>NW_027116848.1:0-600000 GCF_024137725.1 Prorops nasuta | reverse complement strand
CTGTTTTGTAATTATACCTGAGTTTACAAATACAGGGTGTAACGAAACGACCGCATTTTCTCGTAACTGGAGGTTCGGGGTGACAAACTGAGTGCACGTGTAAAATTTCGTTCGAATCGTTCAAGGGGTTTAAAAGTTATTTACATTTAATAATCACCCTTTTTCGGTCCTTTTCGAACGATTTTGATTGCACAATGGAAAGTGGAGAAAGTGAAAAACAATTGATGAACACCCCAATTAGAATGTAAAAGTTATCGATCGCACGCGATAATACTTTTGCTATTTATTCCATTAATCTGGCTATGAGATTAATTTTAAAAATAGCAAAATCCTTTTTTTTACATTTCCAATTCAATTCAGTACAATTATCATTGACTGAATTTATGGAAAGAGCGAGAAGACGCAATGAAAAGGAAAGTATCAAAAACTAAGATGTCGCGCGAACGCACTGATAATTTAATAGGAAACGCATGAGGGCATTCTCTTTCTACTAACGAAGCTAAAGAGAATGATTCAAAATCAATACATTGATGATAGAGAAAATTAAACTTACCCATTTAATGTTCTCCAAGTTCTTTTACATCAAAGTTTTTAAGAAAGCTTTAAACTGGCTCCTCGATGATTTCCAGAAAGCACACTATCACTGATTTTGCATTTAAAAACTCGCGAATTTAAGCAATTTAGGTATTAACCTACGTTTCTTCAAAACACCGGTTAATTTGACACTTTTGAACTGTTTGAAGTAGGCTGATTAAGAGTAGTCGAAACGAATTACTTATTATTTCTCCTCTCTGTGTCTCTCTCTCTCTTTCTCTTCAGCATACTTCAAACAGTTCAAAAGTGTCAAATTAACCGGTGTTTTGAAGAAACGTAGGTTAATACCTAAATTGCTTAAATTCGCGAGTTTTTAAATGCAAAATCAGTGATAGTGTGCTTTCTGGAAATCATCGAGGAGCCAGTTTAAAGCTTTCTTAAAAACTTTGATGTAAAAGAACTTGGAGAACATTAAATGGGTAAGTTTAATTTTCTCTATCATCAATGTATTGATTTTGAATCATTCTCTTTAGCTTCGTTAGTAGAAAGAGAATGCCCTCATGCGTTTCCTATTAAATTATCAGTGCGTTCGCGCGACATCTTAGTTTTTGATACTTTCCTTTTCATTGCGTCTTCTCGCTCTTTCCATAAATTCAGTCAATGATAATTGTACTGAATTGAATTGGAAATGTAAAAAAAAGGATTTTGCTATTTTTAAAATTAATCTCATAGCCAGATTAATGGAATAAATAGCAAAAGTATTATCGCGTGCGATCGATAACTTTTACATTCTAAATGGGGTGTTCATCAATTGTTTTTTCACTTTCCATTGTGCAATCAAAGTCGTTCGAAAAGGACCGAAAAAGGGTGATTTTTAAATGTAAATAACTTTTAAACCTCTTGAACGATTCGAACGAAATTTTACACGTGCACTCAGTTTGTCACCCCGAACCTCCAGTTACGAGAAAATGCGGTCGTTTCGTTACACCCTGTATACATACCTATATATGAAAACATATATTATGTGAAGATACCGAAGGAATGATGTATGTACCTGGCATTACTGATTAACTGTGAAGGTATCTTTTATATGAGTTTTATTTAGGTAAAACTTAAACACGTTTTTCTCGAAATGACATTTCTTTTTGATGCAGGTAATTAAAAAAAAAGGGTTAAAGGTATCGACTCAAAATTTTGACACATTATTCAGCATACACTTGGCTATTGTCCGAACCTCAATCGTTTTAAAATTTTGATTCTAACATATAATTATATAGTGATTAATGCAAGAAAAATACTATTTTTCAATCACTTGTGCAAAAATCGTCGCCATTTTGTTATTTTACAATGAAATTTAAAAACTGAGGTTCCATCGACAACACCCGTATCACAAATTAAGAATGTTAGTCAATTTTTTATTTCAGATACTTGGAAGGTGCAGAATCACTTGCGTCAAAGGAAAATGTTTTTATTACTATAGGTTCAAGAGAATGTAAACAAAGAAATTGCTAAATATTAATTAATTATTAAAACAATTGTTTCTTATTCTCCTAATCTATACAATTTATGGAAAAAGTTTGGTTTATTAAATTCAACAGTTTTCGAAAAATATATTGTGGAAAATAATCATTTTTAGAAGTGTTCGCATTAGACTACCCCTTTAATGAAATCAAATAACATATTTTCTGTTTCGTACTGTTCTCGAGTTATTTGATGTGTTAGTTTAGCTTATAAGACGGTTTTAGTAATGAAAATGGAAACGAGATAAAAGCGCCCATTTTTTGGACTTCCATTACCCTCTTTCTTGCTATTAAGGGGAATCTGTATATCGACATTACAGAGCGAAATTTGCGCCAAACGAAACAGCCTCATTTTTTAACCGATTTTCACGTTCATATACCTTTTTGAAAACGCCAGAAGATTATCTAGCGATCTTCATTTGACAGATTTTTAAAAGAATAAAAAAATAAAAAAAAGTGAAATTTAAATAATCGGCCAACGAAGATCGCTAGATAATCTTCTGGCGTTTCCAAAAAGGTGCATAAACGTTAAAATCGGTTAAGAAATAAGGCCATTTCGTTTGGCGCAAATCTCGCTCTGTAATGTCGATATACAGATTCCCCTTAACGGGGCAGAAAATTTTTATAGTCTAAACCAGTTCACTGAGGCTTCATAACTATTAACGCATAAGAAAGTGGACGCAAATTGAAAAAAATTCAACCAAGTGGCGCTGGCAATATTTACTATTGTTGGTTATATATATATGTATACACATAAGGACTCACAGATAAAGCGGATTAAGGCAATAAGTATCTAAAATCGCGATACAGATAATCTGCTTATGCTTATTAGATGATAGACATAGAGATAAACAAGTAGCTCGCTATTTTTTTCGGCCACTCGTATTGCTTCTTCCAATAAGCAAAAATCATTGGTCATTCTAAGAATTGGCAAAATCCGAGTGGAAGTGAAGTAACGCACTATTTCTATCTCTTATACACACGTGCATACATAGGTCCATCATTATCTATGTTGACTGAAACGCAGTTGATGGTTAAACGTGTGTGTATCAGTATATGAGAGAGCAGAGAGGCAAATATTATGTCTCTCTCGCTTCTAGTTCACAATTTCTTTGAAGACAAATAAATTCATCTTATGTGGAATAGTATAAAGTGAAAGAAATGAAATTGAGAGCAAAGTACTTACTCCGTTGAATTCTAGCCCTGGTTTCTAAACTTAAAATTTTATCATACATCAGTAACGAAATCTTTGCGGAAAATATCGCACATGAGTTTCCGGCTCATTTAACCTTTAATAATACTTATTCCTATTTATATGCAATATAACAGATAAATTTTGTACATCTCCATGGTGAATGTTGCCAATATTATTGTCTTCCTACATGACACTGAAACTTGCAGCCAGGGCTAGCAGCTGGTAGTTCAAATTCAAGGCGAAATCGATAATAGGTCCCGGTCCTTTTGGTATAATAACCGTTGAATTTTATTTTGAAAAGAAAGTTGGTTTTTCCTAATAATCATTGTTTTAAGAAATAAATATAGAAATTTTGGTACCCCTCCTAGACAAATATTCATTAACTTTCTATCAGGGAAATCGTTAGATTTTTAATATTTACCAGTATCTGAGAGGGCAAGACCATCACTTTTGTGCTGCCATTTCAAATATATCGTTTCAACCATATTAATTTGACAATTAAATATTACAATTGTACATCACCCTCCCAATAAAAATCTGATTAAATTTTTATTAGAGAAAAGTCCCTAATAAAAACTTAATAACAACTTTTTGGTAGATTGCACCAAATTTTCTATATTTACTTTTTATATTGTAGCTTTCAGAAAAGTATATCTCAAATTACAGCACAAACGTGATAAGTTTTACCTCTTACTTGCTGGTTAATATTAAGAATCTGGTATTTTCACGAATAAGAGGATCATTAATAATTTTCTACGAGGAGCTCCAAAATTTCAATATTCATTTTTTAATTTAATACTGTGACGTGTTTTATTAGCGAGGTTAGTCGCCGTAAAACCGTTCGGTTCGATTTGACCGAGAGGGATCAAAATAACTGTGGACAAATTTAATGTAGGTAACAAAAACTGTTTATTCAGGGAATAAAGAAAGGAAACGATTATTTACAATGTTTTTGTTTACATCGATCTTATAACCTTAACCTACATGTGTTTGTGTTGTGTGTGTACTGCCGCTGCAGATGTGTACGCATGTGTGTTAGTCGCTATGTCACAGGTACAAAATTCCCCCGCTGGCGGCGCGGCGATCGGTAGCCACTCGGATGGGCTTTCGGGACGGACCAGTAGGCAGCGCGGCGATAGGTGGCCTCACGGGAGTGCCCGGCAAGCCAATATGGCGGTTAACTGGGGAAGCTGAAAATAAACGGCATTAGTACCTGAAAGGAATGACCGTTGGTCCGGAGAACTCCTGGACGCAGCCGTTAGCATGCGGGCATAGGTGGAGGAGCGGTGCGGATGACGCGGAGAGCTCCTGCGCCAGGATGTGCTCGGAGAACTCCTGAGCAAAGGATGGGTGTACGCGAATAACTCCTGCGTAGGATCGGGTTAGGAGATGTATCCGGAGAGCTCCCGGATACGGAATGCTCAACTGGGTCGGAGCTCGGTCTTATATACCCAGTTGAGCCGCCGAAAACGGTATCGGCGCTGCGGAGCGGCCGTTCTGGGTAGTTAGGGAGGGGCATGACGAGAACACTATACTTTGCGCACGCTATAGTATAGGCCGCGGTATCGGCACGTACGTTACAGCTCTCCCCACCACACGATATCGTGCAAGGGGCAGCAACAAAGCATGCGTCTCGTCACAATGCTTTTGCAAAGATACGTCTTAAGTTTCAGCACAAAATTGATGGTTGTTCCCTCTCAGCTGCTGATTAGTTTAAAAAAAATCAAATGTTTTCTCCAATAAATGGTAAATACACAATATTTCAGGGGATACCAAATTTCAATATTTATATCTCAAAACAGTAATTGCAACAAAACACCTATTTCGTTTCAAAACCAAATTCGCCGGTTTCCAGTATCGAAAGAAGCTGGCCCCCCTCATGGATGAGGCCCTAAATTAAAACGTGTTGCTGCTATCTCTAGTTGCTAGTTTCAGTTGTATCTATACGGCAAAGCATCTTTAGTTGTGTGCAATGGTGTACGTGCCACAATAATTTTTCTGTTTTTAGTAGCTAAAGGATTGCGGTGTTGCTGTCGTCATATACAAGTAAAAAGATACAAATTTGTAAACCAGCTTATACAAAACTGCGACGGTAGAATCTCCAATTCGAGGTTTTTTTTCTCATAGATAGATTTTGAGTGTGACGCGCTTCTTCTTTTATCGTGTATTAAAATTGTTGGATACTAGTAAAAACTAAAAAATTATATAATTCAAAAGCAGTTCTAGATAGATAACAATTTTAATCGGCTTTATTACTGAGAATATCACAAAAAATGTTAGGTCAAATATTTCTTGCGATCTGTGTTATACCGTGTATATGGACAATGTTTAATTAAAAAAGCATATTCACCTAGCGTACCTATCGTATACATTGAGAAGCCAATTGACGGCAAGATCAATGCACAACGGTAGAGATACTTGCGATGGATTGTCTACTGCAATTGCTTCATAAAGGGACGTCAAAACTGTCACCATATCCGTTATATCGATGAGTTTATCATTTTGTGCACGAAGTCCATGGAAATCAAATTGTTCCAACGTTGTAGAAAGATTCAGCATGTCCACTGTAAAAGATCATTGTGATAATAATATTGATAAGAAATGGTCAAAATTTTCACTATCATATTTTATTGTATATTATAACGTGATAACATATAAAGAAATATAATTTCATCAATTACTTCCATTAGCCCACCAGGACTGATTCGGAGCATGCGATCGAGAAGAAGAATGAGAGTAGGATAAACAACCCGTGAGATAACAATATATTTTGCAACGTACTTTTAAAGCAAGGATTGGTCGCTGAAAGTAGTCCGGGTTTTTTTGACTGAGAGGAATCAAAATGATTTGGACAAGTTTAATGTTTAATAATAAAACGGTTTATTATGATAAACTAAGTAAAATAAATATTTACAATGATTTTTACAATATCTATACAAACTTAAACCTACTTATATGTTTGTGTTGTGTGTTTTCTTTAACGCAGTTGTTGTATTTTAAATAATTTGATAAAGGTTTAAATTTCACAAACTTTATTAAACTACACTCTGCTACTGATTAATACAGACTAACTTAATAACGGGTGATCACCAGTCTCAAGGAGACTGAAGTCACTTACAAACATTTACATTTGTTTACATTTTCAAATCACTCTCTCTCTCTCTCTCTCTCTCTCTCTCTCTCGTAAGTAGATACACCTGCCTGTCATTGCTCTGCTTTATTTCTGCCTATTTTATCTGCCGTACTCTGGTCCATTGGGCCATGTTTCAGACGCTTCTTCCTCACTTCTCAAGCTTCCTTCTGAGACATTAAGGGGAAGCATTGAGCGACTCAAACACTTATTCAAGTTTATCTTCCAAATTATTAGGAATATGAACTTTTTTGTAGAGATTAAATTTACTCTTTTGACTGTACTGAAGCGCGCTACAAACTCGGTTTCTCAAAATTACACAAAATAATTTTCATAAAAATTATGAATACTTGTAATTTTGTTGGTCATAATAATATTGAAAATTAGGCCTTGTAGCGCGCTAAAAAAAAGATCTATGATTAATTTGAGACCAAGAAGAAACAAATATACCTAAAAATGTGGAAGATTTTTTTGAAAAACTAAATTACTTATTGAAAGACAAGTTTTACACTGTATTACCGACGGAGAAGTTTCACAGTGCGTTAGACAAGGACAAGCCTATTAGCTCTCCTCGCTTTAGAAGGGGTACTCACTCTCTCCCCACCATTCCCCGCTAAACAAACCAAATCTCCTACACACAGCAAGGTGGCTGGCTAACGCTGCCTGTCGGTGTGAATCCGTAGCGGAATAGAAGAACAAATAATTATTTGTAGATTTCAGGGTTAGGTTTTCGCAAAACCGACCTTGTACCGCCCTTCCATATCATTTCAGGAGGCTACAGTAACATCTTCCAAATATTTTATCATCTACAAGTCTCAAAAAACTTGAATTAGTTGACGAAAGCATGACTCGTAGCAGCCGACGCTGATCACTAAGTTGTGTAGCGCATCTGCGTCGGCTGCTACGAGTCATGCTTTCGTCAACTAATTCAAGTTTTTTGAGACTTGTAGATGACAAAATATTTTGAAAATTTTACTGTAGCCTCCCGAAATGATATGGAAAAGCGGTACAACGCCAGATATGCGAAAACCTAACCTTGAAATCTACAAATAATAATTTGTTCTTCCATTCCGCTACGAATTCACACCGACAGGCAGCGTTAGCCAGCTACCTTGCTATGTGTAGAAGAGTTGGTTTGTTTAGCGGGAAATGTAGGGGAGAGAGTGGTACCCCTTCTAAAGCGAGGAGAGCTAATAGGCTTGTCCTTGTCTGACGCACTGTGAAACTTCTCCGTCGGTAACAGTGTAAAACTTGTCTTTCAATAGCTATTTTAGTTTTTCAAAAAAATCTCCCACATTTTTAGGTATATTTGTTTCTTCTTGGTCTCAAATTAGTCATAGAACTTTTCTTTAGCACGCTACAAGGCCTAATTTTCAATATTATTATGACCAACAAAATTACAAGTATTTATAATTTTTATGACAATTTTTTTTTATAATTTGGGAAACCGAGTTTGTAGCGCGCTTCAGTACAGGCAAAAGAGTAAATTTAATCTCTACAAATAAGTTCATATTCCTAATAATTTGGAAGATAAAATTGAATGAGTGTTTGAGTCGCTCGATTCATCCCCTTAATTACTGGTGAGGAATTGGCTGATGAATCGCAATTTTGCACTATTTGCCGTGGTGCTGGATCTAACTTACAAATTCTACTTATCCGCCTTCACCGTGCTGATTATCTGCCGCCTTATCTGTGGCGACTGCGCATGCCTGCTGGCACCCTCTGAATTACACCGACCTGATAACACGTTGTGCTTGCTGCTTACTAAACTATTGTTATCACCGCACTATATATGCCTACATGTGGACTCTGCCTGTCATGCTAACAACGACCCAGTGAAACACAGCTAATTACTCATTTTTAATTAATTTTAATTAATTTTATGCGCACCAATATTATTGCAAATTTTTTATCTATTTATTTATTTATTTCTATCTATTGTTTTACTTATTTATTTGCGATATTATTTATTTATTTATTAGCGATCTTATTTATTTATTTATTTGCGATTTTATTTATTTATTTATTTGCTACCTTATTTATTTATTTTTTCGCGATCTTATTTTATTTATTTACTGCGTCATTATTTTTACTATTTTTACTATTTTAACTATTTAATCTCGTCATGCCTACTGTGAATTGCGGACTTTGCGGCTCGTATGTTGGGAAATCTGACCTTGTAAGGTTCTGTAAGGCTGAGGAGCATGGATACCACTCGACATGCCTACGTAATAAACTTAAGCTTGGTCCCAAGGATGCTATACCAAATTACAATTGTCATATTTGTAATACAACTGCTAACAAGGCCTCTCCTGCTGCTGCTGGACATCGTATTGATACTGCCTCGCATTGCTCCATGAAATGCGGCAATGATCTGAGTACGGTACAGGATAATACGGTCACCGCCCTTTTAACTAATATCAATGATAAATTCGAATCAATCAACACCAGGCTGTCTAAGATCGATAACCTTACTGCAAAGGTGGATTCTTGCATTTTAAAGCTTGATGCTATGGCTAGTAGAGTTGACACGGTGGAGAACGCTGTGACTGAGCTGAGGAGTGCCTGTGCAGTTCTTGATACTCGACTTACGGCGATGGAGCTAGAGCCTAATATCAACGATGACATGCAACGTGATCTCATACAAGTTGATGCTAGAGTAACACAACTTGAATTCCAACTGAATCGTTCGCAATTGATCTTCTCAGGCTTGTCAGTTTCACAGGAAATGAACGACCTTCTACTGATACAAAAACTCCTATCTGTCTTAAAGACTGATGTTGGCGGTGACCAGATCCGAAATATACGTCGTCTTCGCTCGTCGGATCCTAAGCGACCCGGTAATATCAGTGTGCGATTTACTGGTACTCCTGCAGCTGACTCCGTCTTGTCTGCTAGACGTAAGATTGGTCAACTTACTGCCAACATGCTAAATTCAGCATTTGGGAAGCATAATATTTATATTAACAAGTCGATCCCCCCCTTATTATATAAACTTCTCCGAGATGCTAAGACTGCCGCTAAATCTGCGAATTACCGACATGTTTGGCTCGATGACCAGGGCATTGTTAGAGTTAAGAAATATGACTCGACTCCTGCCGTTACTATCCGATCAGCTAAAGATCTCGCTAATATTAATTTGTGAAATGCAATGCCCTCCACTCTACCATCTGTCCAATTTCAGGCACGTAGTACTTCGTTGTGCATCTGCCATGTCAATGCCCAGTCTATTCCTGGTCACATTGTTGAATTTAGGAACTTCTTTTTACAGAGTTCCTATGACATTATCATGGTCTCTGAGACGTAGCTGCACTCGACCATTTCTAACGACTTTATCTCGGTCCCGGGTTACTTGGTCCTGCGTTGTGACAGAAATGGTACTAGGGGTGGAGGGGTGTGCATATATTATCGCAGTTTTCTTAATATTAAGTTATTGCGTTCTTCCGAAGCTGCAACCTATGTTCGTAGCGTTGAATACATTTATGCTGAACTTAACGTTTCCTCGGTTAAAATATTTCTAGGTGTTATTTACAGGCCCCCTCGTGTGGCATTTAGCAAGGTTATAGATGAGGTCCTTATGGACATTTCCCAATGCTATTCGCATAAAATTATCATGGGTGACCTTAATGCGGACCTTAGCTGCTCCTCTGCTGACTCCCTATATTTGCACCGTATGATCGAATTGAGCTCCTTGCATCTTATCCCATATAATCCTACGCACCACACAGTCACCTCGCATACTTGGCTGGATGTAGCTATTGTTGATTCCAAAGATAGTATTGGTTCCTTCTCACAGTCAGATGTCCCTTTTCTCTCTGGTCATGACCTCATCTCTCTGTCTTATTCTATTGAGCGACACTTTATTAACAGACCAGAGTTGCGTGCTGGCAGGCGCTGGGTCCAACTCACAACTGCTGAAGCAATGACATCTCTGACTCAAATTAACTTTTGTGATGCCTTCCGTCTGGGATCTATCGATGCTACCTTATCTGAGCTGAATGGTTTAATTGTTGGCCATCTTGACAAATTTGCGCCTATAACCTTATTTAAACCGCGCCGGTTTGCTGCCCCGTGGATTACTGACACAATAAAATCCGCCATTTTGGCACGAAATAAACTACGTCTTAGGCTCCGACGTCTGCCTACCTCGTCTGCTTTGTTCTGTGAGGTGCGGGCTGACTACCGAAATGCTCGAAACTCTGTTCGTTCATTGATGAGGATTGCCAGAGAGAATCATTGTCTTGCAGCTATTGATCACTGTCATACTTCTAAGGCTTTATGGGGCTGTCTTCGGGAGTTAAATATCATACCCCGTAAGAGACAGTCCAGTGATGCCTGTCTTGACCCAAATACCTTATGTGAATATTTTGGTAGTGTGTTTAAAAGCCATCTTCATTGTTATAACTACACAGTATATCCCTCTGAGCTTGCTCCTCCTCCTCCTTACAATCCCGAAAACTTCTATTTCTCCCATATTCTTCCGTCTACATTTCTCAATTACTTTAAATTCTCCAGTTCATTGGTTGCTGGTTATGATCAGCTTCCTGCTAGATTACTATCTCTTTTTACACCTTATGTCAGTGCTGCCTTTCTTGAAATGTGTAACCTTTCTCTGTCATTGTCATATTTCCCTTCATGTTGGAAGATGTCATATATTACGCCTGTACCAAAGATTTCAAATCCGACTACGGCTGATCATTTTCGACCTATTTCCATCATTTCGGAGTTGTCTAAGGTACTTGAACGTATTGTTCATCGTGATACACTGCGCTACCTTCATAGCATCAATTTTACTGACGATACCCAGTATGGTTTCCGGCAGGGCAGATCAACTCAGGATGCCTTAATTAAACTTACTGACCACATACGTCTCGGGATTGATAAAAGGCAGCTAACAATTCTGGTTGTTTTTGACTTCTCTAAAGCTTTCGATACTGTCAATCACATTCTTCTTTTACGCAAACTATCTGCCCTTGGTTTCTCTGACCCTGTTCTCTGCTGGTTTTGGTCATACCTCTCGGGTCGTAGCTGTGCTGTTAGATCTCGCACTGGTGTCTCCCGATGGCATCCAGTCACATCCGGTGTGCCTCAGGGGTCGGTATTGGGCCCACTTCTCTTTCAGATTTATACTGCTGATATTGCATCAATGTTTGATGATTATATGCTCATCAGATATGCTGACGATGTCCAGCTATGTGCCCGATGCAGCCCCTCAGGCCTTAATCAATGTGTTACTGAGCTTAATGCACGGATTTCTAACTTTGTAAACTGGGCTAGTGACAATGATCTTAACCTCAATCCGGGTAAAACTAAAGCCATGATTTTGGGCTCTTCCAGATTTTTGAATTCGCTTGATCTCTCCTTGGTTTCCCCTGTAGTTGTTAACCAAATTCCAATCCAGTTCTCCACCTCAGTTCATAGTCTTGGGATCGTTATTACAGCTAACCTTAGCTGGAGGGAAACTGTTACTGACACATGTAGACGGGCCTACAGCATATTACATCAGCTTCGTTCAAATAGTGGGTGTCTTTCCCTTAAAGTAAGGCTCCAATTGGTTAAATCCCTGGTCTATCCTATCTTTGATTACTGTACCGTAGTTCTCTCTGATATAACTGATGCTGAAGACTTGCGATTGCAATGTGCTTTGAATGCCTGCGTGCGTTTTATTTATAATGTTAAGAGATATGAGCATATTACACCTTATTATGAGAGGGCCAATCTCCTGAAAATTAAAGAACGGCGGCTTTATTTCTTAGGCATTACTTTCCACAAGGCTTTTTACTGCCCTGAGACTTCGGTGTTTGGTGGCATTGTGCAGGAGCTTCATGCTTCTTCTCAACACTCTTCCTCCTCACGGCGGACAACTCTTAACATCAAGCCACCGCAATGTAGAACTGCTGTTTATCAGCATTCATTTATCTCTGTGGGAGTCCATTTTGGAACTCGCTATCTGTCGAACTTCGTGAGATTGGCCCTGTCCGTAATTTTAAGACGGCACTTTATTATTACCTTAGTAATGGCTATTTGCATAACCTTACTTAGTTATATTATATTTTTTCGTATCATTCTATTTTATTTACTAAATGAGAGCTCATTTTATTTTGTCATGGGGCTAGCTACTCTAGTATTATATTGTTATACCATGTACTCACTTCTCCCATGACACTCTCTTTTGTAATTTGTTATATTATTACCTTTATTCACATTTATAATTTGTTCTACTTTGTACATTTGGGTCCTCACCCTTGTATGATAATAAACTATCTATCTACCTATCTATCTCTCTTACACTTATTAACATACAGTATCTCCCGCTGTTTCTATGCTACCGGATTATTTGGGTAATGGCTCCTCAACGCCCGTTTATAGAAATTTCCTTTACTAAAGCCATACAGCCACAAATCCACCTTTCGGCAGATTTTGCGCTTGAAGTTGACTCTCATTTTTAGGTATCTTCAGATACCTTTAGCGGAGTTATTCCGTCTCAGGATTTATACCTTAACTGGGGGCTTTTCTTTACTCGATTTTCCTTGAAACAGGCGTTTGAAAAGTGAACCCTTACATTTTATACTTTACAGTGTGTGTATCTGCCGCTGCAGATGTGTTCGTAAAGTGTACTTACTTATTAGCACGCTTATACAATCACCCGCTGGCAGCGCGTCGGTCGGTTCACTCTATGGCCTCTACGGAGGGGTTTACGGATAAGCGACGGTAGGCAGCGTGACTGTCTGTGGCTTCACGGAGGGGCACGGTAGACGACAAGATGACGACTTAACGCATTACTTGAAAAGTAAGATGGCGGTTAGGCTGAAAGAAAGAGCCGTTGGTCCGGAGAACTCCTGGACACGGTTGTTAGCATGGTATAGGTTTCGGAGGATGGATGGATGATACGGAGAGCTCCTGCACACAGTGTTGCCAGAAGGTAGACCGTCGGTCTACGGAATTTCCCTCTCCACTTACTACCACAGAAGCAGGCTTTGTTCCCTTGAGCTATCCACGCTTATATCGCTGCTCGATGTTCATGAACACAAGTAGAAGCGTGCGTACATGTGTCGACTGGCGTCGCTCGCTCTCGGCTATCCTCGAATTCGAGAGAGAGAGCAGAGATACTTTCTCGAACCTCTCTGTCTTTCTCGCTATTAGCGTCTAGCAAACGATTCGAAGCAAAATCTATCCGCTTCGCTTCGCTGAAAATCTACAAATATTCAATGCTATTTATATTTGCAGCCCAATGCCTTTATACTTGTTTTTGAGCATCAAGAGACACGGTAATGTCTCAACGGTTTGTACGTATATATATATATATATATATATATATATGTTACGGAACCTTTTATGTTCGATGTAATTCCCATGTAAAGCTAAGGAGAATAACATTCACGATACATATATTTCTTGTTAAGAAGAGTTTATTGGTTGTGTTCACTACATGAATTCGGTAATTTTTCTTTCACGTTCGTCAAACCCTTTTGAAGAATCAATCAGAACTAACTCGCTCGGAGACGCCCTGTTCGGCCGCCGAAAATCGCTCTTGCCGAACGCCACCGAACGAAGCCGAGGGAGGCCGAGAACGATCGAAGTCAACACGCGTTACATTACTCGCTATATTCGAAATTCTCGCGTCATAAATACAAATAAACACTCCCGTAGCTTTCTTCCCTGGAATAGCCTGAAAGCCAGGTCAGCCATTTACCCGCTTATGTCGACCTTCAGCGACGGCATTACGCCCATTTGAGGTCTGTGAGAGGAGCCCTTTTCATTCTCCAATAGGCCTGATAGCCACAGTCAATATATTATCTGCGCCAACTTCCAAATAAGCATACAAGAGCGATCATCTTTTTTTTTTACTTCAACCGCTCCTAGCCATCCTCTACGTTCCTTTCCTTATAATATATATATGTATATGTATATGTATATACTATCGAGGCACTACCTTATCTTAAACAGCAAGTTTAGCCGCCCTAATTTCAAAATTATTTTCAAACTATTTTATCTATATGAATTTATACACGTCATGAATTGAGAATTATTTTACTTTAAAACATTTTACAAAAGCTTTAAAATAAGACCATAAACATCGAAGTCCGTTAATGCAAGCTTGATTTTTCATATTTTCTGATTTCGTTTCTGTCAAAAAATAATCAAAGCTACTAGAGATGTCTGTAGCATTTTATTCCCCTAGAAATGTCTGTAGCACATTATTCCACTAGAAACGTCTATAACATCTAATTCCCCTAAAACAGTCTGTGTCGTCTAGTTTCCCGAGAAATGTCTGTCTCGCTCTAAAATTAATTGCTAATATCAACGACAAAACCATCTATGCATAGCTATAGAGTATAGCTCGATGTGAACTATCAAATAAAATCAATATAGTCGATATAACTAATCCAGCGAATACTAAGTAATGTAATGTGAAGTTTTGTGCTTTTGTGTATTTATAGTATTTAATGCAGTGAGGTTATTCATTATGTGGTGATAATGAATATGTTAACTTCTCAAAATCACAAATAAATTCAATCAATAATGACATCAAGAGTCATCAATTATTAGATAAGTAAAACATAATATTTTGTAATACAGGAAGTTATATACTTTGTGGAATTTCTTCAGATTCATTTAACGGGATCCCTCAATCGTGCTTTACCAACAGTACAAGTTAATAAACAATTAGTTTAATAAAATTCAAATGCGAAGCAAATTGAACAATCGGGCGTTTGTAGGACAATGTGCCAGTCTTAACTAGTCAAACGAACTTAAAAACACTTAAATTATTTGAAAAATAACGCTGTACCATTGTGCCGCGTTCTTGAAGAGAGGTTACTTTTGGTTATTTCCACTTCAAGAACGCGGGACAGTCGTACGCGTTATTCTTCATCCGATTTGAGTTTTTTTAAGCTCGATTGACTCGTTAGAATTGGCACCATGTCATAAAGAAGCCCGTTTTTGCAATTTGCTTCGCATTTGACTTTTATTAAACGAAATGTTTATTGACTTGTACTGTCGGTAAAGCACGCGTGAGGGATCCCGTTAAAGTAAAACATTTCTATTTTCATTGCTGAGGACAAAGCTGACCAGATTAACTGAGATTAATGTTTACAGCATTGCCAATGTGAGAAGTTTACTTTCAACATATTAATGTGAATCAGTCATTATGAGGAATATATTAATTCACAGAAACTGATGAGGTAATTGAAAATCATATGCTATACTTAGAGGCATTCAAATTATTAATAACATAGATGTTTAATTTCTGCTTATCTTGAACCTTTTATCAATACCAAATCTTCAAAAGACTGTATCCCCCTTTCGGACAGTTTTTCAGATGACAATAAAATATTTTTATTACTACGATAGGAGAAAATTAGAATAATATTTGCCAATCATTGTTCGATATTAAATTATAATACAAAATAATATCAAATACAAATGTTAGTCTACATGTCCCTAATCAGAATAAAATAAAATTATTATTCTCCTGAAAATTTTTCCAAATTTGGGATATGACCTTTTAGAAAATTAGTGTCAATATTCTGTTAATAAATAATAGCTAATCACTTGTGATCTTATAAAATAAATAGAACAATATGTATTTTTATGTGAAAATAAATGTTTTGCAAAAGAACTGTAGTTTGTTAATAAGCCAAGCAAACACCTGGTTTAATTTATAACAATTAATAAAAGTAATAGTGTCAGCAATCGCATTAGCTGAGGAAATCAAAATACAGAAATAATAAGATGTTTAAATATAAGAAATTTAGATTGCAGAAATAGGTTTTTATTTGTTATTAAAGTGAAATTTGATGGTTTAGAAATTGACATGATTTTGCAAATATCATCTTCCACACACACCATCTTAAAAACATTTAACCATCAGTTTGGCTAAAAGGCAGTAAACATATCTTTTTGACTGTACGCGTTGAATGGGTTAACTGTAGAAACATCTTTGAGTTGCAAATACAAATGCTTGACGAATAATGTATAATAAGTTCAACGGTTGTCAAAGATCATATTGAATACAATATTTAATATCTAAAAAAACCTGCTGAATATTAGGCCATAAGTCTCTAGAGAAAAAACATACTGTATTTCTATTGTGTATCATCCGGCTAATACAGTTTTTAAATCCATTAATCAAATGTAGCAAAATAAAACAGACAATGAAATGCTCTAATTTTGTCACAAAAAAGGCTATAGAACAAATTTCATATGTATAAGACCAGACTCTCCAAAATTTAGGATATTAACTAAAGTTTCATCAATAAAATGTACATTTAAAGCCTTGCAGGCTATTTGCCCTTCAAAATGTGTAAAGTGCTTATTATTTAGTTTATGTAAAGATTAAGGGCCGGTGTCAGTACGAAAAGCAGGCAAGCCTCATATCCAACATAACTGCAAAAATCTGGAAATACACATTTTGATTGGCAGTTTCTCAGATTTTTACTGCTTATGTTGGATATGAGGCTTGCCTGATTGCTACTGACACCGGCCCTAAGAAATCTTCATAATAAGAGACAGTTTAAAAGATTCTTCTTGTTCCTTATCGTATAATACCAAATCTGAAAATGTTATTAATATTGAAAATTTGAAACTAATTAACCATCATCTAATGTCTTTGGGAATTTCTATTAGTTAAGTTCCTGTGTAATAAACCTCAAACTATCATGAAATGCCATGACTTTTCTAGAAAAACTACCAGAATTCAATTTTTCTTTATAAAACCAAACCTTCCTAAAAGATTACAAATTGACCAAATTTTTATCACTAATATACAATTTCAGGTCCTTGCAGTTCCTTCTCCCTTTAAGATTTATTGAACAATGTTAAGTAGTGTATTGAAAGACCATTAATAGATAATATAAGTTTCTCATTAGAAATAATAATATGAATCGTTTCTGTTATACTTGCTCATAAATAATTAAGAACCCTATCTGTTGATAATACGTTTATTTAATCAAGTATTATACAGTATATTAAAACATTTATAACAGTAATACTTAAAGTTTTCAAAATGAAGCTTTGTGAATTTGATTAATTTTTTATTTACAAAAAATAATAGTAAACATATTTCTAAATGCATATTAAGAGACGACGTTATTAAAATTAATTTTTTGATTTTACAAGTAGTTCTCTTTGGAATTATATACGGAGTTTGGAAAGATCGTTTATATTCGAAAGCAAAAGAAATGCCTAGTAAAAGGCCACATTATTAAATTAATGCTTTGATTAAATAAATGCTGCTATTTGAAATGATCGGAAATTTGAAAACCTCCCTTATATTGCGTAGCAATTAAAATACTAATATTTTCTTTCAACTACTATATTGTCACAAAACATTATGAAATCCCAAAAAAAAAACAGACAGACTTCGCCTGTAAAAAAAAAGACGGCAAGTACATAAATCGTCCAGCGTAAATAATATAGTGAAATAATATTTATAATTAAAAAAATTAGTGAAATCTAAATGTTAGGTAAGTATATATTTTTATTGTAACAAAAGTTAAAATGTTGAAAAAAATAGTAACACAAGAAAGTTACTTGCCGGGCCCGTAATGTTCATACGTAAGTCGCTACCTTACAATACAAGTGTTGCTTCTCATAATTTTAAAATGTGGCTATTTTATGCCATTGCATATTACGGGTCCGGCGAGTAACTTTTTCGTATTACTATTTTTTTCAAAATTTTAACTTTTCCCACAATAAAAATATATACTTGCCTAACATCTGGATTTCATTAATTTTTTTAATTGTAAATATTATTTCACTATATTATTTACGCTGGAGGATTTATGTACTTGCCGTCTTTTTTTTATAGGCGAAGTCTGTTTTTTTTTGGGATATTTATTTACAAGCATTGTGACTTATTATAATCAATAATAAATTAAGGAAATGTGCGTTTGATATGTAATAATTATTTTAATTACAATTTCATCGTTATATTTCGCTTATTTCCGTAAAAGCTGCATTTCTTTAATTTATTATTGATTTTAGTAAGTCAATGGTCATTAAAAAAATAAGAATAGTACTGAGCAGGAATCGAACCCGAATCCACGAATCGCCACGCGGTTATCTTACCGCCTGGACCACGAGGCTTCTTCGATGCACCGTAAACAGAAAGTTTTCTTAAGGGCTTGAAATTTTCTTTTGAACCGTATGAATAAACGAGCAACTTACAGCTTTATTCATTATTATTCTGTCATAACGGAACCAAAATTAAAGAATAATTATATATTGAATAGTTATCAAAAGCTTTTCCAATAGCCAAGAACGTAGATAAATAATCGTTTGATAGCCGCTCCTTATCGTACTTGATGTATGCCAAAGCTACGAGCGTTGATTATTTATCTTCATTCTTAGCTATTGGAAAAGTTTTTGAAAACTATTCAATATATAATTAATCTTTAATTTTTGGTCCATTATGGCAGAATAATACTGAATAAAGCTGTTATTTAATTGTTTATTTATACGGTTCAAAAAAAGATTTCAAGCCCTTAAGAAAACTTTCTGTTTACGGTGCATCGAAGAAGCCTCGTGGCCCAGGCGATAAGGTAACCGAGTGGCGATTCGTGGATCCGGGTTATATTCCTGCTCAGTACTTTATTTTAAGATTAAATTTTTTTTAATGACCATTGACTTACTAAAATCAATAATAAATTAAAAAAATGCAGTCTTTACGGAATTAAGCGAAATATAACGATGAAATTGTAGTTAAAATATTTATTGCATATCAAACGCGAATTTCCTTAATTTATTATTGATTATAATAAGTCAATGGTTGTAAATAAATATGTTGAAAAACAAGTATAAAGGCATTGGGCTGCAAATGTAAATAGCATTGAATATTTGTAGATTTTCGGCGAAGTGAAGCGGATATATTTTGCCTCGAATCGTCTGCTAGGCATTAATAGTGAGAAAGACAGAGAGGTCCGAGAAAGGATCCCCGCTCTTTCTCGAATCCGAGGATAGCCGAGAGCGAGCGAAGCCAGTCGATACATGTATGCACGCTTCTAATTGTGTTCGTGAAAATCGGGGTCGGCGACAATTTTCCGAAAAATATTTGTGATTGTTACGTCCCTAACCAATCAATTCCGAAAAACTAAAATTATTTTATTAAAAGAAATAAGATAGTTGAATGTAATCCCATATGCCAGAATCTGCAGCCACCGTCGCCGGGATCTTATGTTTGCCTACGTTTGCATCTTGCACCGTGCGACTGTAAGTCCGTAAGAGAATTATACCTCCCACTCACTCTAAGATTCTTTAATTCTTATTGGTCAAAGATAGGATAAATTCATTTTAAAAATGTTTTGATTGGCTTAGCCATCTCCCTGGATCACGATCCAGGACCCGGCGTCGACTAATTCGATTAGCTTTTAAGCAAGTGCTAATTGTACCTTCAACTAGAACAGTCTTGGAAGACTCTCTTATATTTGTTACGGTTAATAAATAAAAACCATTAAAAATCATCGAAGTCTGCTCAACTAAGTGTTATCCCTCAATACAAAAATCCTCCATCGAATTTCCTACAACTACTACCAGCTGGTAGGCAGCGGACACTGGAGCCCACAACAAAAACTGTTCCTGAGTTTACAACACAATTCAGGACATAACAGTGATATTCATCCTTAGAGTTGGTAACAATCCCACAAAAAACAGACTTCGCCTGTAAAAAAAGGCGGCAACTACATAAACCATCTAGCATAAATAATATAGTAAAATTATCCAATTAAAAAAGTAGTGAAATCCAAGTATTAGGCAAGTATATTTTTTCACCTTAGCAAAAGTTAAATTTTCGAAAAAAAAAGGAACAAAAATGTTACATGCCGGGTCCGTAGTGTCCATGAACAGTGAGAAATAGAATCGTATGTGGTTCGGCTAACTTCACTCTTTATTCTAACATGAAATCAAGTAACACGGTAGTGTTACGCGGCAAGTAATTAAAAGACAGCGTGACACTACCTACTTTTACGCCAAGATTGAACCAAACTATACCTATGGATATTTCCGATTGATATATCTGGTAATTGGTTTATTTAATCAAATCTAATAAATTTTTCATGTTGCAATGTCGATATAAGCTTTCCAACAAGACCACAGACATTCAAATCGGTTCGCACATTGTAGAGATATTAATATTTGTATTTTTGAAGTGCCTTTTTCCATCAATTTCTTCCGACCGAGGTATATTGTCTGCATCGGATCTCTCACTCTTTCACGTTACAGATCCATCTACTGTATCTTCTATCCTTTATTAGCTGTGATCTTGGCTGCGTTCATTTATTAACTGCAAGTGCTAAAACTCTATAATGTATGTAACGTAAACTATAGGTTTTCAATGCTGACAGTAAATAAATGAACACAGCCGCAGAATTATATTCTCAAACGTTGCAATTGGTGACAATACATTGTGACAAAGCTTAGGCTTGTCAAGTGCATTTGTGCCTCGGCCGCTTTGTCGACTCATAAGGGAGGGGCAGGCGCCACCTGTGCGATCCCGCGATCATTACACGTGATGGGTTCGATCGCGGGTCGATAGGGGGTCGATCCGCGCACGCGCGACAGTGGCTACCTCGCGTGCCACTGTCCCCCGAGACACTCGTAAATTGGGAATCATTGCGCCCGGACGTGCCCCCCTTTTGATTTTGATTTCGTCTTTTGTGTCTTCAAGACCCAGTCTTTCGGTAAGGGCATTGCCCTGTAGTTATTGCCCTAGAGGTGGTAGTGTTATATTAGTGCATCAAATGGTAGACCAGACTTTAGGAGCATCGCAGGAGGTGCAACTGTCAACTTGGTGGTGGAGGACACGCACTGGTGCATGCAACACCTCCTATCCTGTTACTATCGCCTAAGTAGTACTAGATCCCAGGTAAACCTGATTTCTCCGTCAGAGAAATCAGGACCTATTATTTGTCTTTGTTTTTGTTCTATCTCTTCTCTCGAGTTTCGTCCGGCGCGGATAGCCGTTCCGTGTTCGACTGCGTGACAATCCCTCAAATCGGGAGGGACATATTAGTCCGAACATTAATCCTTTTTGTTAAGTATTATTATGTAATTCTTCCGGGAACGGCTTAGAAAGTAGCAAGTCCGTGTTATGGGCCGCGAATCGCGTAGGGAGCCCCCTGTATTTCGAGAATACACATCAAGACGAGGTGTAGTCCCTCGTCGGAGGAAAGCGGTATAGAGCTCCCTCGAAGTCCTCCCGACGCGTGCCTATGCGAATCGCACTGCCCTAGCCGCCCCCATATTATTTTCAGATTAGCGTATGAAGCGTCTTGGTCCACACCCAGAGACAATCTCAAGCCGGTCAGCCGCGGAGGGTCACAGTATCGGATCTAGCAAGCTGGCTCCCAACTCCTCGAAAATGACGGATTATAATTGTTCTCCTTTTCCTTATGAAGTAGTTAATATAATTAGCAAATTTATACAATCAGCTATTACCATTGTAATACAACGTAGGGAATACCCTATTGTAATTATGAGAACGTTTGCTGATCCGCAAAAATTAAAGTAAGCTGTATTTTCAGAAGCTGAGCATTTACTTATTCGAGTACCTGGCCAATAACTCCCTCCGTGTGCCTTGTGCGTCGGTTCTGGTCTCTACCTATCCCCTGGCAAACCAAGGCCCTTAAGTGTTACTTTCTCGTTTTTAGGTAATAACCTGAGTGAAGGCACTTATTTGGCCAGGCCGCGAAAAACGACGTTACAACATATAGTGGCTATTCTTATATTGTAATAAAATGAATATGCAATACGTTTAACTAGTTACGGAAACTGTTGGTTCATCTAATAAAATGAAAGTAAGATACGTTAAATTAGAGTTTTGTGACCTGCAGGTAGTGGAATAGTGAAATAAATATTAATAGCACATTTTCTGTACATAACCTCCCGTATTATTATTATATTTTTATAAAATGCTTAACAGTCAACATATTGTTCAATAAAGCAACAACAAGCATTGGATGAGAAAAGAGTAGTGGAAGTAATCAATTTGGATCTAGCAGCTGAATATTTTGAGTCTGAGCCATATATGGATATTACAGAATTTATTCAATTAGACGATGCTATGGAGGATGATGAATTGGGAGTTGGACTAAACAAAGGCCTTGTATTTAGCATGGAGTAAGATATATAAAATTCAGAGACAAAGATGTTAAAATATAAATACATACTTAAGTTTTTAAAGATATATTTTGTTGTATTAATTGCAGATATTTGGTGGAGAATTATGTTTAACTGGAGGAAATATTAGGAGATGTAGATAATGGCTGCAGGATCTTTGATAGTCCAGGTCAAATTGAACTGTACACACAAATGACAGTCATACGCTAATCGATTAACATGCTGCAAAATCTAAATTTTCATATATGTCGTGTATTTATAAATGATAATCTATTTATGATGGAGCTGAGTTTTTATCTGGCACTATGGCTGATCTTAGTGTTATGATAAATCTTAAAATACCTCATGTAAGAATTTAAAGCAAGGTAGATTTATTATCAAAGAATGCAAGAAAAATGTATGGTTACTTAGAGCCTAATCCATATTGTTTATTTGCAGATATGAGCAATGAATCTTGGAATGTAAAATATTTTTTGAAATTGACAGAAGCTTTTGTTAGGCTGTTTGAGGATTACAGCCTAGTTCGTTTTTATCGATTAAATATCAAAGAGGAGGAATGTATAGCAGATATTAAACTTACAACAGTCGACATTATACAATATGGAGGAGATGCAGATGTTAAAACACAACACTTTGATGAATCTAATTAAAATGAGTGATAGTGCAAATTATTATAAAATTAATGTAACATTTTAAACAGTTTAATTATGCATTTTTTGATATTATTCAGACAAACTTGGAGACTAAAGCTAAATTATATAAAGAGCAAACTTAAAATTAATTGAAGCTCTCATGGTAAATTATGTAAATTTATTTTTACATAAACTTATCTTGCATGACAAAAAAGTGTTCAATTTATTTACCTAATTAATCTTTTTCACAGTAATAGATTAAATGCTAAAATTGCATTGAGCTATACTATAGTTCAGTATGAAATTCTTATAACAACATTTTTTAACCTTATTGGGCTTCAGGAGAATTACAACGAATAGATTAACAATGAGTACAAATCACTGTTATAGCAAAATTGAATATTAAAGCTTAATGAGAATTAGTAGACAATTTTTTAAATGTACCTAAAATGGCCACTCATGAAAATCTGATAAAAATACATATTTTTCTTAACTATAATCCCCATGGAGGTACAAAGTACCTGGAGAGAGCATAAGTTTACGGGGTTGCCTGGTAAAAGGTGAGAGGAAAGAAGAATGGCTACCATTTTAGTACCTGTAGAAATGTAGCTATATATATTATTATATGTATGTCATATTGTTAATCTAGAATATCGTGAACCAAGATAAATTAATAATAAGGAGTGAATGTAGATGATTGGTGAATGGCGGGAAATAGGAATATTTACCAAATGCAGACTGATGTAACCTGTCCATTGAACTCATTAGAATGTAGTGTAATCTATAATGGGCTATTACCGTTATTATATAAACCTATTAAGGTATTTAAAGTATAATACTTTAAATAAATTAAAAAGAAAAAAACAATAATTTATATAAAAATACGTTATGGAAAATATTGCACATTCAAATTAGCACAAGAAGTTTATAAAAGTTTGATTGAATTTAATAATTGCATATAGAATAAATAAAAAGATATTAATGAAATTGCTCTCTCCAGGTACTTTATACTGCCATGTTATTTGCACATCAACACAGTAACAATAAAGTAAAAGTGTTAGACTGTAGTATATACACATACTAATTCCATACTGCATATTATGAAAAATATCCGTCAAAAATAAAGAAATTTATCATTAGAAAGTGTTGATGGCATGAATGCATCATATATCATCTAGACTCTACCAGAACTATATCCATTACCTTAATGTTACTGTATTGTTATAATCAAGAGACACGGTAGTGTCTCGACGGCAAGTACATAAAAGTAGAAAAAGTCATTCCTATACCGCCGTCGAGGCACTACTCTCTTATACAGTTAGTTGAGGCGTCCCAATTTTCAAACCGATTTTTCTCCGTGAATAATCCATTGCCATTATTTAAGTAAAGCTTTTTTTAAAATGGTTTTGAAAAAGCTTTCATTTGCGCCTAAGAACATCAAAATCGGTTCACGCAATCCAGAGATCTCATACTCTGTTAGCTATATATACAGGGTGTAACGAAACGACCGCCTTTTCTCGTAACTGGAGGTTCGGGGTGACAAACTGAGTGCACGTGTAAAATTTCGTTTGAATCGTTCAAGAGGTTTAAAAGTTATTTCTATTTATAAAATAACCCTTTTTCAGTCCTTTTCGAACGACTTTAACTGCATAATGGAAAGTGGAGAAAGTGAAAAACAATTGATGAGCACCCAGCTAGAATGTAAAAATTATCGATCGCGTGCGGTAAAACTTTTGCTATTTATTTCTTTAATCTGGCTGTTAGATTAATTTTAAAAATAACAAAATCCTTTACATTACAATTCCAATTCAATTCAGTACAAGCATCATTGACTGATGTGATGGAAAGAGCGAGTTGACGCAATGTAAAGGAAAGTATCAAAAGCAAAGATTCGCGCGAGCGCAATGATAACTTAATAGACAATGCATGAGGGCATTCTCTTTCTACTAACGAAGCTAAAGGGAATGATTCAAAATCAATACATTGATGAAGGAGAAAACTAAACTCACCCATTAAATGCTCTGCAAGTTCCTTTAAATCGGAGTTTTTGAAAAAGCTTCAAAACGGCTCCTCGATGATTTCCAGAAAGCACACTATCACTGATTTTGCATTTAAACACTTGTGAATTTAAACAAATTAGGTATTAACCTACGTTTCTTCAAAACACTGGTGAATTTGACACTTTTGAACTGTTTGAAGTAGGGTGATTAAGAGTGGTCGAAACGAATTATTGATTATTATATCTCTCTGTGTCTCTCTTTTCAGCCTACTTCAAACAGTTCAAAAAGTGAAAAATTAACCGGTGTTTTGAAGAAACGTAGGTTAACACCTAATTTGTTTAAATTCGCGAGTTCTTAAATGCAAAATCAATGAAAGTGTGCATTCTGGAAATCATCGAGGAGCCAGTTTGAAGCTTTTTCAAAAACTTCGGTGTAAAGGAACTTGGAGAACAATAATGGGTAAGTTTAATTTTTTCTATCATCAATGAATTGATTTTAAATAATTCTTTTTACCTTCGTTTGTAGAAAGAAAATGCCTTGATGTGTTTCCTATTAAATTATCAGTGCTGTCGCGTGACATCTTACCTTTTGATACTTTCCTTTTCATTCTATCTTCTCCCTCTTTCCATCAATTCAGTCAATGATACTTGTATTGAATTAATTTGGAATTGTAATGAAAAGGATTTTGCTATTTTTAAAATTAATCTAATAGCCAAATTAATGAAATAAATAGCAAATGTATTATCGCGCGCGATCGATAATTTTTACATTCTAGTGGGGTGTTCGTCAATTGTTTTTTCACTTTCTCCACTTTATTATGCACAGTTAAAGTCGTTCGAAAAGGACCGAAAAAGGGTGAGTTTTAAATTGAAATAACTTTTAAACCCCTTGAACGATTCGAACAAAATTTTACACGTGCATTTGGATGGTCACCCCGAACCTCCAGTTACGAGAAAAGGCGGTCGTTTCGTTACACCCTGTATATCGAAAATAAAATTTTCCTTCATCTTCTTCTTCTCCAGCCAGAATGTATGTATGTCTCGGGCTGAAGTTGGTCGCTAAGAAAAATGACGTCATTTTCACAACGCTTCCAACATAATATACTCAACGATCAAACTATATGGTTGTGAACTGTCAATTCGGCGACTATATTGAACTGTGTTAATTGTAATGTGAGGTTATTTTTATTTAATGCAGTGAGGTTATTCATCGTGTTGCGATATTGCATCTGTTAATTTCTACAATCACAAATAATTCAATTAACAGTGACTGAAGGATTCGCGAATTAGATAAGTATAACAATATATTTTACAATACAGGATGTAGTATACTTTGTGGTACATTGTGGTATTTCTTTTTCAGGTTAAATTACGACAGAACATTTTCATATTCATTGATGAGGATAGAGCTGACTGGATTAAATAAGATTAATATTTACAACTCTGTGCCAATGAGAAGCATACTTTCAACATTAATGTGCATCGGTCATTATCAGGAGGATATTAATAGAAAGAAATTGTTAAGGTATTTAATAATCATATGCTAAACTTTCAGGTATTGAAATCATTAATCAAATGCATGTTTTGCTTTTGGTTTTCTTTAAAGTGATATTGATTGTAACTATGCGATAGGTTATATCATATATATACGAACAAATTTTTCAGATTAAATTATGGCAATGCTTATTTGAAAGTAATGAAACATTCCAAAGAATATTCATTTACGTAAAATACAAGTTGACCAGTATTTGGATTTGAACAAATTATACGATAGTAGATGTTTACAAAAGATGCGAAGACACCCAAATAGTACAGAAGTTAGGTCAACAAGCAATAAAGAAAATGGAGATGGAGCAAAATCAAATAGTGGTAAGTAACTGAGATGTTTCATGTTCCTTCAAATATTTATTTTATTTGAAGATTAAGATTGTTAAATGATGAATTTGATTTCAGGCTTACTCATAGTGTTATCATTTAGTATTTTACAGTCACTGTGCAAGTGTATTATAGCAAATAGTAATACTTATGCTTTGACTTAAATACATTTGGTACAATTGAACTAAACATCCAAGGAGGAAGGTTCGCACATATAATGACTGATGGAGTTGAATAAAAAATTGGACTATTCACTCCTGCATTTTCTGAGACTTGAAACAGGACAAGATGAAAGCTTTGAAAGATTGGCAAAGTAAGAAATGGCCAATATTCACAAGAAAGTCATCCTTTGCTCAGCCATGAGTTAAGGATGGGATTCATTGGATGAAATTATATAAAGTTGTGTTAATAACTGCTGATTATTTTCCTCCATTACCCCTATGCAAGTATTCTAGGCCAGAGGCAGTATACTGGTCATTGGTATGGATAAAAAAATGCACGTTTATTCTCAATGGGAAAAATCTCAGACAAAAATTAATTGTTTCGACTCCGTTTTGCAGCACCAGTTATCCGACCAGTTTGAAAAGTGTTTAGAAATTTGTGAAATGTACATATGAGGACTCTGGTACAGGAAATGTTATAAGGACCACTCATCAATGTAATTTCCATGCGACCTTTGTCAAGAGTTAGCAGCATAAACGGATCAATGAATAGTGCTGAAACGAAACGGAGTATGCAAAACGACAATGCCAACTTCGACTATATGCTTGATTCTAGCTTATTCGAAGCTTTACGAATAGCTTGTCCAGTTTTGCCCCTGTATCACCCCAAGCAGCTGATGGAGTTACTGAAGTTTCGCAAAGTCAGATGTTGGTAAAAAGTCAAATGTTGATTAACAAATGGAATGATTCATGTTTCTTTAAAATATTATTTTCTTTGAAGAATTGAGATTTTTAAATGATGAATTTGATTTTAGGTTTACTCAGATGTTATCATTTAGTATTTTACAGTCACTGTGCAAGTGTATTATAGCAAATAGTAATACTTGTGCTTTGACTTAAATACCTTTGGTACAAACGAATTAAAAATCCAAGGAGGAAGGTTCGCACACATACTGACTATTGGAGTTGAATCAACAATTGGGCTTTTCACTCCTGCATTCTGGTACTAGATACAGGCAAAGATGCAAGCATTGAAAGATTGGCAAAGTAGGAATAAGCCAATATTCAGAAAAACGTCATCCATTGCTCAGCCATAATTTAAGGATGAGACTCATTGGATGAAATTCTGTAAAATTGAGTTAATAACTGTTGATTGTTTTCCTCTGTTACCTATGCTAGTATTCTAGGCCAAAAGCAGTATACTGGTCACTGGTATGGATGAAAAAATGCACGTTTATTCTCAATTGAAACTCAGTCCAAAAATTAATGGTTTTCACTCCATTTTGCAGCTCCAGAAATCCGACCAGTTTCAACAGTCTATAGAAATTGGCGAAACGAACATTTGAGGACTCTGGCACAGGAAATGTTATAAGGACGACTCGCCAATGTATCTCCTATATCACCTTTGTCAAGAATTAGCAGCATAAATGTGATAGTAATTGGTGCTAAAAAGAAACGTGGTATGCAAAACGACATTGTCAGCTTTGAATATATGCTTGATTGTAGCTTATTTAAAGCTTTGCGAATTGCTTGTCCAGTCTTGACCCAATATCAACTCAAGTAGTTGATGAAACTAATGAAGTCTAGCAAGGTCAGATGGTGGTAAAAGTCAAATGTTGATAAACAGAAAATGTAAATTAATTAAAACATACATTTTACTTAATTATTTTTATATGTTGAAAGTATGTTTATTGATTATGAAAAATTTAATCATACTTTTATTATAGTGAAACTGAAAACATTAAACAAGTAGCCGGGGCATTAATTATGAAGTTCATTTATGCAGAATGCATTACAAATATCAATAAATTCAATGTGTTGACTGTGATATTTTTTCAATGTTAATATATATTATTTTATTAGTTAAGCGCTGCTGTTTCAAAAAATGAGAAGTGTGGAAATTTTTTTTAAATTCTGTAGAAAAATTAAAAGAATTATTTAATTTTTTAAATATTATACTCTTACAAAACGTTATGAAATCCCACAAAAAACAGACTTCGCCTGTAAAAAAAGGCGGCTAGTACATAAACCATTTAGCATAAATAATATAGTAAAATTATCCAATTAAAAAAAGTAGTGAAAACCAAATATTAGGCAAATGTATTTTTTCACCTTAGGAAAAGTTAAATTTTTGAAAAAAAAAAAGGAACAACAAAGCTACTTGCCGTGCCCGTAATGTCCATGCACAGTGGGAAATTGAATCGTGTGTGAGATTCAGCTATAGCGTAGTATAGCAAATGTCATGTTAAAATACGGAGTGAAGTTAGCCGATCCACATACGAATCTATTTTTCACTGTGCATGGATATTACGGGCCCGGCAAGTAACTTTTTTGTTCCTTTTTTTTTCGAAAATTTAACTTTTGCTAAGGTGAAAAAATATACTTGCCTAATATTTGGATTTCACTACTTTTTTTAATTAGATAATTTTACTATATTATTTATGCTAGATGGTTTATGTACTTGCCGCCTTTTTTTACAGGCGAAGTCTGTTTTTTGTGGGATTTCATAACGTTTTGTAAGAGTATAATATTTAAAAAATTAAATTATTCTTTTAATTTCTACAGATTTTAAAGAAAATTTCCACCCTTCTCATTTTTTGAAACAGCAGCGCTTAACTAATAAAAATATTTATATTTATATTGAAAAAATATCGCAGTCAACACATTGATTTTATTGATATTTGTAATGTATTTTGTATAAATGAACTTTATGATTAATCCTCAGGCTAGTTTTTTAATGTTTTCAGTTTCACCATAATAAAAGTATGATTAAATTTTTCATAATCAATAAACATACTTTCAACATATAAAAATAATGAAATAAAATGTATATATTTTAATTAATTTACATTTTCTGTTTATAAACATTTGACTTGTTACCTACATCTAACTTTGCTAAACTTCAGTAACTCCCTCAGCTGCTTCAGGTGATACAGGGGCAAGACTGGAAAAGCAATTCGTAAAGCTTCAAATAAGATACAATGAAGCATATAATCGAAGTTGGCATTGTCGTTTTGCATACGCCGTTTCTTTTTAGCACCAATCATTGTCACCTTTATGCTGCTAACACTTGACAAAGGTGACATGGGAGATACATTGGCAAGTCGTCCTTATAACATTTCCTGTGTCAAAGTCCTCAAATTTTCGTTTCGTAAATTTCTATACACTTGAAACTGGTCTGATTTTTGGTGCTGCAAAATGCAGTCGAAACAACTAATTTTTAGACTGAGTTTTTTTCCATTGAGAATAAACGTGCATTTTTTCATCCATACCAATGACCAGTATACTGCCTCTCGTCTTGAATACTTGCATAGGTAATGGAGAAAAACAATCAGCAGCTATTAACTGCATTTTATATCATTTCATCCAATAAATCTCATACTTAATTTGTGGCTGAGCAATGGACGACGTTTTTCTGAAAATTGGCTTATTCTTACTTTGCCAATCTTTCAATACTTTTTATATTTGCCTGTTTCAAGTCTCAGAATACAGGAGCGAAAAGCATAATCTTTGATCCAACTCCAATAGTCAGTATGTGTGCGAAAAATCCTCATTGGATTTTTAATTGAATTGTACCAAAAGTATTACTGTTTGCTATAATACACTTGCACAGTGACTGTAAAATACTAAATGATAACACTATGAGTAAGCCTGAAATCAAATTCATCATTTAAGAATTATAATTCCTCAAAGAAAATAAATATTTGAAGGTACATGAAGCATCTTATTTGCTTACCGACATTTGACTTTCTACCACCATCTGACCTTGCTAGACTTCACTAGTTTCATCAACTGCTTGAGATGATACTGGGGCAAGGCTGGACAAGCAATTCGCAAAGCTTTGAATAAGCTACAATTAAGCATATAATCAAAACTGACATTGTCGTTTTGTATACCACGTTTCTTTTTAACACCAATCATTGTTAGATTTATGCTGCTAACTCTTGACAAAGGTGGCATGGGAGATACATTGGCGAGTCGTCCTTATAACATTTCCTGTGCCAGAGTCCTCAGATGTTCATTTCGCAAATTTCTACGCACTTTTGAAACTGGTCGGATTTCTGGTGCTACAAAATGGAGTGGAAACCATTAATTTTTGGACTTTGCTTCAATTGAGAATAAACGTTCATTTTTTCATCCATACCAATGACCAGTATACTACCTTTGGCGCAGAATACTAGTATAGGTAACAGAGGAAAACAATCAACAGTTATTAACTCAATTTTACAGAATTTCATCCAATGAGTCTCATCCTTAAATTATGGCTGTGCAATGGATGACGTTTTTCTGAATAATGGCTTATTCTTACTTTGCCAATCTTTCAATGCTTTCATCTTTGCCTGTTTCAAGTACCAGAATGCAGGAGTGAAAAGCACAATTGTTGATTCAACTCCAATAGCCAGTATGTATGCGAACCTTCCTCCTTCGATATTTAATTCAATTGTACCAAATGTATTTAAGTCAAAGCACAAGTATTACTATTTGCTATAATACACTTGCACAGTGACTGTAAAATAATAAATGATGACACTACGAGTAAACCTAAAATCAAATTCATCATTTAACAATCTCAATCTTCAAAGAAAATAAATTTTGGAAGAAACATGAAGCATCTCAGTTACTTACCAGTATTTGATGTTGCTCCATCTCCATTTTCTTTAGTGCTTGGTGACTTAACTTCCTTGAGACTAAAGATCTGTAATATTTGGGTGTCTTTGCGTATTTTGTAAACATCTATTATTGTATAATTAGCTTAAATCCAAACACTAGTCAACTGGTACTCTACGTAAATGAAGGTTCATCGGAATGCTTCATATTTTCCAAACAAGCATTACTATAATTTAGTCTGAAATATTTGTACGCATATATGATATTTGTTTCATTTACAATCTTCCTTTTTCTACATCTTCCAATAACAGGGTATTTCCAAGATTTGATACATTATTTGGCACTGGTTTGGCATCATACTGCAAACTATGAAATGGTGCTTTATATATAACTTTATTTTAATAAAACAAACTTTTTTTACAATGCACTTACTTTACTTAAAAACGTTTATGTTAATTGCTGTTGAGACAATACCATGTGTCTTGATTATGAGTGAACGTAACAACCTCATCCTTCTCTGTTTCATTTACAACCTTCCTTAATCTCCATTCTCCAATAACAGGGTATTTCCAAGAATTGTTACGTTATTTGTTTCATTTACAATCTTCGTTAATCTGCATTTTCCAATAACAGGGTATTTCCAAGAATTGTTACATTATTTGGCACTGGTTTGGCATCAAACTGCAAACTATGAAATGGTGCCTTATATATAACTTTGTTTTAATAAAACAAATTTTTTTTACAATGCACTTACTTTACTGAAAAACGTTTATGTTAATTGCTATTGAGACACTACCATGTGTGTTCCGGGTTTTATGTTATCCGTATTGGCGTGAGAATCCAGCCCTGAGTCGTTCGCTGATTTTCGGGCATTTCCGCGTGACGAGATCGCACGCCTTTTCCGCTCGAGTAGGATAATCGTTGAGGGGATCGATAGATTCATTGCGTTCTAAGGATCGAAGCAGAGCGGATCTACCGATTATTAATCTTGTGATAAAAAGTTTGGGCAACTAGTACTAGTTCACGGAAACGTTTATATACGTATGCTGTATGTGTGTGTCAAGCGGTGTGCTAAAGGAAGGAGGAAACAAATTTGTATAAGAACGTAGCCATTCCTCAAGAACAATCAAATACGTCGAAAAAGCCTATCCAAGTGGGATAGCCAGACCAGTAAGTAAGAATAATTTGTTGTAAAGGGTTTCCCACCACGTTCGTGGGTTTTTTTCCCTCGTGCAAGTTGGACGACAAGGGTTTTTGCCTACCTCGTTCGTAGGATTTTTTGCCCATCACAAATTAATCAATAAAAGAAACGAATTACAATAGATAATTATACGTTGTTTCATTAAAGTTCCTTCCCATCAACCTCACAAGGTATATCGACCATAGAAAAACCCAGAATCAGAAATTTGCTACAAACCCAACAGATTAGACAATTTAAGAAGAAACAATGTGTCTTGATTATGAGTTAACGTAACAACCTCATCCTTCTCTGTTGCATTTACAATCTTCCTCAATCTACATTCTTCAATAACAGGATATTTCCAAGAATTGTTAGAGCATTTGGCATTGGTAGGACTTCAAATCAGAGCTGCATACAAGGAATATTTTATATAACCTGCAATAAAAAAAATCCCACAAAGTACCACCGAACATTAAATTTTATACATATTTTTGAATACAATGTGACTTATCTGATAATCTTGCTGGCTCCTTCATGTTTCTCCCTTAAATTATCCGTAGTTTTGATTATATTACACTATTACACTATCATTACAGCCAACTCATTTTTATAAAAATATTAAGGTTATACCGGTAAACCTTACAATTCAATCGACATTCAATTGACAGCTAACAGTAGTCGCCATATTAGTTATCGATTATATCGATTATTTAGACGTCGCGTTTGTAAAAATTACGTCATTTTCTTTAGCGATTAACTTCAGCCCGAGACATACATTCTGGCTGGAGAAGAAGATGACGGAAAGAAATTAAATTCGTTATATATATAGCTAACAGATTATGAGATCTCTGGATTGCGTGAACCAATTTTGATGTTTATGGGCTCAAATAAAAGCTTGTTCCAAGCCATTTCAAGAAAAGCTTTACTGAAATCATGACAGTGTTTCATTTACGGAGAAAAATCTATTTAAAAATTGAGACAGCCAAACTTGCTGTATAAGATACAGTAGTGCCTCGACGGCGGTATAGACACGTCTATACCTACTTTTATGTACTTGCCGTCGAGACACTACCGTGTCTCTTGATGCGTGTCCCTTTTTGAATTTTTCCGGGGAGATATTACCCGTGAATTATATTAATGTTTCTTTAATGAAATCATTCCAGGGAGTAATTACCCATAGGGGAGGTTAATGAGCCAAGATTGAGTGTCACAGGACATCAAGTTCTCATCTCGATTAACTCATCTATTTGAGTAGCTTCTCCGGTTTCGAAGCTTGTGAGAACATTAGAGTATAGTATAGAGTTTTACCGTTAATGTCGTTATAAACGATATGGGTAGAGAGCCAGAATTATACGAATCGTCATTATAATTAGACCATATTATAATTAATATTCGAGCTTAAATCGTATAATATGTCTTATTTCATTTTGGTAAATTTATTAAAACCCGTCATTTTCTTTAGTATTTTCGCGTTCACGTTCTTTATGATTATCTTTTTGGTGTGCATGTTCTCTTTTATAATCCCTTGAACGATCTCTCCTAACCCTGCCACTAGTCATTTTCCAGCTAAAATCCGAGCTAGTTCAGCAATTGTGGATTTTGTTTTCTTAGGTTAGAACTTTGTCTAATACTGGTGTTATGTAGAACTGGTCTAAGTAGACGTGGCGTCCAACTATTCCGATTTTCGCGCATTAGTATTTAGTCGTCCCCAAAAACTTTTATAAACAGAATATTTTACTTTACATGGTAATTTCGCCGCGTAACAATACATGCCTTACTAAAACATATTGAACTTAAAAATATATAATAATTATTTAAAAGAGTAAAATATCGATGTTGTTGGCAAGTATTAATTTTAGCAAAAAATAGTATTACGCTCATTATAAACAAGTGATGCAGAATTCCTCTTAAAAAGATTTTCTCAAGCTTCAAATAACAAAAATGATTATTGAATAATATAGCTTCTAATTATTTATGCAAAAAAGGTTTTTAAAAATATTTAAATCTACATATTTGAATAAAAAATATTTTGAATATTATGTCCAAAGCCAAAATTTAGAACCAAAATGCGACTTGTGCCAGACTTATGCATTGACGAAATACATAGAATAGTTAAAGTATAAAGTAAAACGAATAACATTTTTATAGCATCGTTAAAGTGATTATAATTACAAAAGGCACGGATCACCCCCCCCCCCCCGGCAAGTACCCTTTTCGTTGAGAAATTAACTTTGGGAACAATATTCCAAATATTTTCTATCCAAAAATGTCAGTTAAAGTATTTTTAAACCTTTTTTTGTATAGATTACTATAAGTTGTTTATTCACTAATAAGTGTTATCATTTAAATTTTGAAAAAATCTTTTTTAAAAAAATCTTTTTTAAAAAAATCTGCATCACTTTTTTATAATCATTATGACACTATTTTTTACTCAAATTAAAATTACTTGACCATAACATTAAGTTCACATCCTTTTTTTAAGTCCGATATTTTTGTAAGTTGTATATGCTTTGAATGCACTTGTGTATTTGACGTTTTGTTTTAAAAGGCACAGTATGTGTTTTGTATAGGATTAGCTTTATATTAAAACCTTAAACCTATAAATCGGATGAATATTCGAGGAGTAATTATTTCCGCTACCTTGAACAACGTAGTCCTCAGAAAAAACTCGTTTAAAGTTTTCGTTTATTGATATTGTTCGAATTCTAATTTTTGTTTGCCTTCTTCTCTTACACGCTTACCTAAAACAAAACATATTGACCCCCTCTGACGAAACGATTTTTCTAGGATAGCATTTACTTAAAGAAGTTTCGAAACTCTTAAATGTACAATACGAAAAGCTTTGGAACTTAGCGAACTTTGCAGGCATGCACTGTTTTGCCCTAACTATTTAGTGCGCCACACTCCGCTTTCTCTCTCTCTCTTCTTTCCCTCGTAATTATTTTTCTAAATTGAATTAGCTATCACAACTTTCAAAAGGTATTCTCCGAATTTATAAGAACGTAATTAAACAATAAAAAAAAATCGATTTTTTTGTCTTATTTGACTATACTCCCCCCTCAATGATCTTTAATAAATCATTTCTTGACTGTTTCTTATAATTAACACATTGCCATCGGGCGATTTTTGCTCAAACTTATCCATTATGGTAAAAAATAGAACTAAAATAAATGCTTAAAAATTACCAGCAAAGTGCACAAACGACGTACGTATTTTTTTTAAAAGCGAGACATCTCGTTTCCCGATGTCAACGTAATTTTTTTAAAAACGAGAAATCTCGTTTCCCGATGTCTACCTAATTTTTTTAAAAACAAGAAATCTCGTTTCCCGATCGCAATGTGTTAATATACATTTAATTATTGATCTATGCTAATAGTTTATTTTTAATAGCATGAAAAGAATACAAAAAACTTACAGCATAATCGTTTCTGAACAGTGCGAAGCTTCATTGCTGTTCTGTAGGCGGAAAAGCGTACCTCGTTGAGGTCGGCCAGGGAGGACATTAATTCTATCATTTTCGGATGATCCCAATGTGTAGTTTCCAATTGATGACTGTAAATAGTAGGAAAGTATCGTTGAAATGAAAGCACAAAATCTGTTTGTATTTTCAAAGTTATTAGATTTTCAACCCGTTAAGGGGATGCATTGCGCGTCGAGAAAGTACTTCCAAATTATCTTCTAAAATTTTAAAAATTTGAATATATTCATAGGGACCAAATTGGCTCGTTTTGATCTGCTTAATTAACGTAAAGGCTTATTTTTTGGATTTAAAAAAAAATTTTAAATTGGATATTAATAATAATATTTTATTTCCCATCAATAATTTCGAAAAAGGGAGCCTTTACGACGCTGCACCAAACCTCAACGAGTGATTTAAGACCAATAAAAAGCAAATATTCCCATAAACGTAGAAGATTTTTTGGAAATACTATTGTAGCATGATAAGGAAAAATTTGCAAATTTGCCATTGTCGCGCTACAATAGTATTTCCAAAAAATCTTCTACATTTATAGGAATATTTGCTTCTTGTTGGTCTTAAATTACTCGTTGAAGTTTGGCGCAGCGTCGCACAGTGGGAAGAAAACGGTATTTTTGGACAAAAATCTGCCTACCAACCAAATCTCAACCGATTTAAGTATTTTTTTTTTAAATTGCACGCGAATATATCTAGTGTTTGGTATTACTGCAAAAAAATTAATAACTTTTACTATAGCTTGGAAATAGTTGCTTCAATCCTATAAAGATATAAAACGTGTCGAGTACATGGATACATTTTTTTTGTAAATTGAATCATTTATACTTTTTCATAATTCTATTAGTACATGAAAACATGTGCGCACATATGCATATACCAATAGAATTAAGAAAAATTATAAATGATTCAATTTACAAAAAAAAATGTATCCATGTACTGTACACGATTTATATCTTTATAGGATTGAAGCAACTATTTCCAGGCTATAGTAAAAGTTATTAATTTTTTTGCAGTAAGACCAAAAACTAGATATATTCGCGTGCAATTTAAAAAAAATACTTAAATCGGTTGAGATTTGGTTTGTAGGCAGATTTTTGTCCAAAAATATCGTTTTCTTCCCACTGTGCGTCGTAAAGGCTCCCTTTTTCGAAATTATTGATGGGAAATAAACTATTATTATTAATATCCGATTAAACAATTTTTTTTAATCTAAAAAATAAGCCTTTACGTTAGTTAAGCAGATCAATACGAGCCAATTTGGTCCCTATGAATATATTCAAATTTTTTAAATTGTAGAAGAGAATTTGGAAGTACTTTCTCGACGCGCAATGCATCCCCTTAACCTCCGAATGGATGCTTAGTCGGGCACTTTTTCAACCACATAATTCATAGCGCTGTTAATTTTTCATAAAGGTTGAAACTGAATTGTCTTATGTAGAGTTTTGTTATTTTTTATAGCCATTATGAAAATTTTCTTCATAAATTCAAGTAAATACATATGAACTATTCTTGCACAAGCAATATATCAATTTTTTGTGATAAGATTTATTTCAATCAACGATAACGAAATAAAATTGCTCCATTTGAATCTAGTGATATGAATTTTTTGCGTTCATAGAATTTGTACTTTAAGAATCATGAATTAGTTTTTAGTAACTAAAAATAGTGTTAATGGAAAATGATTCTTTAAGCATCCCAATGTTATTTGATTTTCAATTTACACTAGAAATGTAGGAAAGTTACATAAAATAATAATCGATGTCGATTCAATGACACATGTAAGTATGTGTTATAGCATTGACTATTTACTGACCTTCTGTGGTATCAAATATTCAAACAACAAAAGATACTATTGTCTGCATTCAATAGTCTTTTTCTACCTGTTAGCGGAGACTATATCGAACACTATAATTATGTATTAGGCGACAGGTTTGACCTTGAAGCCGTGATCATTAAACTAGATAAAATACTTCTTTTAGGCCTCAATTATTCAGCCCCCGAAGGTAAAGAGAGGGGTATGGTCAAAATAGCGCAAAAAGAGTACCGATGCAGTTAGAAGTTACTTTTTAAAATAAAAAGAGAATTTTATGTTTTTTAGGTAAAACCACCAGTTGGAGAATGGAGGTGAGTCGGGATGAGCGGTCGGAAATTTTCGGGCCGTCTCAGTTCGCGCGCGCGCGCGCGCGGCTCACTATCCGTCTCTTTATTTCCTCCCTATATGTACACATTGTCGCCACATAACCACCGCGCGAAGAAATCTCGCTTGCACCTTGTTACCTGTGTAATTACTTATCCCACAAAAAACAAGCTTTGTCTGTAAAAAACGCGGCAAGTACATAAATCGTCTACCGTAAATAATATAGTAAAATAGAACATTCCAATTATGAAATGTTGACGGCAAGAATACAAAAGTAGATAAAGACATGTGTTGTAACGAGGTTCTCTCGTTACGTATCAAGGTATCGTAACTTAAGAAAAAAAATTAAAGAAAAGCTAACGATTAGTATTGGTTATGTCAAACCCTACATTACCAACTCGGTGCATAAGTTTCCGAGTGGACAGGAAGTTACCGTCTAGGAACATCCCTTTGGACTGTCAGAAGACCGGATGAAAAGACCGGTGTTCCATTCAAAAGTTCAAGCAGACCAAGCAAGCAAGGCAGGGCTGTGCCAAGTAATTTGGTGGCTTGAAACGAGGAGAAGTGGGCACAGGGACTCCTACGAAAGGCGAATTCTCTAGTCCCTTGAGAAGGGGGAAATATGAGAGTGAGTCGGGCATGGGTCATCGCGCAAGGCGGACATACACCACACCGGTTCACCAATGAATGTGTCCGTATGCGTGAGGCGAGCTTGCTCCTTACGTAACACACGCACTGTATGATATCGATGCACAGGGGACCTGTGCAGACATGGTAGGCTTCTGCCGCATGCCGAGTGCCACTGCTAAATCCATGACAACGCGTATGGCACCGCAGGCTTGGGCATTGCGGGGATGTACCACCCTGACAGTCCCCTATAGAAAAGATCCCGATAATATTCTGGTCTCCTCATATCCCCTCACGTGTATGAGTGAATGGGGTGACGAGAGTGTGTCTATTGTTTCGAAGCTTGAACTACCTGTAAGAAATCCTCCGCTCTCTCCACGACCTATCATACTGAACAACGCAGACTATCGCTACCGTTCAATGCATGACCGCTGTTACGTAAAGCGCTGTGTCGGCAAAGCAGCGCAACCCAACTAGCCTACTATGATAGATAGGTCAGGAGAGACGCTGACTATTTGCTTTGACGGTACGAACGATACAATCAAACTGTCGCACTTCGGGCGGTAAAAGGACGACAATGACAGTGGGGTTCGTGGTATTTAAATAAAAGGAAAGGGTTCCCTCGTTTGAGCCTTGAGTTTGCGACGAGTAAGTATATTTTGGGTTAGTCTTACAGTTGGTAGACGGTTAGTTACAGTTCACACGCGTAGTCAGTGAATAAGAGATAGCAGTCGGTTGGTTAGCTTATGGTCGTCTTGAAGTAGTTGACTAATAAATTATAAGTTTGCTTATATTAAGAGTTCGCGTTGGTGCGAAATGAATAATACTAATCTATGACTTAATCTATCGGCATTCCGTTGACCGGGCAAAGAATGACGTTGAGTTAACTGCTCCGTTCAGGTACGTGATTTCTCGGATGCGACTCGCGGCAGTAAGATGCACAGAATAACTGAAGGCCGGACGTTCGGTCCGGTCTGTATGAATACGCATATTTAGGGGAAAATGGTACAATATTCCTTTGATCTTACAACATTTCTAGAGTAGTGTCTTTCCAGGTAGGATCGTCGATCGTCCGAGTATTGATATACCTGGTCGGGAATTTCGGGTGTCAGCATTGAGCAATGGTTTTGAGCTTCGTGCTCCGCCGATTGTCCGGAAGTCCCGATGTTGAAGCAGCCAACTCAACGCGTTCTTTTACATTAGCTGATTCCTAACTATTATACTTATTGCTAAATCAATTATACTTAATATCTAGGGTACAAGAATACAGGGGACCGGACCCTTACCTTACATCATAGGACTGTAAGGATGCATGTGTTTGATGGACATGAGATGCTTTCATGATAAGAAAGGGTTGTTGGACACCCAACTGACCAACTAGCGACCTGTTACCAAAAGTAGGGATGGGCGAAGATGATGGAAAGCTCGCAAAGTGAATGGCTCCTCACAACTAACGGGAATAACGTTATAATATATCCTTATATTTAAATGAATTTCTTGTATAACGGTAATAAATTATTGATGTAAAAAATTAAAAGTAAATTAACATATGCTTATATATGTGTATTACAGAATATCATATAATCGAGATTTATAAACTTAATTGCACTAAACGTTGGAAGCGACAATAATTTTTCCTACTGACGTATGATATTGAGAGGTGCGCATTATTTGAAAATTCCCGCAATAATCACAGTCTTCAATGGTATCGTCTTAGAAAATCTTCTTCAGATAGTATCCATTGACGTCGAGCTGTCTTCAACAAGGACGGACGAATGATTTTTATTGAGCGATAGAGATAACCATAGGCAATGGCACAAATAGAAATAAGCCTTACGACGCTTAGTCTGCCTGACTATGCTGTATAATTCTCTCTTTCTTACGCACTCATAAATTTAGAGTGATATAAACGAACTACTACAGTTAATGCTTCCCACTCCCCTCACACTACGTAGCAGGAGCGGAGTATACAGCTTCCGTGAAATTGGCCGACCGACTACTAAATTTTTAATTTTCAATAATTGATATAGTCTGATAGTTCGAAAAAAACATTTAATAGCTAATAGTTTCTGAAATATCTAAAAAATAATATTGACCGTTAAGTTAGCGAGAACTTTTTTATTTTTATTCAAAATTAATTTTTTCAGTGCTTATTTGATAAAAAATCGATTGATAGAAAGAATTATATAACTTTTAACGTTTGATAGTTAATAGTTCATATAAAAAATAAACATTAATATTATCAATCCTTATAAGCCATAAATTAATGAGCTTTCATATTTTTCGTTTAATTTATATCAAGAGACACGGTAGTGTCTCGACGGCAAGTACATACACAAGTAGATAATGACATGTCTATGCCGCCGTCGAGGCACTACTGTATCTTATACAACTAGTTCGGGCGTCCCAATTTTCAAACCGATTTATCTCCGTATATAATTTTTATATACTTGGCCGTGTTCCAGAATTCACTGCCAGTACTGGGAATATCCTTCTATCTTCTTTCAATGCTTAATTATTGACAAAGATATAATGATGTCCTCAGTACTGCAAGTACTGAATTTTAGAGCACGGCATTTATATGGCAGCAAGCCTTCCTTACCCTCACTTTAGTGGCATAACCCCCCTCGCCTAAAATAGGACCTCTTATACTCTCTCCAAGTAATTCGTACCTTCGTGTCGTACCTCCATGAGTATGAGCTGAACAACACACGACTCAATTTCCTACTACTGTGTATGTAGAAAAGCAAACGTACCTATAAACAAACACCGGGTTATTATTTACTCGATAGTTGCTTAATTGCGTTTAATAACATACTTTTTTTATACTATACACATATTGGACGTTTATTTTCAGGGATTAGATCCAGATCTCGGATCAAACTTACCGCAGTGTCGCAGCTTACGAAAAAAAAATACTAGATCACCCTAGACTAATCCGGATCTAGTGAGGAGGCTTTCGCGAGAGTGAATCCGGATCCAGATTTAAGTAGAGTAATTAGGGCCTATTCAGGTGTGGAAATTTTAGCTGTCATTAGTGGCATTATTCTAATCAACAAAAGGTAAATATTAAATTTCCAATTTGTTTTGCTAAAGATAAAGAAAGAAGTATAATAATCATTAATAATTTTCACTTTTTATATAATATATTAATTTTCTTACATAATTTCTCTTAATAACATATTATTTACAGATTAAACAATGGATTATATGAATTTATGGAATATTTTATTTGAAAATAATGAGGAGGAGGATAATAATACATCATCTTCCTCCTCATCATTTTCAAATAAAATATTCCATAAATTCATATAATCCATTGTTTAATCTGTAAATAATATGTTATTAAGAGAAATTATGTAAGATAATTAATATATTATATAAAAAGTGAAAATTATTAATGATTATTATACTTCTTTCTTTATCTTTAGCAAAACAAATTGGAAATTTAATATTTACCTTTTGTTGATTAGAATAATGCCACTAATGACAGCTAAAATTTCCACACCTGAATAGGCCCTAATTACTCTACTTAAATCTGGATCCGGATTCACTCTCGCGAAAGCCTCCTCACTAGATCCGGATTAGTCTAGGGTGATCTAGTATTTTTTTTTTCGTAAGCTGCGACACTGCGGTAAGTCTGATCCGAGATCTGGATCTAATCCCTAAAAATAAACGTCCATTATTGTAAGTTCGAAAGTTATAATTTGTATGCAAATTTTCTATTTATAATATTTTATATCATTTGCTTTAAATGAAATGTTTTATAATGTTAAAAGAAATATTGAAGCTAACATAACCTATGAAATTAGTAAAGTTTTATAGTTGGATAATAATAATTAAACAAATTTATAATTCGAAGAAATATATAATTTAACAGTCTCCGAATAATGTCATGTTTTATCAATATCTTCAAATTTGTATACGATAAAATTTTCTGAATTAATATTTATTAATCTTTACAGGGCCGACGTGGCCACTTTAGTGGTCACTTTTGTAATATTTGGGAATGTTAATATAGAATCATTAAAATTTGTAAAATGCTAGTAAATTTCGTTTTTGATATCACTGAATACGAGTTGTCATCAGAATTGATCTTAAGAAATCATCAGTAATATCCTAAGAAGCTTTTAGAAAAGTAATTTATTTTAATTATAATTACAAATAATTACAAAAAAAATATACAAATGAGAAAAAAATGGAGCTAAAAAACTTTCGACATCCTCGCCGTTAACTGTGGGTAACTCTAAAGGGAAGCATTCAAATTCATCAAGTAGACATTACGATATGTACTAGTCAGCCATCTTGAATGTAAACAATTTTAATTCTTCAGTGGATATTCGTAATCAGCGATATCAAAAGTCCCCAAAAATGATATATTTTTGCTTTTTACAAGATTTTTAATTTTTGTATGTAATTCAATTTATTAGCCAAAGCTTTTCCGGTCGGCCTGGCCATTTTAGTGGCTACTAAAGGAGGGGGAAGTTCAATTGGACATGTGTTGTAACGTCGTATTTCGCGGCCTGGCCAATTAAGTGTTCTCACTAAGGTTATTACCTGAAAGCGAAAAGTATTACTTATGGGCCTTGGTTTGCCAGGGGATAGGCAGTGACCAGAACCGACGCACAAGGCACACGGAGGGAGTTATTGGCCGGGTAATAAAATAAGTAAACGACTAGTTTCTGAGGCAAAAGAGATACAGCTTATTTTATTTTGGTACGGATCTGCAAACGTGATATAATTACAATAGGGTATTCCCTCAGGCTTATTACGATGATAAAGCTAATGTTATAATTTTGTCATCAATCTGACATATCCGGTAACAAAACTGAGATCCCGTCACAAAAATAGTTTACGGGGGGGGGGGGGGGGGTTGGGCGCCAGCTTGCGCGATCCGTACATATGACCCTCCGCGGCTGACCGGCTTGAGGTTATCTCGAGGTGTGGACCAAGACACTTCGTGTGATACCCTGAAAATAATATGGGGGGTGGCTAGGGCAGTGGGACTCGCGTAGGTACGCGTCCGGGGGGACTTCGAGGAAGTTCGACACAGCTCTCCTCTGACGAGGGGCTACACCCCGTCTTAAGGTGTATTCTGGGAATACCAAGGAAAGTCCCTACGCGATTCGCGGTCTGCTACACCGACTTACCCCTTTTCCAAAACCGACCCCGGAAGAATCTCGAAATAAAGAATGAAAAGACTCGCGGGTCGGACTAATACGTCCCTCCCGATTTGGGGAATTGTCGCACCGCCGAATGCGGAACGGCTACTCGCGCCGGACGAAGCTCGAGAAAGAAAATAAGACAAGGACAAACAATAGGTCCTGATTTTCCCTTTCGGAGAAAATCAGGTTTACCTGGGATCTAGCGTTACTCAGGCAGGAGCGATAGCTGGGAAGGGTGCATGCTCTCGTGCTTGTCTTCCTCCACCAAGTTGACGGCCACGTCTTCTGCAATGCCTCTTGTTTCAGCTTCCCCCGATTCATGCACTGATAGCTCACTATCACCTCCAGGCAATCGACTACAGGGTAGTGCCCTTACCGTAACAAATGTCTCGGCGACGACGAAAAGATAAAAAGGACCGGAAAACTGTGTAGCACGTCCTAGCGTTAGGATCCCCAAATTACGAGTGTCGTCAGGTTAGGCCGGCACGCGACACGGGACGAACGGCGCATGCGCGTATCGATCCGCTATTCGATCCGCGAGGTAAATCAACGCTTGCGGAAATAGGCAGATGGCGCCGCCTCCCCCTTTTCCGCGACAGTGGGTAGCGCGAGGGACGAGCATATAAGGGACAGAGTGGTACCTCGTCACACTCCCCCTCCCTAAAACGGAACCAGGTTCCTTTAACAAGGAACTCAGGTGGAGAAGGAACAGCGGGCTGGGGAGCGGGACCAGCAGACGCACACAACAAAAAAAACACAGGCTATAAAAAGAACACTTTATTGTTGTACAGAAGAGAAGGAGTAAGCGGAAATAAACAAAAAAAAACGCTTTACCGAGGCAGACAGGAAAACATCTATACTCGGTCTGAAAGATGGTATAGTAAGCAAGGGATAATGCCCCGGAATACAAAAAAAAACATACCCTTACCAACGGGTGATCAGTAACAATTTTTAGAAACAAAAGGGATTACCCTCAGGACTATTGCCTTATAAAAAAAAAGTAATAATGGAAAGAAGAAAAAAAAATGAAAGAGGCCATAGGAATCTCTAGGCGTTGCGCGCGCACCGCAGCTTCACCTCCCTTGCCCTAGTACCGCCGACAGCGGGGGGGGGGGGGGGGGGAACATGCCGCTTCATCAGCCCGTGGGGGTGCCTGGACCCGGTCTTTATTGGCCGCCCACCAAACTCGCCGCTGCGCCTTTTCGGCTGGGCTGCGGATGCGCTCGAAAGCCCAACGGCCAGGGGTAGGCAACTCGTCAGTCCATTTTAACTCGGCGGGGCGCGGCGGTTGGGGAAGGCCTCGGTTGGCCCAATATTTTGGGGCACAGCGTAAGCAGGATTGCACGGTTTCGAATGCCCAACCGCATCCCGTGCAGAATTGGATCCAAGAATCCTCGGTGCAATCAGGCCAAATGTGGCCGGGAAGGCGACACTTCCAGCATCGGTCTCTTGGGCAGGGCCCGCGCGTCCACCATGACGCTAAGGGCTTCGGCCTCAAAGGGGGTTCCCTAGCCCCGGAGGAGGAGGAGGCTTCTCCTGGGCCCATGATAATGGGTTCGGACCTTTCCGCTCTTGGTCGGGAGGTAAGGCTGGCTAGCTCCGGGGCCCAGTCTCCAATTTCCGTATCTTCCTCGTCCCAATAGGATTCGTAGTCCCAGGAGGTGCCGTCCGACGACTCAGGAGACTCCTGGTCTCGAGCCGTGTAATAGGAGGCGCCGTCATCCTCGGGGTCCTCTGTAGGGGCCCTCCAGTTAGCCCAGCTCATCCTATGAGCCAGGGATTCCCCTTTTAGGAAGTCGGCAGGGCGTACCAGTAAAGCTCCCTGGCTGGGATCTTCCTCTCCTTCTTTCCCACTCATTGTTTGCTGGAGGCAGGAGATGGGTGTACAGGATCCTTCCAAACCTATGTTTAGCGGCAATACTTGGCCAACTGGTGAGAGAATGAGGAGAAAAAAAAACGATAAGAAAGATTGTTGACGTATCAGAGGAATACTCTCATCGTCGTAATTGATCCCCTACGTCAGGTTGGGGTTAACAGAAAACTACACTGGGAAGAGCTAAGACAGTATCCCACCCGGTAGTTCCCGCTATTAGGAGGACCACTACGTGAAAGGAAGAGGGTTCTACCCCGATGAACGTAGGACAACCGCCCTAGAGGCTGGTGCGACTTCATAATAATAATAGAAAAAAAAACTTTTACTAATACTACGGGATGGAAAGACATATATTACGATAAAAGACGGAGTAACAACTAATTACTTAAAAGGGGGAATTAATTAAATGTAATATGTTACACAATGATATTCTCACATACATACTTCTGACTCCCTATAAAGTGGAATAAAGATAATAAAGAAAAAAAAATGCTAAATCTTCTATGAACGTGCCCGGAGACGTCCGGACCACGTTTTTCGTAAATCATCCCTCCTGCGAGGAAGTTTGGGTGGACTGGAAGGTTGTGGAGGTGAGGCCACTTCTTCTGAAGGCTTAGTAGCTTTTCGCTCAGGGTGTTCCCTTGTCGAGGTATTAATCATTGGCGCTTCAGTGTGCAATTCATTCGAATCGTCCTGAATCTCTGGATAGACCGCCACGAAAGGTTTCAGATCCGAGATATGCACTTGAGGGCTACGACGTGAGTCTGGGTCGATCAGTTCATAAATTACTGGAGAAATTACGCGAGCAATTGCATATGGCCCTGAAAATCTTGGAGCTAATTTAGCTGCAAAGTTATCTGTTGCAGAGGATAGCGTATGGCTTCGTCTCCAAACGAGGTCTCCGGATTTGAACGTCAGGTCTCTTCTACCTTTATTATAGTAAGCAGCTTGGCGTACACTTGCCTTTTCCATTTGTCGCTTTACAATATCATGAAGGTGTCGCATACGCTGTAATCGCTCTGCCCATGCGGTTGTCTCAGTTAGTTGTATATCCCCTGGATTTGTTTCGCGAGCTTGCGGGTCCCTAACACATTCGATTTCTCTTCCAAAATTTAGAAAGGCCGGAGTTACGCCAGCAGACGCATGGAAGGAGCTATTGATGGCAAAGCGGTATTCGGCTAAATGGGTATCCCACTCGCGATGGTCTTGCCCTAAGAACGCTGTGATCATACCCTTTACTACACGATTTACCCGTTCGACAGGGTTAGCTTGGGGGTGATATGGAGCTATCATAAAATGGCGGATACCATGCCGGTCAGTAAATTTTCGCACATGTTGGTTGGCGAATTCGGTACCATTGTCTGAAAGTAGTACTCTGGGTGCTCCCCATCGGTAGATAATCAAATCTTCAAACGCAGAGAGTATCGTTTGAGCTCGGGCTTTACGCAACGCTTTGATCTCAACCCATCGAGTGAAGTTTTCTAGGAAAACTACGATATAACGGTTCTGAGATTTGCTAGGGGGTAGTGGTCCCATGATGTCTACTGATACTACTGTCCAAGGGCCCTCTGCTACTCGTGGTGTCATCAGTCCTGGTGGTGGAGCTTGGCTGACTTTGGTCCGTTGGCAAACATTGCAGGCTCGAACAAATTTGCTTACATCTTCATGCAGTCCTGGCCAATAATAATGGAGATTCAGACGGTGAATGGTCTTCGTAGTACCCAGGTGTCCAGCGGAAGGTTCTTCGTGTGCTGCAGCAATGACCTTGGGTCTTTCTTCGCGGGGCAATACCAGTTTCCAGGCGTTCAGGTCACTTCCTAAGGTTTCATGCCTCTTTGTTGGTTTATGGCAATACATGCGGTCATTTTCTATCTTCCAGGTGGGAAATGATTTGGGAGATTGTTTTATCTGGGTGGTTCGTTGTTGGTACCATTTGTCTTGAGTTTCATTGATTGCGGCGAACTCGTCTTCATTCGGCACAGAGTGATCATTTTCGAATGCTCTTGAAAGGGCATCTGGAACATGGTGCATAGCTCCTTTTCGATGAACTACGGTATAATCGTAGGTTTGTAAAGCTAGAGCCCATCTAGCTAGGCGTCCTGTGGGATCTTTTAGATGATGTAGCCACCTAAGACTGCTATGATCGGTTACCACTGTAAAGGGATATCCCTCCAGGTATGGCCTAAGCTTTTTAATAGCCCAAACAACTGCCATGCATTCCTTCTCTGTTACGGTGTATTTACACTCTGCTGAAGTTAAGACGCGATTAATGAAGACAATTGGATGTTCTTCCTCGTCGATCTTCTGGACAAGTACTGCGCCTATGGCGTAATCACTGGCATCGGTTTGTAGATAGAAATGGTTTGAAAAGTCTGGTCGGGCTAGAACGGGGGCTGTACATAGGGATTGCTTCATGTTGTCAAAAGCTCGTTGTTGGTCTTCCTTCCAGTGCCAAGATACATTTTTCTTCAGTAGTTTGACTAAGGGTATCTTCTCTTCGGATAAATGCGGCAGGAATTTTGCATACCACCCTATCATTCCAAGAAACCTACGCAACTGTTTTAACGAAGTAGGTGGAGGGTAATCTAGTATGGGCCTCACTTTGTCCGGATCCGGTATTAGACCGCCTTGATTTACCAAATATCCTAGGAAGCGAACTTCCGCACAGCATAATTGACTCTTCTCCCAGTTGATTTCTAGTTTAGCCTTTTCGATGATTTTAATGACTCGCTCTAGCCAGGTCAGATGGTCCTTGAAGGTAGTAGTGACGATGATGATGTCATCAAGATAAGCGAACACGTTAGGTTCTAATTCTGGACCGATTAGACGATCTATGAGTCGTTGGAATGTAGCGGGTGCGTTGGTCAACCCGTATGGCATTCTGGTAAAGTGAAATAGGCCTTTCCCTGGTACGATAAATGCAGTGATTTCTTTACTGAACTCTTCCAAGGCGACCTGAAAGTATGCTTGACTTAGGTCCAGTGTGGAGATGTACTTGGCCAATCGTAACTTGTCCAAAATGGCCTCGATGTGAGGAAGTGGGTAAGCATCCTTCTTCGTAACAGAGTTAACCTCTCGATAGTCAATACAAAAGCGATACTTCCCGTTGGGTTTAGGGACAATCACTGGACAACTGGCCCATGAGCTAGAGGATCGCTCGATGATTTCACTGGCTAGCATTTTATCCACTTCGGCATGTGCTATTTCATAGATTTTAGGGGATATTCTCCTAGAGCGTTGCCTAATAGGTGTATTTCCCTGGACATCAATCCGGTGTTTTACCAAGGGCGTTATTCCTGGTTTGTCGGATACTGGTTTGGCGTGTTTCTTCTTGAATTCCTCCAGAATAATCTCCTGTGTTCTATCCAATTCAACAAGGGCTGCACAATCAGTAGTATTCCTCGCTGTGGCTTTGATTAGGCTCTTCGGGAAGGTGTGCCAATTTCCTCCTTCGGTCTTCCAAATTCCTTGGCGTAAGTTAATTATAATTCCAAAAGCTTTTACGAAATCTATACCTAAAACGCAGTTATAGTCTAGGGTGGAGGCAGCCCGAACGGATAGGATTCGTTTTTCGCCTTCAATAGAAAATTCCAAAAGCGCATCTCCTGCCGTTGCACATTGGCTCCCATCACCTAAACGTAATTTACCTGCTTTGGAAAAATCCAAAAAATCTTTAACTAAATGAATAATACTACTACCGATATATGTGCGTGCTGCGCCAGTGTCTAAAAGAGCCCTAAACTTTTCGGGACCTATAGTGACCCATAAGTAAGGCCTTTCGTCCTCGACGCTTGGTTTACGGATATCTTTCCGAATCGGTAACACGGTGGCTATTACAGCTATTCTTTCCCTGTTGTTCCCTTTGGATCCTCGCGTTATAAGTGGAATCCGGCTCACATCATTCGTACTCCATACATTTTCTTAATTATTGATGGTTACATCGAAGCGTTTGAGGAAATCCATTCCTAAAATACAATCTAGGGCAAGGGTAGGGATTACACTAAAGGGAAAGTCCGCGGATTTATTACCTACTTGTATTCGGAAGATTATGTCCGTGGAGATGGCGCAAATTTGGCCATCGCCTACCTGTACGCAATTTAACGGTGCTAGGTGACTATCTGAGGGAATCCCTGAAGTTATCCGAGCATTAATATAACTTCGCTCAGCTCCAGTATCTACCAGTCCAAGACAAACTATTTCCCCAATTCTTACTTGCAAATAACCGCGGAAATCGGGAGGTGCTACTAAGTCACCCATTAAGTTTGGAGGGACCGGCCTCAGAGACACGCTAGTGCTTGCAAAAGAAATAAAATTATTATTAAAACTAGCTGCTTCTCTACTAATAGGGGGATCGCCGTTATCTCCTTTCCTCTCCTGATATCGTGCTGGTAAATTGTACGAGTCCTTCTTCAATTTGGATGATCGTTGTTCCAGACACGAATCTTCGGCTCTTCCCTCTGAGGCAGCTTCAAATGATAAACTCCTCTTTTCATCTTCTAAAAATTTGTTAAGGCGAATTCCCTCGGAAGGGATATCCTGTTTATTCGTGAGAGTAGTCCTGTTGGTTTGCACTTGTTTGCGATCTTCAGCTTTGTTTTGGTCGTTTTCTAGATCCAATGGGAGTTTCCTTAAAGTGTTGGGCCTTGGTGGTTTGCTTGAGGCAGCGCTGGCCCCATTCGCTCGCCTCCACTGGCGTTTCCCGGCAGATCGTTGTAGTTGTTGACGGTTGGCGGCATGTTTGAAGCAGATATCCTCGGTCTTCGGGGAAGAGGACATTCAGGAGCCCAGTGGCCTAATTGTTGGCAGTTGTGGCACGGGCTATTTTCGCGAGTGTGGCGAATACTAGGTGTCGTATCGGCTGTTGGCGTATTGGTGGTGGTGGCTAGGTTTGGGACTAGGCGCCAGCTTGTAGCTCCTGGTGGTAGCGGAGGTATCAACATGTATTGTGGCATCCCCTGTGAAACGACTGGTGTGGTGTTGGCAGTAGGGGTTCCCTTATTCTTGGGTCCTTTCCCAAATCCTCCCGATTTCTTCTTAAGAGTCTTTGCTTCTCCTATGCTCGCTAAAGCGGAATCACTTTGTGATGATGTGTCTGTGGAACTCTTAGATTTAGTTTTCTTCGCCTGTTGTTTAGGCCGTTTCTGTTCAGACTGGGATTTCGTGTCTGTGACTTCCTCATCCTCTAGCGGGGCACACTTACTGGTGGTTTTGGGCGGCCGGGCATAGACTGCACTAGGAACCGGTACCGTTCCGGTCTGATTGGTGGTGCTTCGGCGATTTTTAATTTTCGCCCATTGTTGTTCCAATTCTTGACCAATTCTAACTAGCCTCCGACTAGAAGTGATTTCACTCTTAAGGAAATGCCTGGTATACGATGGCAATAGGTTGTCATATATGATGGACAAACGTTTCTTGTCCTTAAGAGGTGGGTCTAAGTAGGAGAATATTGTCTCCATATTTTCCACAAATTCTTGGATTCCTTCTTGATCTCCTTGAAGGCGGGAGTAAGCTTGTTCCTTAATTCGCTTTCTGGATTCCTTGGATGCGAATCGTTGTTTGAACTTTTTCTCGAATCTTTCCCATGTTCGACAATGTTGACCTTCCAATCGGTACCATTTTTCAGCTTCCCCCGATAGTACAACAGGCAATGCTTTGAGCAAATCGCTGTGGGCTATCCCTGATCCTTGGCAGCATCTGTCTAATCGTTCTAAAAACGAATACGCACTTTCCTTTCTTTCGTTCACGTAAGAGATCTTCCATTTATGTAGTGCGTCTACTGCTCGATTTCCCCGGACTATTCTTCCTGGGCGGTGCCGATGTCGACGATCGCTGGCTTGTGTGTCATCAGAGCTGTCCGAGGGGCTTTCCGTGTCTTCTGAGGAATCATCTTCCGAGCTAGCTGCGCGTCGGTTGATTATCCTAGGGCGATTCCTATCTTGTGAGCCTTGATGATGGGCAGATATTTTACGTCTTCCAGACGACTCCCTCCCACCTGACTCTGGTTGAGGGGGTGTTTCTACCAGACGCAACGCCGGCTGGTTTGGAACAGGTCTCTCGACCGGAGGTAAATGCCTAGCTTCTTGCTGTATTTCAGGATCTCGAGGGTTTCTGGCTCTAAGGCTGCGATGACCGGTTTCTCCCAGGTTATTTTGGAGTGGTGGCCAATTGCTGGCTGAGTCACCTATGTGTATTCCTCCGGCCGCAGCATGGGATTCCATGGATAGGCGTTTGAATTCTTCTAAGGTAGCTTTGGCGATCTTTTGAATCCGCGCAGCTTCTTCTTCTTCCGGTGACAATCGGGTATTTCTTCTTCGCACCGTGGATGTTGCTGCAAAGCACCTTTCTTGGCCATGAGTCATTGAGTTTAGTGAACTCGCTAGGTGATTTCCCCTGTCTTCAAGGGGGGATAGTCCTCTTGATCCTAAGGGTGGAAGTGGGTCCAGTCTCCAGCCTGGTGCCGAGGTTACGTGAGGCAGAGTATTTAGTCCAGGAATATATGTGCTGGCCGTGTAAGGCAATATTGGCGAGAATCGTTGGACTTCGGAAGGAATCGATCCTTGTGAGCAGCTAACTGTTTGCACGGTGGTGTTTATGGACGCCATAGTAGTCACGGTAGAGGTTACTACAACCGTCGACACTCCTCCAGCTGCTACGGTGATCGTTGTAAGTTCGGCTGGCGTAAGTGGGTTAGTTTCTTCCACTGAATTTCTGTCAGGCATATTGACTTGGGAAGGGGTGAATCCTTCAGCTCCAGCTTCATCTCTGTTCGGGTCCCAACGGGCTGCAGTGGGGCCAAGTTCCTTACGTTTCAGATATCTAATTAGTCGATCCTGTAGTTGGTTGAGCCCGGAGTTAGTGTTTAGGCCTTCTTCTTGTAAGGTTCTAACCAGGTCGCCAAATGGTAGTGTCATCACCTCCTCTCTAATGACCTGTTCAGTGCGTTTACTATTTTGTCTCTTCTGCGCACGCTTATCTCGACTTCCACTGCTTCTTCCAGACGAACCCATTTTATGATTTCCGGTGTTCAGGAGAGGATGGAGAAAGCTGGCCGACAACGTATGTCTAGGTTGGGGTTAGCTGATTAAAGGTGTATTTACTTGACTATGCAAGCCTAATCGCAAATAGTACGTTTAACCTAAACAGTGTACTCACTTAAATAATGAAGCTGAAAAGGGTAAAAACAAGTGTAACCTTCAATAATTAGGCGGTATTTACGCCAAAAGAAAGAAATAATCATAAATATGATATATAATATATAAAAATAATAATGGGGATATTTATTTATTTATCCTACAATAAGGGGGTTACAATCGACCAAGAATTTCTAAGTCGCCAACTTGAGGTTTCCTCAGTGGTGAATGACCAAAAATTGTCTGGTATTATATATATGAAAAGAAAGGTAAAAATGAAGTAGTTGATTTTAGGTGACCTTTCTTGGACTAATCGGTCACAAGAAAGATACACACGGCCGACCTTCAAATCCGTAAACTTTATCTAAGATGCGGATTTCTTCTCGCCAGCCGTCAAGTAACAGATCTCGAAATTTTTTTTTTTTTTTTTTTTTTTCGTTTTCTGCTTTTGGTATTAATTACAGGGCTTCCTATATAGGGTCATCCCTCAATTATACCAATTCGATCAACAATTAATACTGAATAATAACAACACAAAAAAAAATATGTAATTCCAATAACGATTTTTCATAGATTGAGATTGCTCTTGAAGCGCCAACAATTGCGCACAGGATTGGATCCTTTAATTAATATTCAATTGAGGGTTTTCCTCTCAAGGGTTACCCCTTAATTGTATTATCGCAATCTTTTATTGGAATCTATGGTAATTAACCAAGGGTGTGCGAACTATAAGCAACAAAACCTTGGCAATAATCCATTAAATGGGCAATTAACTATTATGGCAATTAATGGCCAAAAATTGAAAGCAATTATTTAATTTACTTTGTCGTAATCAAAAGGGAAGGTCCTATGTATGAACATATGCATGTGAAAATATCAGGGCAACATCATATATTTTTTTTTTTCTTTTTAAGAAAGAAAGTATTAACTAATGAAAACTCTAACTACACACACAGAAAATTTCATGCGGGAAATATCCTCGAGCCCGTCGGCGCTGAGAACCGCTGTATTAATTGTGCGCGTTGAGCACCGCTGCCAGTACTTGGAAATTATTTTTCCTAGTACTGTGTAATATTCCCGTGTAATATTTCGACTTTCTATAATGCGTATCAAAACACGGCGAAGCAGCGAGCTCAAGCGCGCGAACGTAAACAACGTTGTTTTGGTCCGCGACCTCGCGTCCTCTCACCACACAACCGACGCTTGACTCGAAGTTTCCTACAAATAACTTATTATTGACTGAAATATAATATCTCAATAATAGTTAATACTATAATAAGGGTTCAACATAAATAACGAAATTAATTAATTCAATTGTAATAATTTATCCCCTAAGCGTCTTGGCAGGCCCCACGTTGGGCGCCATTTGTAACGTCGTATTTCGCGGCCTGGCCAATTAAGTGTTCTCACTAAGGTTATTACCTGAAAGCGAAAAGTATTACTTATGGGCCTTGGTTTGCCAGGGGATAGGCAGTGACCAGAACCGACGCACAAGGCACACGGAGGGAGTTATTGGCCGGGTAATAAAATAAGTAAACGACTAGTTTCTGAGGCAAAAGAGATACAGCTTATTTTATTTTGGTACGGATCTGCAAACGTGATATAATTACAATAGGGTATTCCCTCAGGCTTATTATGATGATAAAGCTAATGTTATAATTTTGTCATCAATCTGACATATCCGGTAACAAAACTGAGATCCCGTCACAAAAATAGTTTACGGGGGGGGGGGGGGGTTGGGCGCCAGCTTGCGCGATCCGTACATATGACCCTCCGCGGCTGACCGGCTTGAGGTTATCTCGAGGTGTGGACCAAGACACTTCGTGTGATACCCTGAAAATAATATGGGGGGTGGCTAGGGCAGTGGGACTCGCGTAGGTACGCGTCCGGGGGGACTTCGAGGAAGTTCGACACAGCTCTCCTCTGACGAGGGGCTACACCCCGTCTTAAGGTGTATTCTGGGAATACCAAGGAAAGTCCCTACGCGATTCGCGGTCTGCTACACCGACTTACCCCTTTTCCAAAACCGACCCCGGAAGAATCTCGAAATAAAGAATGAAAAGACTCGCGGGTCGGACTAATACGTCCCTCCCGATTTGGGGAATTGTCGCACCGCCGAATGCGGAACGGCTACTCGCGCCGGACGAAGCTCGAGAAAGAAAATAAGACAAGGACAAACAATAGGTCCTGATTTTCCCTTTCGGAGAAAATCAGGTTTACCTGGGATCTAGCGTTACTCAGGCAGGAGCGATAGCTGGGAAGGGTGCATGCTCTCGTGCTTGTCTTCCTCCACCAAGTTGACGGCCACGTCTTCTGCAATGCCTCTTGTTTCAGCTTCCCCCGATTCATGCACTGATAGCTCACTATCACCTCCAGGCAATCGACTACAGGGTAGTGCCCTTACCGTAACAAATGTCTCGGCGACGACGAAAAGATAAAAAGGACCGGAAAACTGTGTAGCACGTCCTAGCGTTAGGATCCCCAAATTACGAGTGTCGTCAGGTTAGGCCGGCACGCGACACGGGACGAACGGCGCATGTGCGTATCGATCCGCTATTCGATCCGCGAGGTAAATCAACGCTTGCGGAAATAGGCAGATGGCGCCGCCTCCCCCTTTTCCGCGACAGTGGGTAGCGCGAGGGACGAGCATATAAGGGACAGAGTGGTACCTCGTCACAGTGTGTTGGGCCTACATACGAATGAACTGGCCATATTTGTGATATCATTTTTGAACTTAAAAAAGCCAGTCCTTTAAAGGTTAAGAAGGAAAATATTAATCATCTAAAGTATATAATGTTTGAATTGTGTTAGGTTTCAGATATCTTGAAAATACCTCGTCTAGCCTTAGTGACGGTTGAGCAAATGGTTGAAAGCCTTAAAGAATATATAATTTATCTTTAAACAGAAGATTTACCATCGTACTTATCAGATGTAACAATAAAAATTAGTAGAGACTTGGGTGGGAAATGGACTGCACATAATGTTTACATAACTGTCAAACAGAATCGCAAATATGTTTTAACTATTGCTCAAACACAAATGGGTATTTATGTTTCTTTGAGCAATTCACATTGATATAATGAATTGATGTTGTCTAGAGAAACAATAAGTGGTTCCGATAGCTCCAATTCAATAAACAGTAGTGAAGAGGAAGCAAGTAATTTTATACTTAATAACATATTTTTTACCAAAGATGAGTTATTTGCTATTAAGCCTGATAGTAAGATAAATATATTTTTTTAAGGGGTATGAACACTGTAATGCTTCATGGTTTTTAATTACTTTTTATTTGTTTTATAAAAAGATGCCGGTTTAATAGATTGATATCAAACTATACACAAATCTATAGTACCTTTCCAAGTACAAAAAAAAATGGTTAATTTTTTTGATCAGGGTTTTGTTCCTTTTTGGTCCTTCAAAAATGGCACATCTTGAATCGCGCGTCAATGACATATAGCAATTCGTCCTTGTAGATAATATAAGAACAATAGACGAAAAAGATCCTTAAAATATATGTTACTATGACTCTACGTTGCTGTTTTATATATCTTTTTTTATCTTTATGTTATACGTAATTTTCTATTTAGAAATTAGAGAAAATTATTTTTTTTTCAAAAGGTCGACATTTTCTTACTCAACAATATTTTCAAATCCCATACGTAGAGTCATAGCTAGTAACATATATTTTTAGGATCTCTTTCGTTTTTTGTCCTTAGATGATCTGCAAGAACGAATTGCTGTAAACGCCACTGACGTGCAATTCAAGAGGTGCCATTTATGAAGGACCAAAAAGGAATAAAACCTTGATAAAAAAAACAATTTTTTTTGGTACCTGGTAAGATACTACAGATTTGTGTATAGTTTGATGTCAATCTATCAAACCGGCTTCTTTTTATAAAATAAATGAAAAATAATTAAAAATCGAAGCATTACAGTATACATACCCCTTAACGGGATCCCTCAAGCCCTCTGTAGGCAACATTACGGAACAAAAAACGAGAGAGAATTGTCCAGTGCTATTTTTCGACCGATTTCAATGTCTTTTGGCTTGTTGGAATCGTTAGGACTCGCACCTTGTCATAAATAAAGCCGTATTTTCCAAAAAACCTAAAAAAAATAAAATTGTTTAAAAATTTGCATTAATAATATTTAAACGCAAAACAAATTGAAAAATCGGGTTTCTTTATGACGAAGTGGCAGACCTAACGATTCCAACAAGCCCAAAAATATTGAAATCGGTTGTGAAATAGAGCCGTACCATTGTCCCGCGTTTCTGAGGTGGACGAAAAGCAAAAATTTTTAGGAAGGAAGCTAGGCTCCTCCCCTCTCGCGGCTCACGCTAACGTGTTCCCCCACTCCAGCATCGAAACTTACTACGAAGCTTTCCTCTCATATTTACGCTATTCTCCTATCTGTAGCTATACATATATAAATACGGCTAAAATAATGTTGAGCACATTTCATTTCGCCGATATAATGAAATTGCTAAAAAAGCAATTATCATTTTGAAATAAAATTGTAGAAAAGGAGATTTCGTAATACTTGAAATATAAGGCATACGGCGAAACGCGGGACAATAGTAAAGTCGTATTTTTCAACAGAATTTGATGAGACTAGTCATAACTAAAGCCGTTCTTCATGTAGATTGTCCTAAAGAGCTCGCATTTTCGATAAAGCTTATAGTTTTTCAGCTATGAACGATTGAAGTTGCACGGCGCACAAATATATACGTATTTCCTCTCTCGCTTAGATCAGCTGTTGCGCATGTTCATCTTCAATCGTTCATAGCTGAAAAACTATAAGCTTTATCGAAAATGCGAGCTCTTTAGGACAATCTACATGAAGAACGGCTTTAGTTATGACTAGTCTCTTCAAATTCTGTTGAAAAATACGACTTTACTAATGTCCCGCGTTTCGCCGTATGCCCTATATTTCATGAATTACGAAATATCCTTTTCTACAATTTTATTTCAAAATGATAATTTCATTTTTAGCAATATCATTATATCGGCAAGATGAAATGTTCTCAACATCATTCTAGCAGTATTTATACAGGGTGTAACGAAACGACCGCCTTTTCTCGTAACTGGAGGTTCGGGGTGACAAACTGAGTGCACGTGTAAAATTTCGTTCGAATCGTTCAAGAGGTTTAAAAGTTATTTACATTTAAAAATCACCCTTTTTCGGTCCTTTTCGAACGACTTTGATTGCACAATGGAAAGTGAAGAAAGTGAAAAAACAATTGATGAACACCCCAATTAGAATGTAAAAGTTATCGATCGCACGCGATAATACTTTTGCTATTTATTCCATTAATCTGGCTATCAGATTAATTTTAAAAATAGCAAAATCCTTTCCTTTACATTTCCAATTCAATTCAGTACAATTATCATTGACTGAATTTATGGAAAGAGCGAGAAGACGCAATGAAAAGGAAAGTATCAGAAACTAAGATGTCGCGCGAACGAACTGATAATTTAATAGGAAACGCATGAGGGCATTCTCTTTCTACTAACGAAGCTAAAGAGAATGATTCAAAATCAATACATTGATGATAGAGAAAACTAAACTTACCCATTTAATGTTCTCCAAGTTCTTTTACATCAAAGTTTTTAAGAAAGCTTTAAACAGGCTCCTCGATGATTTCCAGAAAGCACACTACCACTAATTTTGCATTTAAAAACTCGCGAATTTAAGCAAATTTGGTATTAACCTACGTTTCTTCAAAACACCGGTTAATTTGACACTTTTGAACTGTTTGAAGTATGCTGAAGAGAAAGAGAGAGAGAGAGACACAGAGAGGAGAAATAATAAGTAATTCGTTTCGACTACTCTTAATCAGCCTACTTCAAACAGTTCAAAAGTGTCAAATTAACCAGTGTTTTGAAGTAACGTAGGTTAATATCTAATTTGTTTAAATTCACGAGTGCTTAAATGCAAAAACAGTGATAGTGTGCTTTCTGGAAATCATCGAAGAGCCAGTTTGAAGCTTTTTCGAAAACTTCGATGTAAAAGAACTTGGAGAACATTAAATGGGTAAGTTTAGTTTTCTCTATCATCAATGTATTGATTTTGAATCATTCTCTTTAGCTTCGTTAGTAGAAAGAGAATGCCCTCATGCGTTTCCTATTAAATTATCAGTGCGTTCGCGCGACATCTTAGTTTTTGATACTTTCCTTTTCATTGCATCTTCTCGCTCTTTCCATAAATTTAGTCAATTATAACTGTACTGAATTGAATTGGAAATGTAATGAAAAGGATTTTGCTATTTTTAAAATTGATCTGATAGCCAGATTAATGGAATAAATAGCAAAAGAATTATCGCGCGCGATCGATAATTTTTACATTCTATTGGGATGTTCATCAATTGTTTTTTCACTTTCTCCACTTTCCATTGTGCAGTCAAAGTCGTTGGAAAAGGACTGAAAAAGGGTGATTTTAAAATATAAATAACTTTTAAACCCCTTGAACGATTCGAGCAAAATTTTACAGGTGCACTCAGTTTGTCACCCCGAACCTCCAGTTACGAGAAAAGGCGGTCGTTTCGTTACACCCTGTATATGTATAGATACAGATAGGGAAATAGCGTAAATATGAGAGGAAAGCTTCGCAGTAAGGTTCGATGCTAGAGTGGGGGAACACGTTAGCGTGAGCCGCGAGAGGGGGGAAGCCTAGCTTCCTTCCTAAAATTTTTGCTTTTCGTCCACCTCAGAAACGTGGGACAATGGGACGGCTCTATTTCTAAACCGATTTCAATGTTTTTGGGCTTGTTGGAATCGTTAGGTCGGGCACCTCGTCATAAAGAAGCCCGATTATTCGATTTGTTTTGCGTTTCAATATTATTATTGCGAATTTTTAAACAATTTTAATTCTTTTTCGTTTTTTGGAAAATACGGATTTTTTATGACAAGGTGCGAGTACTAATGATTTCAACAAACTCAAAAACATTAAAATCGATCGAAAAATAACGCTGGACAATTCTCCCTCGTTTTTCGTTCCGTAATGTTGACTATAGAGGGCTTGAGGGATCCCGTTAATTACAAATCCTTCTAATAATGAAACTTTAATTTGCATTCTATCTGCAGATATTAAACAAGGTAAACCAAGACTAAAACCTTAAGTATAGTCCAATATGATTGCATTAGCATTTGCAAGGAAAACTAAAGTTCCTTGTGCATTTATATTTAAACGAGTTGATGTATCAAACCTACTATCAATAACCACTCCGTTTGTTTCTATAAGAGGTAAATGTAAATTAAAATCATGTAATAATACATTTCATGGTATTGTTAAAGAAAAATCGCTTCAGAACGATGGCTTAATTTTAAATGTAAGAGCTCGAGTTATTTCACGTTAAAATCATAAACAAGTTAAACGTCCTTTGAATGGTAAATATCGTGAATTGGTTGAAAATGAATTATTAATAGTTAGCTGTAATTACTATCGTAAAAAAGTTGCAGGAGAAGATATACAAATGGTAGATATAAAACTAATTTATCTGGCATATTTATACGTTCTTCAACAATCAAAAAAGGAAAAATTGATAAATATTTAGGAATTGACTCACATGATAAAAGAGATTTCATATTGAGCATAGAAAAAATTGCGCTTCGGCCAGAATTCCGTAGAAATATTCATTCGGTAAGTCAATGCCATTCCATGTGTTTTATAATACTTCGGCTCAATTTCATGCATATAGAGAATATATAAAAATGAATAAAAATTAAAATTTCATATGTGTTGATGCCACCGGAAGTCTTGTTCGTAAATTTAAGCATTTAGATAAAATAACGTCTTCTGGCCATATTTTTCTACGTTCCGTCGTTGTTAATTTTCAAGCTTCTACTATTGCAGTAAATCAGATGTTGTTAAAAAAACGTGAGACCGAATTCATTGAGTATTGGCTGGATAGTTGGCTTCGGCAAGGTGCACCAAAACAAAGTGAAGCAATATGTGGTTATTCTAAAGCTTTATTATCTGCTTTTCCTTAGCCTTCAAAATATGATTATAAAAAATTATATGAATTATTGATTTATACAATTATTTGAAAATAAATAAATAACTATTGCAACAAGAATACGTATTGATGTAGCTCATCTCATGCATCTAGCTGCAATATGGAAATGTTTTAAAAATGTGGTACACAAAGATATTAAACAATTTTTTCTTAAATACTTGGCTTTGATGGTTGGGTGCTCAACTTTGGAATTCTTTAAAGAATGATTTACTTTAACATGCTCTGTAGCTGTATAAAATTATATTAATACCACACTTGACATATCGTGCAATAAGCAATCGACTAAATAGTCCAGGCAAATTAATTTTTTGTTGGGAAAAACTTGTAAGAGGACTTTTTACGATGGTGTTACGTTAGGCGCTGCGTCAGCAAAGCAGCGTGGCTCAACTGACCCACAAGTATAATTGGGTCAGGAGAGGCACTGCTGAATTTGCGTTAACAGAGCCGAGGATACAATCGAAACGTCGGTCTTCGAGCGACGAAAGATCGACAAGGTCAGCGGGATTCGTGGTATTATAAATAGAAGGGAAAATGCCTCTTCGTTAGAGTTCAGATTTGTCTGACTGGTAATGGCATTTCGGCTTTATCTTACGGTTCAGTTTGTTGTATAGTTACAGTAGTTGTCGTAGGATGTTGGCAGATTTCTGGACGGCTGTGGTCGTTGTAAGAGATTGGGCAGATTGTGTGGTTGCGGTAGTCGTCGTAAGAGATTGTCGGTTTAAATCGTAGTGGTTTTATTTCTAAAGTTCGCGTATGTACGAGTTACAATTAAGACTTAGACTACTAGCACTTTGTTGGCGGGGCGAAGAAAAGTGTTGAGCTATCTGCTCCGAAATGCTCGGGCGCGACTCGCGGCAGTGAGATGCACAGGATAACTGAAGCTTGGTCGGTCGGACCGGATTATAAATGCGAAAATTTTGGGGGAGGTGGTGCAAGACCCCCTGTGTCTCGCTACACCTTCCAGCCTGCGTCTCACTAGGTCAGGTCGTTGATCGTCGTCCGAGCATTGACGCACCCAGCAGGGAATTTCGGGTGTCAGCATTGAGCAACGATCTCGAGCATCGTGCTCCGCCAAGTTACCGGAAGTCTCGGTGTCGAAACAGTCAATTTAACACTTTTCTTATAATTTCTTATTTCTAACTATTCTACGTATTACTAAAATAACCTATACTGGGTTTACAAGTACAGAGAACAGACCCTTACGTTATACCTCCCCCCATAAATGGGACATTATTCCAGGCGGGTTAATGTTCCGCTGAAATAGAAAAACGCAGGAGTCAGTTATCTGTACTTTCTTTTACAGAGTTAGGGAGTCTCGACGATTAAAGGGTGCCCGTGATGCTGGGACGTATTGTAGCATGGGTATGTTAGAAACCATTTGGACCGGTAGGATGCTGACATCACATGATGGCAGCATCGGACTTTGTTCAGTCTGTATTGTTGGCGGGCTCTAAATCGTGATGGCAGTGGTTACCTTTTTTGAAGTCCTAGCGCCGGACGCCCTTAACTTTACAATTAGAACTACGCTTAAGGCTATAATGATAAAGAGGAGGGTCCCCGATGAAGCATAGGTGAGGGTGTGAGACGTCTGAAATAGGTCGTCCTGACGTTGAAGGTCCCGGGCTTGGTGTTCGATGTCCTTGAGGGCTATGCTGTTGGAGCTGTGGGCCCAATCCGTGAGGGGCTGCTGCAGGATTGGATAGATCTGGAGTAGTTTTAGCAGTGCTGGTGTCTGGATAGTTGATAGCAGTTCCAGTAAAGGTAATGATGTTAAAGCCTCAAAGTGTTCGGTGCGCGCTGAGGAGATGGTGTGCAGGGCCTCTACGCACACGGTATTGGTTTCTGCTCGACATCCCGGTGCAAGGCGGAAAATACCATTTCCTGTAAGGATTTCCGAATACTGCAGCATTCCCTCGCAGTCTACTCGGAGTTCCTCTTTGGATGCTAAGGAGTAGAGCCAACTTCCCGGGGTCTCCAGCTGGGTCCAGTAACTGCCCGAAGAGGCTGCCAGACGTATATCACACTGGTCCCAATTTGTCGCCTCATGATGTAATAGGAGAACTACTTCGCACTCCTGATTGAAATGGATCGGCCGGAGCAGAAGGCCGGAAGGGCACAGGAAGATAGTTTTCTTGTGGAAGCAAGGCGCCAGTTGAACTCGGGAGAGGAAGGAATAGTATTTAGCGGGGGAGGAGACAGAGGTAGGGTTGGGATGGTTGGATGAACATGGATAATGTGCTATTTGGTTCATGGTTATGATGCATGGGATAGGGATGAGTTCGGTAAACGTGGTGGTATTCATTGGCCAGAAGGGGAACCTCCAGGATGATGATCAGGGATCCTTGCTGACAGCGTACGTGGAGTCGAGAGAGGTCTTGAATGTTTTCCATGTGTAGGTTGATGTCGTTGAACGGCAGCGCCAGTTTGATTTCCTGTACAGCTTCTATCAGTACCCGAAAGTGGTTGTCAGGGGAAATAATGGCGGGGTGACTAGATCCTTGGCGGGCCAATAGGACAGCGTCTTCTAGAAGTAGGACGCTGGAGTGATACTGTTCGATCTGATGTTCATTCCCAAGAGCCATCTCTCATGGGCATCAACGAAGGCTAGTCGTTCGAGGTCATCGTCTCTTTTGTTAAAAGCTGCTGCAAGTCGAATGGTTTGATTTTGCAGTGCTTGGGTGGATATGGTAAGATTTGTGATGTGGTTGTGTAGGTTGGCAAATCCTGACCGAACGATGAGGGTCTGGTTTTCTAGAAGCTGGGCTATTCGAACTCCCTTCTCTTGAAGCTTCGCCATTTCGGAAAGGTAATATTGCCCGTCTTCTTCGGTAAGAGTACCGAAAAGATTTTTAGGGAGCCCTCCGATGAAACTCAGAGGGGCCGATCTGCGGGCACGGCTAATTTGTGGCACACCCATACCTTGATGGAGGATGTTGTTGTACTGGTGGGTATCATTTATGCGCTGTAGGATGGCCGCGATCTTTTCTCTTCCGATGCAGTTTCCAGCCAGTCTGCAGGAGGTTTGCTATGCTTGGTTAATGGCTACTGGGTCAGATTGGTGGGCTAGTAAGCCCTGGATGTCGAGAGTACTAGCGAATCTCCATTGTTTGGAGTAGTACTGAAGAGTGGCAATTTTCTCAAAATAAACTCCGGGATTATGACGTAAGTGGGTGATTTCGTAGTGGGCAGAAGCAGGTGCCTTGGTGAAAATGGTGAAAAGGCACAGGATGATGATCATGGTGAGTTCCGGGCTTAGATAGGTTGCAAGGGTTGGTGTGATTGGTGTTCCTCGTCTTGGTGGATGGTTGATCGAGGGTTGTAACTAGAGCCAACGGCTTCGCTGCTATAGGCCGGCAAGACTAGAGGGTTGCCAAACTCAGAATGTTACGGGCTAAGTCGTTGATTTGTAAAGAAAGAGAAAACTGTTTGGATTGTGAGCTGTAACAACAGAGGGGATTTCGTTGAAGAACAAATAAGATATAATTAATAAAATAAAATTTTTTTTTTTGAGGGAAGGATTTAGCGTTTTATTCTGAAATTACGAAAGAATATGGGCGGGTTTTAGTTTATCGAGATGTTTAGTCAAAGTTTTCCCGTCTTCGGTTATCAAAACAGCGTTATGCTGAGGTGTCACGTTGTCGATACGGTAGGGACCAGCGTAATGGGGGTCGAATTTATGTAGTCTGGGTTCTTTCAGCACATAAACTAAGTAGCCAGGATGAAATTCCACGGGATTAGTTTTGCGGTCATAGTATTCTTTGGATTTTTACTTGGCTTTGATTTCCCGTTCGCGAGCAAGTTCTTGGACGACCTGAAGTTGTTGTTTTAGCTCGGTGGATTAGGAGTCGAACGTAGGTAAGTCTTTAACAGGATCTACTGCTAGGGGTGAGCCAGCTTTCCTGCCATAGACAAGTTCATATGGGGTATACCCGGTTGCTTCATGCACTGAGTTATTATAAGAATGCATGGCGAAGGGTAAGAAGAGGCCCCAGTCGCAGTGCCGCGGAGTGGTGTGTCTGAGGTAATCGATGAGTACTATATGGCTACGTTCTAGAGACCCGTTGGTCTGTGGTCGATAACCTGATGTTGCGAGATGCTGTATATCAAAGACCCGGGTAAAGTGTTTTATCAGTTTACCCAAGAAACTGGTACCACGGTCAGTAAGTATAGCGCGTGGTTTTCCATGCAAGGTGATGAAGTGACGAGCGAACGCATCGGCGATGGTTACCGCGCGTATATTGGGAATGGCCACGGCAAGCAGTATTTGGTGAAATTACACTGCATAGTTAAAACATGTACATTTCCCGAGAGTGTGATAGGCAAGGGCCCTACAGTATCCAGAGCTACCTTATCGAAAGGTATGCTAGGAGTATCAGTGATAAGCATAGGCAGGCGAGTTTTAACTCTCACCAGCTTCTGCTTTTGACATTCTTCACAAGCTCGAACTACGCGTTATACGTCCTTGTGTAATCCCGGCCAGTCGTAATGTTCCCGAATTCTGTGGTACAGTTTCGGCCATTAATCTTGCGCCAGGCGAGGGGAAGTAGGAATTAGAGGGGTGAAGGGATATCTAGGGAGTTTGTCCGTAGCTATCAAATGGCGCGATTAACCTTCAATTTTGGACCGTAAACAAAAGTAATATTTTCGGAAAACGATTGCGGAAAAGAAGGAAGGATTTTAATACATAAGAGAGAAGAAAAAATATATCAGATGAGTATAAATTAATAACACAAAATGAAAATTATTGTGAATTTATAAAGAAATATACTCTGTGGTTATTTTATTTCTGTTACAGGCTAAATCCTATTCTTCATGAATTTAAATCGTAGGAAAGAAATACTTAAAGAACAATGAATGAAAAGGACTAATTTATAAAGCATTTCTGTGTGGCCCAATAGTTTCAATAATTGTGACATCATGTTATAATAGTGAATGTGTAAGAAAGATTGCTGCGTAAACAAAGAAATTTTATTATAAAATAATAATGATGTTTAATAATGTTTTGATTCCTATTATTATAAATTAAAGTTAGTTCAATAAAAATATTATTTTAATTTCTTCCTTAACCATACACAATTTCTATACGTACATAGTAATTACATATTCTTGTAGAACCTATCATTAAGCTACTCTAACTAAATTGCAAGTATTTTAAATCCACAGCTCATAACTATTTACTTCAATGATTTTTATTATTCAATGTGAGATTATTTGTATAAAGTTACTGCTAATTTCTTATTCATCCGTACTTCACATGCTTCCACATCTCGTATGACATTTATTCGCCTTGATTATTCCTTCTTCTTATAGTTTTGAACACATATACCAATAATTCTCTAAATATTTTCAAATATGCTCAGATATGCTTATTCTTCTGTCTAATTATTTCTATAATAATTAGGATAATTGGTAAACTATTGCTGTATTAAATTTGAAGAATGGACACTGGACTTATTGTACTTAAATATGTTTGGCACCTCATCCACATGATATCTTTTCCTTCAATTTGAGAGGATATTTTTGACCAATATGTTTATGTATACTGCTGAGTTCATCTTGTTTTTAGCTTCAAATTATATTTTCCAGCTACATATTTGGATATCCATTCCCAATATGCAATACTTATTTTATTATTCCCATTTGTTCATGAGACTTATCTGTCCTAAAACCTTAATTTATTCAGTCGTCATATGTATATCCTATCATTTTTAGATGACTGAAATATCTTTCTATCAACCCTGACAACATTATAATAAGAGTAAGGAAATAAGAGTATTCTATATTCAAAATGTATATTCAAACACATAGCTGGAAAACTACTTGAAGCTAAAAAATAAGATGAACTCAGTATTATACACATATAACTTTTAAGAAACTTTATCTATCCAAGTATTATGAAAACATATCTCACAGAAGAGAGGCCCAATTTAAATAGCATCATTCAAATGCCAATTTTCCAATTTTAATAAGACAATGGTTTAACAATCATTCCAATATTTATAACATTAATTACATATCAACATAATCATCTTATCTGAATGTATTTAAAATTGTTAATCAAATTATTGTTACATGTTATAGACTAGAAGAAAATAGTGCAAAGGAGTCATATAAATATCATAAAAGGTAATATGTCGAAGAATGTGACAGACTAATAAGAAATTTGCAGAAACTCTACGCAATTTGTGTCACTTTGAAAAATAAAAATCATTGAAGTAAATAATTATGAGCTGTAGATTTAAAATAGTTGCAATTTTGTTAGAGTAGCTTAAAGATAGGTTCTGCAAGAATATGTAATTACTATGTACGTATAGAAATTGTGTATGGTTAAGGAAGAAATTAAAATAATATTTTTATTGAACTCTTTAATTTATAATAATAGGAATCAAAACATTATTAAGCATCATTATTATTTTAAAATAAAATTTCTTTGTATACGCAGCAATCTTTCTTACACATTCACTATTATAACATGATGTCACAATTATTGAAACTATTGGGCCACACAGAAATACTTTATAAATTAGTCCTTTTCATTCATTGTTCTTTAAGTATTTCTTTCCTACGATTTAAATTCATGAAGAATAGGATTTAGCCTGTAACAGAAATAAAATAACCATAGAGTATATTTCTTTATAAATTCACAAAAATTTTCATTTTGTGTTATTAATTTATACTCATCTGATATATTTTTTCTTCTCTGTTATGTATTAAAATCCTTCCTTCTTTTCCGCAATCGTTTTCCGAAAATATTACTTTTGTTTACGATCCAAAATTGAGGGTTAATCGCGCCATTTGAAAGCTACGGACAAACTCCCTAGATATCCCTTCACCCCTCTAATTCCTACTTCCCCTCGCCTGGAGCAAGATTAATGACCGAAACTGTATGTCTTTGTCACTCCCTTGTGGCCCCCGTCGAGGCCGCCATTATAGTCTAAGAATATTTGTAGGCGTACAGGTGCGGGGGGCTCTATTATGTCTCCGTTGCTAATCGTTATCTTCGTGGAGGAGTCCAAGAATGTTTTACTCCGCACGGAACTAAGGTAGCGACTTGTGACTCAGCACATTCCAATTTTAAGAGGATATATACGGAAAGACCTTAGATCTAATGATTTTACTTGATCGTATCGGGTTTTCAGGGCAAGACCATTTTAATCGTGACTTGGAGAGAGACGTTCATGCTGTTGTGTTACTAGCAGAAGAATGAAGTGAGTTTTATAGGGAAAAGTATGTGCGGAGTTCGGGACTACGGAAGTCTTCCGCACCTCCTCCAGGTCTAATCTTCCCGTTTCTACTAGCATACGACTGACGGCGTCTTGAAAGGTACAATCACTGGCTATCAAATGAACTAGATGGTCGGGTTCGCGAGCCAGAGTGAATGGTGTTATACTGATATTGCTGTTGTAGATTGGAGGTCGTTGGTCGCTGGTAGCCGAGGCAGGCTCAATGGTTTGTAGGTCAGCATTCAGACTGATTTCGAAGGAATTAGTGATTGTTGGTGAAATCTTAGTTGTGTTCACAACGATGGTATTTAGTTCTGCTTCGGAGTCGGTTTCTTCTCCGCTATCCTGGTAGATATCCTGGGGCATCATTGTAGATCGTGCTCCGGGTCTCAATCCTGGTAGTCCGGGTGGAGAGTGTGAAGAGTGGGGAGGGGACATAGCTTCAGGTTGGTCAATTCCTTCGCCGAGGGGCACACCTTGGTGCAAGGGGGGGGGGGATGGAGGAAATTCACGTTCTGGGCTTAAGCCGATCTCCTGCAGGTAGCTTATCCCCTTTTCGTCGAGCGGGGTAAAATCTTCTCCGCTGGTTTCGAGCAGGATACTCGGTTTTTCGCGGTCTTCTAGGTCTAGATTATACTCGAGGGTCACTTCATGCACACACACATAAGGGTCGGAAGCATGGTGGGTCTAGCGGGCACCTCCTCTATGACAGGGGAGTCCTCATCGGAGGATTCTGCCTCGTCGGACGTGTCAGGCTCGGCGTAGTTGACGCGAGCGCGAGTCGTTCGGGGCCGAAGAACGCGGACTCTGGAACCTAACATAGAAGGATCAGGCTCGGGTTTCTTAATTTTCGGAAGATAAAGAGGATCCTTAACTACTAAAGACAAAGCGAGAGGTACTGGATTACGCGAGAGTGCGTCAGCATTTTCGTTCAGGCTACCTTTCCGATAAATGATTTCGTAATCAAATTCTTCGGTGCAAAGTTTCCATCGTTGTATTTGGTTCGTTGGGTCAGTGGTCTTACTTAGCCATACTAGTGGCTGATAGTCTGTAACCTGGGTAAATTTCCTTCCATAAATGTAATATCGAAACTCTTTCAAGGCATAAACTGCCGCGAGCCCTTCTTTCTCTGAGGTTGAGTATCGAGTTTTAGGGTCATGTAGAGTTCGAAATGCGTAGGCAATGGGGTGATCTTGGCTTAGCTTGACTTGACTTAAAATGGCTCCGATAGCGTAGTCTGAGGCATCGCACGTCACAATAAAGGGTTCTTGGAAATTTGGATAGGCTAGTATAAGAGCTTCACACAGTTTATCCCGTAAGTCTTCGAAGCTAGCTTGGGTTTCTTCTGTCCATTTGAAGGCGACCCCTTTTTTAGGAGGCGAGTCATAGGCTTTGCTCGTTCGGCGAAATTTAGTATGAATCGACGGTAGTAACCGGCCAGTCCCAGCTGCTTGATGTTGGTAGCGTTCTGGGGAACCGGAAATTCTCGCACGGCTTTGAGCTTTTTCCAGGATGTGGTTGTACTCCATCGCGGCTCACTATATGCCCAAAGTAGGCAATTTGGCTTTTGAGGAATTGACACTTGTCAGTCTGTAGTCGGAGGCCGTGCTGTCTCAGTTGATCAAATAGTTGGCGGCACATATCCACGTGTTCGTCGATGATTCTCGTGAACACTATGATGTCATCAAGATAGACGAGCACACTCTGTCTTTGTAGTTTAACGTAGATCTGGTTCATCAATCGTTGGAACGTGGCCAGTGCATTCTTTAAACCAAAAGGCATGCGAGTATACTCCTAATGTCCCTTAGGTGTAGAGAAGGCGGTCTTTGCTTGGTCCTTAGGGTGCATTCGTATTTGATGGAAACCGCTGGCGAGATCGAATACGGAAAAGTAATTATATTCTCCTAGCTTATCCAAACTATCGGTGATTATCGACAACGGGTAGGCATCGCCAACGGTTTGTTCGTTAAGTTTTCGGAAGTCCGTGACTAGGCACCATCTCTTGTTCCCCTTTGAGTCCGGAGCCTTTGGTACGATCCAGAGGGGAGAATTATATGGTGATATAGAGGAGACCACTATCCCGTTCTCGATCAAGGCATCGACTTGTTTCTGCACTTCCTCGTGCAAGCTCTGCTCGATAGGGTATTGGCGGACCTTGAATGGCCGTCCACCGAACGTGTTGATCTCGTGTAGAACTCCGGTGCGATCCTCGGGATTTGGCTTCTCACCCTTTATGTAGAAAAGGTCCGAGTACTTCTGGATGAGCTCGCGCACGGGAGAATGATCTTCTGAAGAAGGGCTGTACAAATCTCGGAAGTAGGTCTCTAGTTGGTGGATCCTTTCGGATTGGTTCAGGGGCTCCGGGAATCCAGGCTCGTACTCATAGGGCAGAGGACGATGAACCACTGCCTCAGAGTGAGAGGGGGGTGCGGCTTCACAATCGAAGGGCCAGGGAATGGTGGTTGGATCCTGGGCTACACACGCGGAAATTGAAGGTGTTCGCGGGACTGCGACCGGTTCTCCTTGTTTTATATTCTGCATTGCGTCAGCATTTTTGAAGCATAATGGGTGAATGGGTTGATTTTCCGTAACCAGAGTGTACATCGTGTATGAAATTTGAGCTCCGGCTTGGTTAAGGAACGGAGCTCCCAATACGCCGACATAAGGTAATGAGAGATAGGGGACTATTTGGAAAGCGTAGTTGTCATCGTTAAGACCAAGGTCGTTAGACCCTATAAATGCCGTGACTGAATGTAAGTCCTGGACCCCCTTTATGTCCGGCGGTGTCCGAGGAGTATCAGGTCGCAGAAACTGGGTCTGGATTATGTTGACTTCACAGCCCGGATCACATAAGAATGTTCCCTCGATGATATTCAGCTGCGGTACGTTTTTGAGGACTACAGAGATGGCGGGGGTATAGTATAACCGAGGTTTGGGGTCTCGTGGTTTTGGTTTGGCTATTGGGGATGGTCTCCAGAGGAGACTGATGGTCGCGATTTGCTCGGAGGGCTCGAAGACGCGGCTTTCAGTCGAGCCTAGGCGGAGTTTAAATCTGCTGGCTCTTCTGTAGCTGTCAAATTGGCAATTACCGCGGCCCCGAGGATCTGGATACCGACCTGCAGTTGGCGAGGACGTGACCCGGTCGTCGACAATGCGTGCAAAATGCTTCGGGAATATAGGGGTCCCTAGGCCGCGGAGGTGCGGTAGGGGCCATACCAGACGGCGGATGACAAGGGCACAACGGGTACGTGGGGGTGGTAACAGGTGAATGATACGAAGGAAAGGGAGCGCGGATGTAGTAAGGCTGGGGGGTTTGTGGATATCTAGGGATAGCTGGATACGAATTCGAGGAAGGACTATGATAATGAGCCGGGTAGCTGAAGTAGGCGGATGACGGCTTACTAACCTCACGTTGCGTTATATGGAAGCTAGCCACACGAGCGTAATCGAAAGCGTCTTTTAATGTACCAAGCTGTCTGTGTGCCACTGCTACAAACAAACCTTTGCTCAGCCCATCGAGGAAGTACTCTACCACTTGTACCTCATGTGTCTCACGGCAGGCGTCAGCGGCTACTCTCCCGAATGTACTCTTGAAGCCAGCCAGAAGGGCTGTATGCAATTATCCTGTACGCCCTATATAATCATGGACTGGTTCATTGTATCTTATCTCGAGGGCTCCTAACTGAGTGACAAGGGAAACATAAGTCTGGGGAGGGTTAAATTTGGTGCGGAGATGTGCGATAAACTCTCGGAAATCAGCGAGGTTTAGGCCCGCGATACGAGTTCGTGCCGGACCCGTGAGTTTGGCCTTCACGACCGGTAAGATTTCGGCCCGACAAGCATCGGACATCGCGGAATATCCATTTTCGAGACGTTCGATAAAATAATTGAGGTGCTCGAATGAACCATCGAATTCGGGTACAGAACTCAGGATCATGGTCGCTTCCCCTCTTGGGGAGTACGGTCCTGAGGTGGTGTTTAAGCCATCCGCGACATGCGTAGTGTTGTTAAGGGCAGAATATGATGGATTATGCGTCATGGTGGAATGTGGAGATCGGACAAGTGAATGGTTTACGTTGAAAGGAGATGAAGGTGCACTGCCTTGTAGAACAGTGGGTGGCGGCATATGGGATGCTAATTGTAAAAGAAAGATAAGTGATAGTACGAATTGCTGTCAACAAATCAATGGCGCATACCAAGAGTATATATATAAAGAACAAAACTCGAGGAATCCCACCGCTGTCACTAGTTTGGTACGTTAGGCGCTGCGTCAGCAAAGCAACGTGGCTCAAATGGCCCACAAGTATAATTGGGTTAGGAGAGACATTGCTGAATTACGTTGACAGAGCCAACGATAAAATCGAAACGTCGGTCTTCGAGCGGCGAAATATCGACAAGTTCAGCGGGATTCGTGGTATTTAAAATAGAAGAGGCATTTTCTCTTCGTTTGAGTTCAGATGAGTGTGACTGGCAATTGTATCTCAGGTTTATCTTACGGTTCAATTTGTTGTATGGTTGCAGTGGTTGGTGTAAGAGATTAGTAGATGGTGTGGTTGCAGCGGTCGTCGTAAAAGATTGTTGTTAAATCGCAGTTGCTTTATTTCTAAGGTTCCCGTTGATACGAGTTACAATTAATTTAGTACTTAAACTAACAGCTCTTGGTTGGCCGGGCGAAGAAAAGTGTTGAGCTATCTGCTCCATCCGTAATGCTCGGACGCGACTCGCGGTAGTGAAATGCACAGGATAACTGAAGTTTGGTCGGACGGACTGGATTATAAATGCGAAATTTATGGGGGAGGTGGTGCAAGACCGCCTGTGTCTCGCAACACCTTCCAGCCTGCGTCTCACTAGGTCGGGTCGTTGATCGTCGTCCGAGCATTGACGCACCCACCCGGGAATTTCGGGTGTCAGCATTGAGCAACGATCTCGAGCTTCGTGCTCCGCCAAGTGACCGGAAGTCCCGGTGTCGAAACAGCCAATTCAACACATTTCTTATTTCTAACTATTCTACTTATTACTAAAATAACCTACACTGGGTTTAGAAGTACAGGGAACAGACCCTTACGTTACATATTTCTAAAAACGGTACGTGTTAGGCACTACTGAAAGATGCACACTCGCGACGATTACTATACGACTTAGTTAGGGTTGAATATTACTAGACTTAACTACCAGTACACGGCGACTGGGCAAGAGATTTACTAAAATATGGTGGAGTACTCTGTTCCCGTGGAACGAACACTAGAGTTACGACCTTGGAACGCGGATGATGCGGCAGCGGATAAGCTTGCACAGAGGAAGACTCAACTCGAGGGTCGCGGAGCTCGCATATATGTAGGACGCTTAATAGATCGTGTGTCGTCAGTAGCGCCATGATCTTTCAACACATGACAACCAAAAAGTCTCCATAACCACGGCCAACGCCCAAGGTTTGACGCTTTTCTGGAAAAGAAGTCCGGGCGTCAGCAATGTGCAATACTACCGGTAGTACCCACAGACGCGGGCGATCTACTTTTTTTCGGCAAGGTGGATGACCCCTACGTTACACATGTTGGGAGACTTATTTATAGCTCTATTAAAGGAGGAGGGGGGGGGGGGGAACTAATATATGTGTGTTTCTCTAATGCATGTTGTCTCTTCCTGGTTGGTGAAATTGTTAAATTTCATACTCGTATGGCTACATTATTTTTTCAAAGGTTCTTCGACATTTTTGGATGTACTTGCTTCATTTAGGTCTCAAATTGCTAATATAACTCTTCTTGAAGTCCCTACATCGCCTTTTACTCAGTATTATTAATATCATCATAACATTATTATTTATAATTTTTAGAAAAATAAATTTTGTACTGAAAATCTGAGCCTGTAGCGCCTTTAAGCACTGTTTAGCCACGTACAGACTAAGGCATACACGAATGCTATTCGAGAGTAGTCGGTACATCAAACATCTTGCGGGAGAAACATTTCTCAGTTTGAATGTAATTTTGCCGTGAGCCTACTCTGTGACAATTAAAATGGAATATTCTAATGAAACGTCACTAAATTGAATTGACGAATATGAAAAATTTCCTATACTATGGGATGCTTAACATGCAGATCAGTTTTGTCGTAAAAAAAACATGGTGCATGGGAAAACAGTAAATAATTTAAAAATAGATTTTTCATTTGTTAAACAAAAAATGAATAGCCTTTTAGTGTCATTTCGAAGAGAAAAAGCTAAATGCAATACAAGTATTGCAACTGAGAAAGGTATATTTTTTATATTTTAAGTATAATTCCACATATGTTAATAGAATGTTTAAATTAAGTGTAGAAATTTATTATTTTTAGCTTGTGGAGAAGTGTACAAATCAAAATGGTTTGCACGTGAAAGAATTCACTTTTTATAAGATAAAGATATGCCACGTCGTACTATTAATACAGAGAAGGTAACTAATTTTAATGAATTTTAACAATATTGATTCTGTCATTCCAAACGACTGTTAATTATAAAATATACTTGAATTCTTCACGAATCTCTTTAGCGATTAACGTTGATTTTCGCGAAACATTCTTTAATGAAATTAGTGAACCCATAGGTTAACGAATTCCTGTCCTCTAATTACCTTCTATCAGTATTCCATTTTGCTCAGAATCTAAACTTCCTGAAGGAGTATATAATGCTTTACAAAACACTGTTTCTTCTTAAAAAATTATGAAGATAATCTACAGTCAATGTTATTATTTGGGCTTTTTCTGGCTCTAACAACAATGACTTTCTTAATCCTCGAAACACTGCAGAACAAATTCCAAGGACATTTTTTACTACTCTTTTCGCTCTACTGAGTCAATGATTAAAAATTCTTTATGTAGATCCTTTGCTATTAGTACTAGAGAAGGGTTTCATTATATTTTCAGTTAAAGCAAAAATGCTTCGTCACCCAGAATTACATATAGTATTTATTTAATTCTTGCAGTCCAAACAGATTTGTTTAGTAAACCTAAAGTGTTCATAGCTAATCTTTTAAATATTTTGCAATTATTGAATATTCTCGCATTTGATATTCTTCTTTGGCATCCAACGTCAACAAATAAGAAATTATAATTAGCATCGACTAAAGCAAATATAAATCTATGCTAAACTTCGACTTATAGTTATAAAATTCACTTCCACTTCCAATAGGCGCCTGCAGCACTATATGTGTTCCATCCATGGATGCTATGCAGTGTGAAAAATTTCACAGGTCTTCAAATCTTTTCGAAATTGCTAACCAGTCATTTGGCGTTGCTGGCATCTAAAGGATGAAAATGTAAATAAATTTCATAAAAAGTAATAAAACATACTGTTTTCAGGAAAATAACGATCAGACATCTGATCATGAAGAAGCCCTGAGAAATGCGGAAAATGAGAAAGAAATAGATAATCTTGATGAAGTAGAAGTGAATATACAAAATAAAGTAGCAGAACCAAATGTAAACTTCGTTATTTCAGAGCCACCGAAACGTAAACGTTCATTATGTAAAAAAGGATAATAAAAAATTAGAATAAGCCTTAAATATTTAAAAAAAATCTATTGCTCTTGAAGTAAAAATGGATGACTTTGATATATATGGAAAGCATATCGCTAATACATTAAAGAAATTTAGCGAACGAACACGAGCAAAATTAGAACATGCAATAAATAATATTTTATTTTATGCGGACATGGAACGATTTGAAGATCAAGCCCATGAAAACTTTATGCCTCAATTTTTCCACAATTATGAAAATCCGGAGGTAAATTTTCATAATTCACAATTCCCAATGTTTTTGTTTAATAATTACTGTCACCAAGAATTATTGAACCTATTACAATCTTCACCAATTTTACAAACAAACTCAAGTTCAAATTGTCCAACACCTCTTCCAAATAGGAATATACAAGATAATGTAACCTTTCAAATTATGTTTCTTACATATATGTGGTTTTTTATAAATATACATGTAATTTTAATAAATTAATGAATATTTTTCAATAAAATGTTACCTTTATGTATTATTTTAAAAAATCAATTTGTGTTTGACAAACTTCGGGTATAATTAATGATATCAATTGCTTTGAGACTTTGAATAAATATTAAAGACTAGAGTATGAATCTCCTATTGCCAAGAAACGCAAAGTAATAGCTAATTGATGCTCAACACTAATAGCTTGTCTCATTCTAGTGTCTTGCTTATATACCTTTGGACCAATACCATTGATGAAAAATTCGAAATCCGTCGATGATATTCGAATGAAATTTTTAAAATGTTCACTAATTTCTTGTGATTTTAAATCACTAATTTAATATTGATTATCTTTATTTGCATATAATGTGGTTACCCACCACCACTTCTCTCGTTTCTTTCGTTTCACCTTTTTTTTCAATAATAATTCTCAATAAAATAATTATTGCACTAGCAACAGCTTTACTTTTTCTCGATGGCATCTTCAAACTGCTTTCACGAATGCCTTGAGCGAAGTACTATTTGCACAAATGATCGCTTGTAGAAATTTAATAATTTTTAACGCACGGATATTTGTCCGCGCATACTGTTCGTGCGCGCACAAATGCTCTAGTCTGCATGCGGCTTTAGACGAATAATTTCAGTCTCTACTAAAATGTTTATATTTTTACGAGTTTTGGCAATAAACTTGAATTTAATTTTTCATCGGTCATGGATCCTTCTAAAGTGGCTTGAGCGTTTGGTACCGTATAATTTGAGGGGCCCTACAGGAGGTAGCTGCAATTTATTTTAGTAAATTTATTTGAATGGTTTAAAAAATTTTGAAACCTATTATTTCTTACAAAATGTAGTTATTAGGCTTAAAAAAGTGATAAATAAGTTAGTGAATACAAGCTTATGTAACCGATGACTGCACTCATTCATGTTTTTCATACTTCCACTTTCGATGTCTTCTTCATTTGTTGCGATAACTTGTCATTTTTAGTAAACTAGTATTATCTATGAAATATGAATTAAAACCACCTTTTTTATCGTAAAAATCTATGTCTTCATATTCGAATATAATGAAATTTCATAATTTCTCCCATAAGACTACATGTTAAAAGTCACAAATTTCTAACCTTTTTTGTCTCGATAATTTGGTCGATGACGCTACATCCGTTTTATATAACGTTAAAGTATGAATTTCAAACAAATTTTTGTTTGAATATAAATGGTATCCGTATTTATATAAGAAAACTCGTAAGCTACCTTAACCTTTAGAAGACTGTTGTGGGCACATATGTGGCCAGTAACCAACTTGCCGTTTATATTAGTCACATAAGCTACATATTTGATTAAATTTTAGTTAAAAAAATTTATAAGTTTATATGGATAAATACTGGTCCTCTACAGGTTAATAGCATTTTTGTATGTAATTTTCGCACGTTTCTGGCATGAAATAAAAATCAAATAAATTTTTGAAATTTATACATCTATTTTTCGTTAGAACCATTTTGAAGTTAAAAAAGTGATTCATAGATCTTACAGTTCAGATCCCATAGACTCTAGAAAATTACTTTCCTAGGCTATAAGAAGTGATGTCCGTGTGTTAATATTGATTGTAATAAAACTTGAAAAAAAAATTAATATTATTTTTGGAAAAATTGTAAGTAATAGTATTTATTTTCATTTTATGAAATATTATAAAAAAGCGTAGATTATACATAAGACAATGCAGTTTCATTTTTTTAAACTAATATATGAGTAATGAATTAAATGATCCAGATAGTGCTCGATAATGAGAAGAATATGAACTCACTTGATGTAGTAAGGCACTTTGGCAGGCGTGAGAGCTCTCTCCCATGGTGGTTCTACACTTTTCGTGAGGAAAGCTTGGCTACCAGGAGCGCTGCCGTCCTTTGCAAACCCACTTAGTAATTTATAGCGCTCGTCCACCGCCACTTGCAGCACCTTCCACCTAAACAGAAAATAAAAATTTAGATATAAATAAAGGAAAGTACAACATGAACGTATTAAACCCTGTAAAAATGTTGATACTCGCAAACAGTTTTATAATTTATCTCTGATATATTGCAGATAGTATTGTGGGTACGGTATTGTTGTTCCTCTCTCTCTCTATCTCAATACATAACGAGCCTACAGTGAAACAATTTTACCTAACTATTTCCATTACTTGATATCCCACAAAAAATAAGCTTCGCCTATAAACAAAGGCGGCAAGTACATAAATCGTTCATTGTAAATAATATAGTAAAACAAAATATTCCAATTATAAAAATTAACGAAATGCAAATGTTAGGCAAATATACATTTTCACTGTGGCAAAAGCTAAAATATAAACAAAAAAAACATAGTAACAGAAAAAATTTACTTGCCGAGGGCCCGTTATATAAGATAGTAATAAATAGTTACATTTTGAAATTAGGAGTTAGAAGCAACATTTGTAATGTAGGATAGCAACTTACGTATGAACATTACGGCCCGGCAAGTAACTTATTTAAAGTTTGTGTTAATATATTTTTTTTTCGAAATTTTAACTTTTGCCACGGTGAAAAAATAAACTTGCTTAACATTTGGATTTTACAAAAATTTTAATTGGAATACTTCATTTTACTATATTATTTACGCTGGACGATAGAAGTGCTTCCCGCCTTTTTTTACAGTTGAAGCTTGTTTTTTGTGGGATCTTATAATGATTTTTAATTTCTATATGTAATTACAATGCACAGCAACTGCTGGATTAACTATATCGATTATACCGATTTTATTTGACAGGTTCCGTCGAGCTGCATCCATGCATGTTTTGTCATTGGTTGTATTCGAGCAACCCAGCACTTTCTAAGCGCTAACAAAAATATATGACTCGATTGATCATTTCAGGAATTTGCTGCAGCCCTTAGCACTGACCGACCCTATACATAACCATTAACATTATATAGTAACCAATTTCAGGGTGAAGACATCCGCAAAAATTGAAGAATAATTAAAGAAGAGAGAGACTGTATTTTTTACGTTTTTGTTTTCACATAATGTAAAAACATAGAATGAGATGTCGGGAATGTATGATGTTTCTTACGTTTATGGTCTCATCTGAAACCTTTTTTAAACCACATTCAAAGGGGGTGGTCCCGTTTCACCACGTAATTATTGGACACCGGTACTATTCGACACGTAACAATTGCACACGTTACATTTAACCACGTAACAATTCAAGACGTATTTTTGACCACGTTTCGATTCAACATAGTAATGACTCAACACGTTCAATTCAACCGTAATGATTCGCCACGTTACAATTTGCCACGTTACATTTCGCCACGTAACAATACGCCACGCTACAATTCGCTACGTCAAAATTTACTACGTAACAGTACGCCACGCTACAATTCGCTACGTTACAATTCACTACGTAACAGTACGCCACGTTAAAATTCGCCACGTACCGATTTCACCATGTGATATTTGGTTACGTTACACTTCACCACTTTATTAGTTAAATAACAATTAGTTATAATAACTAATGACTGTTAAAAAATTCTGAATGAATCAATGTAATTATTACATATTAATTATTGAAATGTCATGATTCGTCACGTAACAATTCGCCACGTTACAATTCGTTACGTAACCAATCGACACGTAACAAGTCACCACGTTATTATTCGAAATGTGACCGATAAACTAATATCGAAAGTTATGTATTTTTTTGGTTTTGCTTAGCCACAATTAGCTGATATTTTACGTGAAACTAAACTCAATTAGGCTAAACATATTTTGATTTAGCATTTAGATCATAATTGAGTAATACAATTTTTAGTAAACATTTTACTAAAGTTTTTTTGTAATTTTTAAATAAAATGCAATTATTTATATAGCGAAAGCTTTATTCAAAGCTGCAACCAATATCTTAATTATTCTAACAGATGTCTCATGTGTGGATGATTTGGTCATATTTGCATTTTAGTTTTACATATTCTTGTACATATTAAATTTCATCGCAGCTTTTTTTCAATTAATTAATTGTGACGTGGCGAATAGTTACGTGGCGAAATGTAACATGGCGAATAATTACGGTTGAATTGGACGTGTTGAATCATTACTGTGTTGAATTGTTACGTGGTGAAATGTAACGTGTGCAATTGTTACGTGTCGAATAGTACCGGTGTCTAATAATTACGTGGTGAAACGGGCATCACTCATTCAAAGGAGACCAGAGTCAAATAATGTCAAATTATATAAGTAATATGATATGTCATCGAAATTTAGCTTTAGGTTAGGACAGTCAAACTTGCTGCAAATATTATGGTAATGCCTCGATGGCAATATATACAGGGTGTAAAGAAACGAACGAATTTTCTCGTAACTAGAAGTTCGGGGTGACAATCCGAGTGCATCCGTAAAATTTCGTTCGAATCCATCAAAGGATTTAAAAGTTATTTCCATTTAAAAATCACCCTTTTTCGGTCCCTTTCGAACGATTTTAACAGTACAATTGAAATTGGAGAAAGTGAAAAAACAATTGACGAACAGCTCGCTAGAAAGAAAAAAATTATAGATCGTGGGCGATAATATATTTGCTATTTATTTCTTGAATCAGGCTATTACATTAATTTAAAAAATAGCAAATTCTTTTTCATTACAATTCTAATTCAATTCAGTACAAGTATCATTTGACCGAATTGATGGAAAGAATGAGAAGACGCAATGGAAAGGAAAGTATTAGAAGCTGAGATGTAAAAAGCGTACTAATAAGTTAGGGGGCCTTGTGTAATAAGTTTTAAATCGTTTTTTTTCATATATGGATAGTACATAGCCTAAAGACATTACCTTTAAAGTATTACATTAAAATTCGTACTAAGTACATAGTTATAGAGATTTTTTTACTTGTGCGCAATGCAATAATATTGCTTGCGGAGCGTACTGTTCCGCTAGAAACAATAGCTTTCATTATTTCTGTGTACGGTCAAACCTTGTTTTCATATATTGTCTGAGACTATATTTCATATAAGTTTGGTAAAAATATTTGTTATAGTCAACAGTTATCGATCCTGTTAGCATCCGTCAGCTGAGTGTCTCTTTCCTACTGAAAACTTTAAACGCGTTTTTCTCAAAACCACTTTTTCCGAATTAGCGTGACGCATAACTCGAAAAGTTCTCAACCGATAGTAGTGGTAGCTAGGGGGTTCCTGTGACACGGTGGTGAGGGGAGTGCGGGTGTGCGGGGGGAAGTGTCTTGGGTTTTCCTGTGACACGGTGGTGAGGGGAGTGCGGGTGTGCGGGGGGAAGTGTCTTGGGTTCCTGTGACACGGTGGTGAGGGGAGTGCGGGTGTGCGGGGGGAAGTGTCTTCTTAAGAGCTAGGGTTTATTGGGTGATGAGGAGGGTGCGGGTGTGCGGAGGAAATGCTTTGGCTATGGGGAGTGAGAGAGAGAGAGAGATCCCTCTCACCCTCTCTTTCTCTCTTAGAGTCTCTCACCCCTCTCCCATCAGCCTAGGGCCCGGATGGTTAATTATCCTACGGGTCCACTAGTTCTCTAAGGCTTACCCCCTCTCCCATGTCACTAGGGTCCGGATGGTTAGTTATCCTACGGGTCCACTAGTTCCCTAAGGGTTACCCCTCTCCCATCACCCTAGGGCCCGGATGGTTAGTTATCCTGACAGTTACCCAGATAACTTTTTTTTGTATTTTAGTTAGTGGAGGAAAAAGTTCCAATTTTCTCCACTAGGTGGCGATCACGAAAATTACGGGGAACAGCTACACCGCTAGGGGGGTCCTCAGCATCTTACGGACTGCCATTTTTTTTCTTAGACCTGCCCTCGGAGGCTCTTTTCTCCCCCCACATACTTATCTTAGACCCTCCCACTATTTTCCTACTATAGACCCGCCATTTAACTTGATTTCACATTTTTCCTTAAACAATGAGCACTAGGTAGATTTTTTTCTTTTATGAGTTAGTAACAATTATAAAGTGCTTTTTTCATTTTTTTCTTTTTTCTTTTTTCTTTTACGGATTAAATTAAGGGAAATAGGAGTAGGGGAAAAGAAAGAGACTATTAAATAACATTTATCATATAATTAAAAACGAACATGAAACTTATATAAAAAACTAATACAATTGAAACTTATATAAAAACGAATATACAATAATATTTAGCCCATTCAGCTAATAACAGCTTCTGAAACATAAAAAAATTTATTAATATCAAGTAAATTGCGAACTTAATTTTTAATATTTACCTTTTATTTGTTTCCGCACCCACTTTGCGAAAACATCTACCTCCTGTTTCACACAGTGGATAGGCTTTTGTGTTTTTCGCGTAATTTTAATTTTATGCAGCTCACAAGGAATAATGTCTGTTTTTATATATTCAATTAAGCAATCGAATTTTGGACAATTAAAATTTTCTAAATTGACATTATTAATATTCATTATATTTAATAAGTCACGTTCGAAGTGTCCACCTTTATATGCAACCACTGGTTGCACACTGTCACATTCAATGATTTTTAGAAAATCATATATTTCATTTTGTGAATATCTTTCATTTCCCGTATTTCCATATGCAATTCCGTGCACATTATTAAACACAAAAGATGCAGTTTTCCGGTCAGCAATACTTAAAGTGTTCATTGATCCACAAACTTTAAACGCACCATAATGTGTTAAGTTAGAGTATATATTTTTAATAGCCACTTCTTTGTACACTATCTTCTTATTAACGATAAATCCATCCACATCTATTATGTGCGTGATATCTCTTAAATGATGCATAATGTCAGAGTACCTGAAGATTCTGTGACTAAAACTGAGCTGAAGATTCTGTGGCTTAAACTGAACTGAAGACTACCCTACACGCTTCTCAAGATTTTTTAAATGCTGTAAGGGATGTGAAAAATTTGATCTGTGGTGGGAGGTGACTAACCAGACACTCTTAGATACACCATTGGTCCAAAGAGTGAATAGTTAAGGATAGTGGGAGAATTGAAATACTTGGTTTGAAGAGAAGGGGAAAACTTTAGAGAAACAAAAAAAGAATATATTTAAAATAACGGCAAAGTGTAATAAATTTAGTATTAAAAACGCTAACATGATGATCCCAACGTTCGTCGATTTTCAAGGATTCCATTTAATGGATAAGACATTTATAGTTAAAGAATTTGCAGTTTTACAAGAACTAAAAGTGCATCATATTTTATTTTCACCCCCCTTTCCACATACTTGGTTAAGTGAAGAGGAGAGAAAGAAAACAGAGTAAGTATATTTTATAAAAAACAACGAATTATTATTTTCAATGAATAAGGAATTTCTTTTTCAGTTCAATCTTTTTCAATCATCATGGCTTAAATTGGATGGATGGTTTTTCACCATATTATAAATATAAAGATATTATAAAAAAATATGTATATGAGGATACGGTTTTTGTAAAAGGGGTGGAAAAGTTAAATTGGTTAAAGAGTATTTGTGATTTAGAAATTAGTAATGTAGATGAATATGTGTGGGGAAATTATAATTTAGAAGATGGTTTATATAATTCACAACTTCCTATTTGCATGAATCATGAAGGTATATGCGCACTGAGAAATGTATATTATATGAAATATATGTATGAATCAAAAATCTAGAATATATGTATATTTTAAACTTGAATGCATTCTTTTTACTTCAACGCGAAACCTGATCCGTAAAGTATTTATGTTACTGAAGTGTCTCGGAGACTGATTATTTGAAGGGTTCTCCATCTAAGATTTTTCATTAGTTTCACGCTGATCATTTAAACGGAAAGAAGTACGATGTCGCTTCTAAATAGAGTTTTAAGTAGCCAGGATGAATATCGTGAGTGGGTACGTGATTGTCGCGATTACATTAAAAAATTGAGAGTTGCTAGCCGCAATGCACGTATAGGAGCAAGGCAGAAAATATTTACGGAAATTGCTCAGATACAGTGTCGATTAATCAGAGCAGCAAGAGAAAAAAGTTATTCTTCAAATCACGCTCTTAAGAATCCCGATTTAAGAACTCAGCATGATTATCGCGAGTGGGTTTGCAAGTGTCGTGATTATATTCGAGATTTGAGAGAATCCAACCGGAATGCAACTCCAGATGCTATACAGAAAAATCTTGCAGAAATAAAATGTATTCGAAAGTTACTTCTCCATGCGGCGAAAAATAAAAATTCAATTGGAGCGGGCATTAATGCGGAAAAGCTTATTTGGAAAGATCTTGATTCATCATTTAAAAGTCGAATGTGTAGTGGTATGATAGTAAACACTAATTATATCGAACCACATGAATTTCTATTGGCAGCATCAGAAATGCTGCAATCCTACATGAACAAAGTATTCAGTAAAGTAAGCGCTGTTAAGATAAATATGGTATTCAACGGACAATTTATTTGCAAGGAAATTAGTGATATCAAACATATTTCCACAAAAAATGTGATTTTATTCAAGACTGATACTTTTAGTGATTGGTATAAAACAAACGTCATAGATAAAATTTTAACAAAATTAGGTGAATTTCAAGAGCGTGATAGTGGGTGGGCTTTGGAAAAAATATTAAATTTAATTGTGAATATTAATCACTATAATCCACTACATGCAGGCTGTGGAATCGACCTTCCAAAATATATTAAGAACAAACATGCAGTGATAAACATACAGAGTGATGATAATACATGTTTTGCATGGGCTGTAACGGCTGCACTCTATCCGACTATTTCAACTAAAAACCCACAACGACAATCTTCATACCCCCATTTTAAATCTGTTTTCAACGTCAGAAGTATAACATTTCCAACCACATTAAGGCAGATACCTAAATTTGAAGAAGATAATGATGTGTCGATTAATGTTTTCACCATGGTGGATGAGCAAGAAGGGCAGGAGAATAAAATTATTGCACCTCTTCAACTCACAAAATGTGAGAAATCGAGACATGCGAATCTTCTTCTTCTCGAACATCAAGGTGCAGCACATTTTTTATGTATCACGAATCTTTCTCGCTTGCTAAAGAAACAACTGACTCGAAAAAAACAATCTCATCTTATTTGTAATCGGTATGTTATACTGTTTATATTTTAATATAATTTTATTTAATGTTTATATACTAATATGATTTTTCTCTTAGATGTTTACACTATTTCTTCAATGAGGATAAACTTCAATCTCATAAACGTGATTGCAGTCAGCTCAATATAAACGTCCGTATACTGCTACCTGAAGAGGACCGTTGGGTGTCCTTTAAAAATGACAAGAACAATGAGAGGACCCCATTCGTCGTATATGCAGACATTGAATGTTTATTAGAGAAAGTGAATGAAACGAGCGGTAATAGTAGTATTTATCAAAAACATTTACCCTTTAGTGTAGGATATTATTTTAAAAGCGTTCGTGATTCATCGCTCTCAACCTATAAATCATATCGTGGACTCGAGTGTATAGAATGGTTTGTGCGAGAACTCGATAAAATTGCTAGCATAGCGAGCGAAAAACTAAAGACTGTAGTGCCTATGAGAACGCTAAGTATTAGCGAAAATTTTCGTCATAACAATGATCCTGACTGTCATATATGTAAAAAGCCATTTCTTCCAAATCAAATACGTGTTCGCGATCATGATCATTTAACAGGTAAATATAGAGGACCCTCTCACAACAATTGTAATTTAAACTATAAAGATTCGCACGTTATTCCAGTAATTTTTCATAATTTATCTAATTACGATGCACATTTCATCTTCAATGCGATCGCAAACATGTATGAGGGTTCAGTATACCTGCTACCTGTACATAAGGAAAAGTATATTTCATTTACAAAATACATACGGAAATATAATATTCAGCTCAGATTTATTGATTCATTTAAATTTCTTGCATCAAGTTTAGACAAATTGAGCTCATACTTGGAGAGATCTCAATTGCAAAACTTAGAGTCAGAATTTTCGAATTTAAATACGGAACAATTTAATCTACTAACAAGAAAAGGTATTTTTCCTTATGATTACGTAGATAATCTGAATCGTCTGGAAGAAAATGCTTTACCGCCTCGCAAGTTATTCTATAACAAATTAACTGACAGTGATATTAGTGAAGAGGCATATAATCATGCTAAGGAGGTATGGATCAATTTTCAAATACAAACACTTGGGGAGTACAGCGATCTCTATTTAAAAACTGACGTATTATTACTGACAGACGTTTTTGAAAATTTTCGCGATAGCTGCATGGAAAATTATAATTTGGATCCTGCACATTATTTTACACTCCCAGGCTTCACTTGGGATGCAATGCTTAAATATACTAGAATAAAATTGGAACTTTTCACTGATGTTGAAATGTTGCTTTTCGTAGAACGCGGAATACGTGGTGGTTTGAGTCAGTGCTCTCACCGCTATGAAAAAGCAAACAATCGGTATATGAATGATTATGACTCAACAAAACCAAGCAAATATTTAATGTACTATGATGTAAATAATCTATACGGATGGGCAATGTGTCAAGCTCTACCTACTCATGGATTTCGCTGGATTGAAGATACTAACAACTTTGATATCTCTAGCATACCTATAGATTCATCTGAGGGTTTTATTTTAGAGGTAGACTTGGAGTATCCAAGCGTACTTCATGATAATCACTCTGACTTGCCATTTTGTCCGGTACGTGAGGCTCCGCCCGGAGCACGACGGAAGAAGCTACTTGCAACTGTCGAAAATAAGGAGCGTTATGTTATACATTATCGGGCTTTACAACAATGTATTCGTCATGGAATGGTACTGAAACGTATCCATCGCGGATTAAGATTCCAGCAATCTGCCTGGCTAAACAAATATATAGACTTAAACACACGTTTGCGAGCTGCATCTAAAAATGAGTTTGAGAAAAATCTTTTCAAACTAATGAACAATGCAGTGTTCGGTAAGACGATGGAAAATGTAAGAAATAGAGTTGATGTGAGGCTAGTTAGTAAGTGGGAAGGAAGATATGGAGCAGAAGCATTGATATCCCAACCAAATTTTCACAGTAGCGCCATATTCAACGAAAATTTGGTTGCGGTAGAATTAAAAAAATTAACGGCGAAATTTGATAAACCTATATATGTAGGTATGAGTATTCTAGATATTTCAAAAACATGTTTATACGAATTCCATTATGAATATATGCTTCCAACGTTTGGTAGTAAATGTAGAGCATTGTATACCGATACAGATAGTTTGATATACAGTATCGAATGCGATGACATTTACACGATCATGAGAGAAAATCTTTCAAGATTCGATACTAGTGATTATTCGCCTAATAACCAGTATAATTTACCTCTAGTAAATAAAAAAGTGCCTGGTTTGATGAAAGATGAGAATAACGGGAGAATTATGACTGAGTTTATTGGGCTGAGATCGAAAATGTATACATTTAAAATACAAGATAAAATTTTTAAAAAAGCTAAGGGCGTTAAGAGTTGCGTTATCGCTAGAAAAATAACGTTTGAAGATTATAGAGACTGCTTACAAAATTTTACTGTTCATATCCATAATCAAAATTTAATTCGTTCAAAATTGCATAATGTTTATTCAATTGTACAGCAAAAAATTTCTCTCAGTCCACATGATGATAAGCGCTATATTGTACAAGGTACTGTATCAACTCTACCATGGGGTCATTATAGGATAAATGAAATAGAATTAAGTGAAGTAGATTTAAATGAAGATTAAATAATTGCTTCTTTATTAATAAATTGTATGTTACAAAATATTGTTTTTATTTATCCATGAATTATGTGTATTATTGAATCCTAACCACTTTACAAAGACTTTGTCCCCCTTCTTACGTAATACCTTCTCAACTAGATATACATTAGGATTAGCAGTTTTTAAAAGTTCATGTTCGTAGAATCCACCATATATATCTGTACCACTAGAATCCCTTAGTAAATATGTAACAGGATTTGTTTTCTGCACTTTTATAATTTCAAATATTTCAGTTGTCCAATTTGGTGTGTAGCCTTTTGCAAATACATTCTTATATTTACTGATTCGTACAAAATCACCGACTTTGAACTTGGCACGACCAACGATCTTTATATTACTGAATACTGTTGCTAAGAGCTTATTAGCATGTTCAGGTTTCACATCGGCTGGACGCATTCCTATAGTACGATGTTTTCTTGAATTGTATTTGTCAACCAGTTGTTGTAGCATAGCTCTCCACTTGTAATTTCCATTCAACGTAAATCCTTTCCACATTTCTGTCTTCAACGTTCGATTCCAACGCTCGACTATGGTTGCTTTCAATACACTGTATGTTGAGTAATGATTTATTCCATGCTTTTTCATAAGCGATTGGAAATCACTATTATAAAATTCCTTGCCATCGTCGGTCTGTAGATTTTTCGGACATCTCCCACTCTTCAGGATTTTCAGCAATGCAGCTGTCACTTCCTTGCCTGACTTGGTTTTCAGGGCTATTGCCCAGCCATATTTCGACAATGCATCAATAACTGTGAGAATGTAGTGGTAGCCTGCGTCTGCATAGTTTCTCATGTCTACCAGGTCTGCTTGCCAGAGGTCATCGAAGCCTCGTATTATTACCCGTCTACGTAAAAAGTTCCGTCTGGCAGGCACATGCAACTCTTCTACCAATTGCTTCTTCTCCTCACTACTCATAATTATTCCACTACGTGTTATGTTTACAGCAGGTCATCAAGCACTGGCGGTAGTATAAGTTTCTTCAAGGCATAATTTATATCGTCTTCTCTATTCTTCTCATTTGCAAAATCTTTTTTTGCCAGCTGATTAGAGAAATATTCTACAACAATTTTCAATCCAACAATCATATCATTTCGTAATTCCTTGTCTTTTCGATCCAATTTATAATCATTATGATCGACTTTATCAACCAATTTATCGATTCTTATACCAATTTCATCAATTTCATCGATTTTTTTCATTAGAGTTGTAAATTTTTCCTCAAGAATGTTACATTTTAGGTAATAGTGAGTTAGCTTCTCACTGTATTCAAACAATTCTCTCATTAAGCTATCACGTACAGTCATCGAATTACGTAACAGAGCAGCCATATTCACCGCACTTGTCTCATCCGTAACATCACATTCTAAGTTTGAAATTATTTTCTTCTTGGCATTAAATGCATTCTTTTGTTTATCAAACTTTAACGTATCATTATCAATTTTGTGGAAATAATTTCTCACTTTACCGGTATTGAAACCAGCTCCAAATTTATTTATTGTCATAGTGAAGTAGTACGTGGAACTGAGAAAATCTTGAAACTGCAATCTCTTTTATATAGAATAACGCTTTCTTCTCTTATTTAGATCCTGCCAATTTGTAACTATTATGATCGATTTTATCATTCAATTTTTCGATTCTTTCATCAATTTCGTCGATACGTTTTTTCAACAGATTTGTCATTTTTTCCTCAAGAATTTCACATTTTAATGCATATTCATTCAGCTTCACACTATATTCATTCATTTCTTTTGTAAAGCTATCACGCAGTGGTGTCAAATTACTCATCAGAACACTGATATTCACCGCACTTGTCTCATCAGTAACATCAGATCCCAAGTTTGAAATTATTTTCTTCTTGGCATTAAATGCATTCTTATATTTATCAAACTTTAACGTATCATCATCAATTTTGTGAAAATAATTTCTCACTTTACCAGTATTGAAACCAGCTCCAAATTTATTTATCGTCATAGTGAAGTAGTACGTTGAACTGAGAAAATCTTGAAACTGCAATCTCTTTTATAAGATGATACCTTCTTCATGGAGCTCCTCAATTATTGACTGTATCTCATTATGGTGATTCGTATGACCAGCAGCAGATGATGCAATTAATAGTTTTAATCGCTCGACCAGTTCGTTTGGATCGTTCCAATGTACATAGCTCACGGGATTATTATTAACACGCATATATCCCTTGCCTTGTACAAGTTTTGTCTTCGGTGGAAATAATTCACTAATTATTTTCTTCCATTTATGTCCCTTATTCCCACGAAGCTTTCCTGTACTAATGTTATCTGCTCTGTGCACATTAGTTTGAGAAAGAATACTTTTATATGTGTCTAAATCATCTTTAGTATAATCTTCAGGTTCTTTCATGAAGATCAATTCAAATAGACCTTTCGTGCCAGGATAATACTCCTTATCGATAATAATAAAATTACTGTAATCATCAACATTAAAAGCACATTTCGCAAGCCACATTTTATTCGTCACTTTATCTAACTTAACTCCAAAATTACTGTCAATTTTATCCTTAGCATTATTTGTCAACAATTCTATATATTTGGATGCAATTGAACCAGACTTTATCGTACTTCGATTAGCATCTTTTACATCCTCGATGGATGTATGCACAGGTAATTCTATTTGTCTCGCTAAATCTTGCGTGCCATATTCATTATTCTTCTTCACCTTCTCCTCCTCCTCCTCCCCCTCCCCCTCCTCCTCCTCCTCCTCTTCATCATCTTCCAGAGAAAGGTACTGTGTTTCGTGCGACTGTGGATATTCCTGCTCATCATCCGATGAATGACCTTGAACGTTAATTCTGGAGCTGCGTATGAAATCTTTCCGCTGTGGAGTCGATGTGAGATAAGACTTTCTACGTTTCATCGGAATTGTGAAAGATTCCTCGTGTGAGAGAGATCTCTTTATAGGTTCCATTTTCATCTCATGTTTCGGTGCAACGAAAATTGCTTGATTATTTTCGGTGAGCTTCTTTAATGGTTCAACTATTGGTTTAAAAGTTTCATTTAAACTGTCTTCCATCATTACTCTGTCTGATTTGAGTGCGCGATATTTTTGACGAATTACTTCACTTGCCTCAGCAATCTTCTTTAGAAGCTTTTTCTCCTTCATTTTGTAAAGCTATTCTCTATTCAATATATAGACTTGTTCAACGTTCAAGGTTAAACTAACATTTTTGACCATTAACATCACTCTTTAATCACAGCATATTTATTGAAACCCTTTCGATATCGTCCATTTTGCATTGCACTGTCTTTATCAATTACTAAAAATCCATAATCACGCTTCCAACAATTTGAACACAATTCATAAAATTTTTCAAACGCCATATCTGTATTTACATGTTCGTTATATATATGTTTTAGGTTAGTTCCATCTTGTTTAAAAATAATTAAAAAATTTGCATTATCACGTATTAGATGTTTTGGTATCCTTGCATAAGTCTGACAAAGATAAAAGCAATCAATCTTAGAATGTCTACCCATGGAGAAGTAGTCTCTTATATTGTCTTGCTTATCGGTTGCAACATCATCAAATATGAAAATTGAATTTGGTAGTGCTTCAGCTACTTTTATAACCTCACTATTATTAGAAAATTGGAAATAACTAATTTCTTCATTGTCCGATAATAGTCGCTCCAAGTATCGATATTTTGGTTGCTGCAACGATTTTGAATAAACGTATAGGTTTTCAAATCTCACACCCTGAGGGCTTTCTATAAGGCTCAGCAATACATTTGTTTTTCCACAATTTGAAGGGCCACAAACTATACAGCGTATGGTTGATGGGAGTAGAGGTCCGTGACGTCTCATGCATTTATCGGTTGTTCGGTAATCTATATTAGAAACACGAATACCGAGCGGCTGCTTTACGAAGTCCATGACTGAAAACTCTGTGGTCATACAACCTATTTATAGGAATGAAATGAATTGTTTGATCAGTTCTCATCATGCCGTTATTAGTGTTAGATGTGTCAAGTTTGGAGGTATTAACCGCTGAGCAGTTTGAATACATACCGAAAATTTTACTTTTAAAGTACTTTCCGCGTAGTATTCAAGAGGTTTGGAATAAATTGCCTGAACATATTCGTGCAGATCCTGAAGTACAACAATATCGCTGGTGTTTTAAACATCATAATCTACCTAATACAGATCACATTGATGGACCGCTCCCTTCAATAAAAGATTGCTGGGCTTGTCAGCAAACTCTGTGTGAGAAACAGAAAGAAAGTTCCACATGGTAAGCTACGGTTGTGGAACTTTTTTCAATAAAATACTGAATAAATTACCGTTCGAAGTACACATACCTGGCTACAATTATTGCGGACCAGGTACTCGACTTCGAGAACGGTTAGCACGTGGTGATCCTGGTATAAATCCTCTAGACGAAGCCTGTCGTGAACACGATATCGCATATTCAATATATAAGGATCTGCCACCACGTCACCAGGCTGATAAAGTTCTTGCACAGCGTGCACGAAAACGTATCACTGCTAGTGACTCATCTTTACGTGAACGAGCAGCTGCAGCAGCAGTCTGGGCATCCATGAATGTAAAACGAAAACTTGGCTTAGGCCTACAAGTGCATGGAAGAAGCATGAAGAAAAGAAAAATTCGTGTACCGAAGAAACGAGGAGGTTTATTGAGGAAAAAGCAATTTACTCAAAAAAAAAAACGGGGGGGTTTATTACCTCTGCTCCCACTGTTGAGTGCAGTGGGCGCATTAGCTGGGGGCGCAGCAGGTATAACAAAAGCTGTAAACGATGCGAAAGCATCCAAGAGACAATTGGAAGAGATACAGCGTCACAATCGTGTAATAGAAGGCAGGCGTGGACATGGTTTATACCTAACCCCTTACGGACGAAGGGGAGAGGGTTTGAAAAGGAGGAAAAAAACCTCGCAAAAAAAAAAAAATAAGCAACCTCCCGAAATCTGGAGCTACTAGTAATATTCAATTATTACATGCATGTCAGGATATACCACATTTTCGAGGAGTTTTTATGCGCACATCTCTACCGCAAACCGTACTATGCAATGAGTGTGCAATCGTGAATCTTGATGAAGATAAAGGTTCTGGTACACATTGGGTTGCCTACGTTAAACGTAATAATTACGTAAAGTATTTCGACTCCTTTGGAAATTTGAAACCTCCAATTGAACTTTTAGATTATTTTGGTCCTTCTGCTATAATCTACTACAACCACGATCAATATCAATCGTATGATACAAGCATATGCGGTCAGTTGTGTGTCAAGTTTCTACGTGAACAATGTCTTTAACGGTTACGCTGTCTGACCGCGAGTCCATATTAGAGGCAGATTTTTTCCCACCGATCAATCTTCGGGAGGAGCAATATGAACTTGGTCTCGTAGACTTTCAGAGCTTCAATTCAATCGCTAATGTTGATGAGTCGAACAATAAGTTTTACTACGATACTGAAGATCTGACTATACCTACAGGTTGTTATGAATTGAGTGCTATAAATGATCTTTTGCGTACATTGATGCATGAGGCGGATAATGAAGATGTCATTATTCTACGTGCTAATAATAATACGTTGAAAAGTGAAATAAAGTGTAAATATCTGATCGATTTTACAAAACCTAATAATATAGGCTCTTTATTGGGTTTTTCGTCAGATCGAATTATTCAGCCGAACACTCTAGCCGAATCAGACCAGCCCGTAAACATTATAAGGGTGAATATTTTACGAATTGAATGTAATATTACTGCTGGTGCATATACAAACGGCAAACCTCAACATGTTATACATGAATTTTTTCCAAGCGTGCCACCAGGCTATAAAATCTCGGAAACACCGAAAAACGTCATTTACTTGCCAGTCATTGTGAAAGTAATTGACCGTCTTACTTTGCGCATTCTCGATCAGGAAAACCGTCTAGTAAATTTCGGTGGGGAAGAAATTACAATTCGATTACACATTAGAAAATGCTAATTTACAAGAATACTTATAAATCACCGATACCAGATGAGCCTATCATCAGTCCAACAGTTGCTGCAGGAGCAGATACATTGGGTGGGGATTACGTTAGAAGACCGCTAACAAGAAAAAATATAACCTTTCTTCAATCACTGGGTTTCAAGGTCAGAAATAAAAATGGACCTGTTGGACGTAACCGCACAACCTGTGTACGACAATCGCATTACTAAAATGGAAATACATGCTTACAATCCGTATGCAAATGCATCATTGGGAAATAGTGACGAAATTCGAATTCCAATACAACAGCAAGATTTAATTCTTCTACCATGTGAGAGTTACCTATACATAGAGGGAAAATTAATCGAGGGCACTCGTGCTCAGGGTGCAACAGTTCAAGATACAGTGGGACTTGACTGCAATTCCATGGCATTCTTGTTCGATGAAATTCGCTATGAATTGAATGGTATTGAGATTGACCGCAGTAAGAATGTGGGTATTACTAGTTCCATGAAGAATCTCATTTCTCTGACTGGGGAGGAGAGTACGAGTCTACACCATTCAGGATGGTTTCTATCAGATTATAAGCCTACGAAATATTTTAATTTTTGCGTACCACTGAAAATGCTGTTGGGTTTTTGTGAAGACTATAGAAGAGTCATAATAAATGCACGTCATGAGCTCGTTCTCATTCGAGCACGTAATGATACGAATTCGATATATTCTTCAACGAAAATCACCGACTCCAAAATTGATGTTCAAAAAGTGCAATGGAGAATTCCTCATATATCATTGAATGAATACACAAAACTTCAATTTCTACGTATTATCGACCAAAACAAAAGCCTCACCATGGCTTTTCGATCCTGGGAACTCTACGAATACCCGCTTCTACCAGAAACACAGAGGCATACGTGGGCTGTAAAAGCTGCAACACAATTGGAGAAGCCTCGATACGTTATTCTAGCATTTAGAACAAATAAGAAGAATACGCAGCATATGAAGGTGCTTGACTTCGATGATAGTTTTGTTCGTGATATTAAAGTCTATCTTAATTCTGAATTTTATCCGTATGATCGACTTGATACTGATACTGAAAAATCACGATTTTCTGTACTATATGATATGTATGTTAAATTTATCCAATCCTATTATGCTGGAGAAAAACCGTCGAAACCAATGCTTGATTACAACAATTTCTTAGAATATGGCCCTCTCTTTGTCATTGATTGTTCGCATCAAAACGAATCTATTAAATCTGGCACAGTTGACGTTAAAATAGAGATCGATTGTTCTAAAAATATTGCAAGTAATACTACTGCGTATTGTTTAATTATACATGATAAAATTGTTGAATATAACCCGCTTACAAGTATTGTTAGAAATGTAAGTTAATCGTTAATAGTTAGTAATGTAAGTTAATCGCTAATAGTTAGAAATGTATGTTAATCGCTAATAGACTATAGTTAAGCTTATCATTATAATGAAGGAAAAAAATAATAAATAAGATATAATAATCATTTATTTGTGTTTAAATTATTCCTTACAAATGTTTTCTAAATTAATCTTCTGAAATTTGACTAACAATTGCAAATGTCATATTATTGTAATTTCCACCATGATACGTGAATGTTAATATTTGATTTGAAGCTGCATCTTGAAAATTCTTGAATTGTTCTGGTTTTTCCAGTAATGCCATCATCCTCGCAGGCAAGAAGAACCATTCCTTCGTAAGCAGCTTTGCTATTATTCTCTCCCCATATTTGGTTTTAATTTTCGATAATTCAGTTATTCGGTATGACCCCCCAATCTCCAAAGTATTCAGTTTTATAAAAGTTTTTGGTTCTACAGTTGCGAGTTCATTAATCTTAGTTAAATCCATTTCTATAATAATAAAATAATATTAAGAATAGAGAATAACGTAAAAAAGAAAAAATAATTCTTACCTTCTAAAGATTATCTACGACAATTACGTGACAATAAAAAAATATTCTATCTGCAACGTGAAACTGGTACTTTGCACTGCTTGAAGCTTCAATACTGCTATTACACCACAATAAAATATTATGACTGCAGCGTTACAGACTTGAACTTTCGACTGCTTCACGCTTCTAATCGAGACTGAATGAAATTTCCTAATTGCTAGCGTGGGTGACTTTGAATAATATCCTAGGAGGGAATAAGATATACACACTTGGAAATTGAGAGTAGGGGAAGTGTTGCAGGCAAACGAAACTTGGGTGGCTTTGAATAATATCGTAGGAAGGGATAAGATATACACGCTTATTGGAAATTGAGAGTGGAGGGACTGTTGCAGGCGAACGACATTTTTGATGGGTTACTCACTCATGATTGTAGATTTCAAAGAGAATTCATTATTTTAAACCTGTTGATACATTTATTCTTTAGATCAAGTAGTTGTTAATTAAAATAAATAAATCCATTTAATTATATACACGTTCCTTATATAAAGTGACATCAGTCTAGAATATAAACTTTTCATTGTTTAAAAGCAAGTCGTGAGATACACGTTCTTCAGATCAAATAACCGTCATCTAAAACAAATATATTTAATTCAAACGTGTCATAACACGTACTAGATGGTGCAGATAGTCACGTTCCTCAGATAAAGTAATGACAGTTTAAAATATAAACTTTTCATTATTTAGAAACGAGTCGTGAAATATACGTCCATTATTACTTGGGTTGGGAATACTAGCATCTTAAGGACATATCCTGAGTGCAGCTTAAAATTTACGAGCGCATCAATTGCTTTTCGACAATCTTACGTCACACTGTGACTCTGTTTAGCACGTGGGATCATTTGTCTGCTCTGCTTGCGAGAAAAGTCTTGAGAAAAAAATAGCTAGAGGCTGAATGATTTGTCTGGTCTGCTTGAGGGAGGACAAGTCACGAAAAAATAGCTAGAGGCTGGTTTAGAGGGTAAAATATGGTCAGAAAGTATCGAGCGCATCAATGGCTTCTTGACAATCTTACTTCACAACTGTGAATCTGTTTAGCACGTGGGCTCATTTATCTGACCTGTTTGTGAGAAAAGTCTCGAAAAAAAAAATAGCTAGAGACTGGTTGAGAGGGTAAAATATGGGCAGAAGGTATCGGGTCAGTTTTAGAGAGCCCTGGGAAAGCTCATAGGAGGAACATTGGGTGGTCTCTAGAATTTCACTCCCCATTGTTTCGCAAAAGGAAAAATAATGTCTGGTAACTATGTGACATGTAGAGCATGCTTACAGGAAGATGTAATGAATAATCTATTCATTTATAATATGCTTACAGTAATTTTTATTCAATATTCAAAAGATTTAACATATAATACTTTTATTCAATATATATATATATATATATATAACTAAAAAGAGTTTTAACATATAATATTTTAAAATATCAAGCTATTCTTCTGCCCTTGCTACCTCCATCGTTGTCTCCTCCTCCTCCTCCTCCTGCTCCTCCTCATCTTCCTGCGGAATTATCCCTGCCTCTATCTCAATCATTCTGATACCTCTCATCAACAGTTGTATACAGCGTGTTACTGTAAAAAATCATCAGATTTTAGAAAAATGTATGATGCAATCTCATTCATAATAACTTACTATTTTCATACTCCATTCCATGCGTCTCGATTGTTTCTTCATTTACCGCTTGTGATAAATTTTGCATAATTTCATCTATTATTCTTGTAATTATATGAATTACTGGAGAATTCTGTCTATACGCTAAATTAATAATCACTTGATACTGCATATTTTTTCACTTTATATTTATCGACAGCTTGTATAAGAAAAAAGGAATCTGTACCCAAGGTTCAAGAAAGGTATAATGTGAAATTAAAAGAAGGACCCAAGGAGGAAAATAATAGGAGGGAATAGAATGGGTATGTGGAGGGAAAAAGACCCTTCAATGGTGTAGAGGTAGATTGAGAGGGAAGAAAAATGGTTAAATGTGAAATCAAGTTAAATGGCGGGTCCATAGTAGGAAAATAGTGGGAAGGTCTAGGATAAGTATGTGGAGGGAGAAAAGACCCTCCGAGGGCAGGACTAAGAAATCAAAAATGGCAGTCCGTAAGATGCTTAGGACCCCTAGCGGTGTAGCTGCCCCAGTAATTTTCGTGATCGCTACCTAGTGGAGAAAAAAGAAACTTTTTCCTCCACCAACTAAAATACAAAAAAAAGTTCTCTGGGTAACTGTCAGGATAACTAACCATCCGGGCCCTAGGGTGATGGGAGAGGGGTAACCCTTAGGGAACTAGTGGACCCGTAGGATAACTAACCATCCGGACCCTAGTGACATGGGAGAGGGGGTAAGCCTTAGAGAACTAGTGGACCCGTAGGATAATTAACCATCCGGGCCCTAGGCTGATGGGAGAGGGGTGAGAGACTCTAAGAGAGATAGAGAGGGTGAGAGGGATCTCTCTCTCTCTCTCTCACTCCCCATAGCCAAAGCATTTCCTCCGCACACCCGCACCCTCCTCATCACCCAATAAACCCTAGCTCTTAAGAAGACACTTCCCCCCGCACACCCGCACCCCCCTCACCACCATGTCACAGGAACCCAAGACACTTCCCCCGCACACCCGCACTCCCCTCACCACCGTGTCACAGGAACCCAAGACACTTCCCCCCGCACACCCGCACTCCCCTCACCACCGTGTCACAGGAAAACCCAAGACACTTCCCCCCGCACACCCGCACTCCCCTCACCACCGTGTCACAGGAACCCCCTAGCTACCACTACTACCGATTTAAATTTTTTTTTTAAAGGTAATAAAATTCTTCTATAGATGAACCTCAAATTAAAAATATTTTACGAATTAGTATTTAGTAATCTGTTTCAAAGATGAACAAAAAAGTTGTCAAAATTAGACTTTACTTTTCGCAGTTGATACTTATGTTTAAATTATCATTTTTTTTCAATGAAATGAGGTTCATCCAGAGGGGAATTTTATTAGGATTGTAGAAAAAAAGGAAACGTGAATTTTTGGCGTTTTAGGGAAGCTACACGCCACACCGGTTGAGGATGTTCTTGCGGACGCTTTAACATTAAAGTTAAATAACTTTTTATGCAACTCAACTAAAGTAAATAAAAAATATTATAATACTTTTGAGAAAAATATCCAATCAACAGCAAAAATAGCGATTCGATTATATATTATCTTACCCGTGAACAAAAATCCCAAAATCTCCTTATTTTTCGTGGTGTTTCAAGAGGCTCCCCCTTAACACAAGCAATGTATGAAAGCTTTCTCTTTCTGCTAACGAAGCTGAAGAGAATGATATAATATCAATATATCAAAATTAAGAAAAGTAAACTTACGGATTTAATGTTCACCATGTTCCTTTAAATCAGAGTTTTGGAAAAGCTTCAGACCGGCTCTTCGATGATTTTCACAAAGCACTACCACTGATTTTGTCTTTAATCACTCGTGAATTTAAGAAATAAGAATTAAGGTAGTAGTATAGTTGTTTGGGTCAAAACAATTTTTTTTCATATTTCGATAGTATACCAACATGAAAATATCGTGTATAAATTTTAAACCGATATTGAAAATATTAACAAAGATATAACATATATTCGAGAGCGCCACATAATTGAACGCTGTAAGGTGCACGACAGCTGCTAACGGTTATTCCTCACTATTATGACTCATTACTTTATATTTCCTTGAAATTTCGTATACCTTTTGATATACGAAAGGATATAACCAGATATATCCGCGTTTGACACGTATGAAAAGACCAAAGGCTTATTGTACGCACCGAGGATCGACGATTAGGGTGAGGATGAAAGTTCTGTTAGCCAAACTTCAAACGCGTTTTTCTCGAAATCACGTTTTCTCGGTCAGCCCGATGCATAACAGATTTTCTACCGAACCGATCGGGCTGAAAATTTTACAAGTTGTTCTACACATCTGTAATTCTGGCAGGAAGTAGAATTATTGCTTTTCATCCATTTTCAACTTATAACCCAATTTACACTAAAAAAATTGTACCTTTTTCTTTCGAAGTCCACCATTTTGTTAATTTTCAACCAAATTAATTTTTTTTAGTTCCGGCCAGAATGACAATCCTACTAAACAATTATTCGTTGCATTTCTTTATTTCCGATTACCCAAACTGGTGATACCTCACGGACTAGCAGCACATGTTTTTTTTCACCTACTTTGAACCCATATAATTTAAATAAAATATCGTAAAAATTAAAAAAAATATATTTTTGTATAATTCAATATAGTATTATTAACATAAAATTTTCAGATTTTTTGCATTTCATTTAGGTAGTAAAAAAAATTCTCGAATAAGAATACCTTGCAAAACCGGTCGATTTACTAGACTACTACCTTAACTGAGAAATCGCGATTTGAAAATATTGGAAATTTACTCGAAATATTACATTCGTTGCGGTGAGAAGACGCTGTCCTCTCCCTTGCGTACTGGGCTGGGCTACCTCAAGCGCGTGTCGCGTTATGCTTTCCAGGCCCTTAATTAGCTGGATATTTATAATCAGCTAGGTGAAACGTCAACAGTCTCCGAAGGATTAATTTAGGAGCATTCATAAAGTCATAAAAGAGGCGGGACATTTTAAACTACAAATCTTACAAAAAATAATTGTGGTTTAACCAACCTTTGATAAGAATGTGTAGAAATCTTACAGGGTATATCTGAAATAAGACCAGAAACTGGTTAGGAATTTGCAAAGAATTCCCTAGCTACACTTCACAGGGCCGTGTTAGTTTTTGAATGGTATAATTAATTCCATATATACTTAATGTGATTTACCAGCTAGTTTCTCTTATGGAAAATATCTTCTATTATCTTTAGTATATTTTTCCATTTTTAACCCTATATAGTAATTGTACAGATTTAGCAGGATTTACTTGACTAGATTAATTATAGGAAAACTATCTAAATACTATAATAGAATAAATATCGTTTCCTTACTTTAATAGTTTTTCCCTTCTAAGTCTATTCAGGAATTGTACAGATTTAGCAGGGCATACCTGGTTAGATAAATTAGAGGAAAACTATTCTAATTCTAATCAATTGTATTGTCCCTTTCCTATAATAGTTTTTCCTTTGTAGTCCTATACAGTTTCTGGATAAGCCTAGACAAGAAAAACTATTATAGGAAATAAACGATATTTAACTGATTAGAATCTGGATAGTTTTCCAATAATTAATCTAGTCAGCTATATCTTGCTAAATCCATAGTCTCTGGATAGACTTAGAAGGGAAAAACTATTATAGGAAATAAACGAGTTTTATTTTATTAAAATTTGGATAGTTTTCCTCTAATTTATATAGCTAGGTATATCCTGCTATATCTGTACAATTACTGGAAAGGGTTAAGAATGGAAAACTACTAATGGAAATAGAAGGTGTTTTTCACAATAGAAAATAGCCAGTAGATCATTAAGTAAAAAAGGAAATAGTTTTACTGTCCAAAAACTAGAACGGCCCTATCAAATTATGTATAGCCAGGGAATTCCTTGTCAATTCCTGACTAGTTTCTAGCCTTACTACAGATATGCCCTGTAAAATTTCAACACGAGAAGTCTTTAAAGACTTCACATTTTCGAAAAACCAAAGTTGACTTCATTGAAAACATTTTAAATAAAACCTTGAAAAGAAAACACTTTTAGGATGTCTTTAAAGGCGTAAGCGAAAACACCGCTTAAAGACGACATATATGGGAAGTCTTCAGAAGTCTCCAAAACTATGTCGTGTGGACGTGTGTAAGACTACATGTTGTGTGGGAATACTCTGAAGGTGGCTACTTATCAATGATCAATTATCGATTGATGGATGCGTATACACGCATAAATATATGTAACCAACCAGCAAACAATAACCACTCTGAAATTGGCTACTTATGAGTTACCGATCGATTATCAATTACAGAGGCCTGTAAATTTTCATTTTTGACAGTTTCAAGAGAGGTTGAGGGTATTTTTTTTACATTTTTTTTTGTGCGCTGAGAACGAATATGACTTTGAAATTTCTCCAGCACGTCAAGTTTGCTTGAAAAAAAATTTTAGCTTAAATTGTTAAAGATGACTATTTTCACCATTTTCATTATTTATTTTTGGACACCCAGTTGTCTCTTTGTGAACTTCCACCATTGCATCACCTAATACTATTCCTTACCTTTAAAATCCATTTTCAAATATTATTCTACGATTTTTAAAAAATTATATAGTTATACAAATTTTAATACAAGAGTTACAGTCATGCAAAATCACCCGTTTTACCGCGTCGAACTTACATTTTGATATTAATTAATTTATTAGATATTCAGAAGTTCCGAGTTTCTGAAGTATCAAGTTCAAGATAGGTATACAAAATTTACAAGTTAACCCGTTTTACCGCGATAGACTTACTTTTCGATCAATTTTTTGTTACTAGGCGACCACGAGGTTCTTGTGAGATTTATATATACACTATCAGTCATAAGAATGAGTACACACAAGTGAAAATCAACCTAAATTCAAAGTTTTATATCTTCGGTTTGAAAAATAATACGAAGATATGCTTAGTTTCGTTAGAAAGGTCATTTCAAGGTCTTTAAAATGGTATGCATTTAAACTGATTTGACAGTTTTTGCCCCTTTTAAATGAGCAAATCCATAGTAAAAATTGCAAAAATTTGTTCCTATTACGCTTGCGTGCAGCACCGATAGGAACAACTATTATTATATTCAAATTATTGGATTTTGAAGGTTTATCAGTTCCCTTTTGATTGAGATATGACAGAATTCTCTGTCATTGTTATTGAAAAAGGTTCGGCCGTTTGAATGTGAAAATGTCATTTTTTACAACTTCAAAAGAACTCCGAAATTTCAAATATTAGGAAAAAACACTTTATAGATAAATAATGTGTTTTCATATCAAGCGTCAGTACAAAATTTTACATTGAATTTAAACATTCATTTTATTTATAGATTTTTCGCTGTGCGAGTATAATATATATTCACTAATTATTCATATTTCTATCACGATGCAATATGATAATAGCAACTAACTAAAGTTAAGTATACAAATGTAGGGGAGAGCAGGGTCAGTTGAGCCGTGGGGTAATTAGAGCAACAATGGTGTTTATGTGAATTTCAACAAATTTTGCTGCTTTATTTATTGAAATTCGCACGAACAACATTGTTGATCTACTTACCCCACGGCTCAACTGTCCCTGCTCTCCCCTACATTTGTACTTAACTGTAGGGTCATTCCACATCGAAACGGACAGATTTCGGAGTACAACACCGATTTTTTTTAAATATATGTTAATATAATGGAAAATACAAGACTTTTGGCACTAGTTAGAGTCAAAAATCTTTTTTCGTTCCGGAGATACGAGCTGTCAAAGTTTGCGCTTTTGCTGTTTTTAGTAAATACACGTAATCTTTGAAAATGTATATATCCTAAACGAATAAAGACGGAAGACTCTAGCTAGAAAGAGAGCACTCACTCAGGCAGAATATTTTATTAAAAAAATATTTAAAAAAATAGTTTTTTATAATTGGTTAAAACTGTTAACAATTAAAATAAACATTTGAATTAACAAATGTGTTGTCATGCTCTGCCAATTATAAAAAAATATCAGGAATGTTCCTTGGAATGTGCTCTACAAAGAAAAAAATTAAAACGCGTATACTCTCTTGGTATTCATAGTGAAAGAAAATATTTTATCACGACGGGCACGGCCAGAAACGTCGTTCGAGTGGCGTAAACCGGTGAGGCGCATGCGTAACTGAGCGCGACTAGTCTCTACATGTCGGAATCCATCAATCTATGAATAATGCGAGTTAATAACATGTTTTAATTGTTTGTTTATGTTTTTATAACTATTATAAATTAACGATATATTTATTATTATTCTGCTTTATAAGCAGTCGTCATTTATTTACCAAATAATAAGAAATAAGACATTTGAACATGGCATTGAATATACAAATTATACACTAATTTATATTTACATATTTTATTAAATTATGGCAGAAGAAAATATTATGAATATGAAACTGCTGTACTGAAAATATTGAACAAACTTTTACAATTGTATAATTATCTGATTGAGGAAAAGCTTTAGTTTGAAATTGTGTTGTTGAATCTATCGTACATTTTTAACGATAGATTCAACAACACAATTTCAAACTAAAGCTTTTCCTCAATCAGATAATTATACAATTGTAAAAGTTTGTTCAATATTTTCAGTACAGCAGTTTCATATTCATAATATTTTCTTCTGCCATAATTTAATAAAATATGTAAATATAAATTAGTGGTAGGGGCCCATTTGTTCCAAAATTTTAGTACAATGCGTGTGTCTCTCTACATAACTTTGTGAATATGGCGACCTGTCAAAACACTGGTACACTCCGGGAAATATATTCTGTCCAACTTATAACCAAATGTTTTAAAAGGTCGTACTTCAATAGCGGTCAACACTTTTCTACATCACGCTGGTTACCTGGTCTAGTGCCGAGTCCCGAGCAATAAACCGAGAACAATCGAAGAACCCTATAATATACCTGATACTCTAATCACTAATCTAAAATTACTATTTTTGTATTTTTAATCAAACATATTTGAAATTATTACGAATACATTGCTTGTCTTTTTAACATGAAAATGAGTCCAAATACGACATTAATCGAACAATTATTTCTTTTAGTTATACCTTGAAGCTGCTACTTTATTATCTATAAATTCTAATAAAAATTCAATATTACTATATATCTTCGTTATGCGTTAAGTTAAAATAAATCTCCAAAATATTGGAAAGGACATAAACATATTATTAAAAAATTAACAAATATAAATTTTAGTTTAAGATATAATTGACAAATAAATGTAAATATTTTAAAATACTATCTTTAAAAAGAAAAAGGTTAATCATCTCATAAAATTAAAAATTTCAATTTTTTTAGTATGATTCTGCTACGGGTTAATTGATGCTTATTTGGATTATTTATAGACATATTGGAATAAAATAAATTTGATTTTTAACAGGTTTTAATAAAATGGGAGATGTAAGATATAACTAATATAGAAATAATAGTCCGAATAACGTCATTTTTGGATTCATTTTCATGTTAAAAATACAAGCAATGTATTCATAATAATTTCAAACCTGTTTGATTAAAAATATAAAAATTGTAATTTTGGATTAGTGATTAGAGTATCAGGTATATTATAGGGTTCTTCGATTGTTCTCGGTTTATTGCTCGGGACTCGGCACTAGACCAGGTAACCAGCGTGATGTAGAAAAGTGTTGACCGCTATTGAAGTACGGCCTTTTAAAACATTTGGTTATAAGTTGGACAGAATATATTTCCCGGAGTGTACCAGTGTTTTGACAGGTCGCCATATTCACAAAGTTATGTAGAGAGACACACGCATTGTACTAAAATTTTGGAACAAATGGGCCCCTACCAAATTAGTGTATAATTTGTATATTCAATGCCATGTTCAAATGTCTTATTTCTTATTATTTGGTAAATAAATGACGACTGCTTATAAAGCAGAATAATAATAAATATATCGTTAATTTATAATAGTTATAAAAACATAAACAAACAATTAAAACATGTTATTAACTCGCATTATTCATAGATTGATAGATTCCGACATGTAGAAACTAGTCGCGCTCAGTTATGCATGCGCCTCACCGGTTTACGCCGCTCGAACGACGTTTCTGGCCGTGCCCGTCGTGATAAAATATTTTTTTCACTATGAACACCAAGAGAGTATACGCATTTTAATTTTTTTCTTTATAGAGGACATTCCAAGGAACATTCTTGATATTTTTTTATAATTGTCAGAGCATGACAACACATTTGTTATTTCAAATGTTTATTTTAATTGTTAATAGTTTTAACCAATTATAAAAAACTATTTTTTTAATATTTTTCTAATAAAATATTATTCTGCCTGAGTGAGTGCTCTCTTTCTAGCTAGAGTCTTCTGTCTTTATTCGTTTAGGATATATAAATTTTCAAAGATTACGTGTATTTACCAAAAACAGCAAAAGCGCAAACTTTGACAGCTCGTATCTCCGGAACGAAAAAAGATTTTTGACTCTAACTAGCGCCAAAAGTCTTGTATTTTCTTATATATTAACATATATTTTTAAAAGAAAAATCGGTGTTGTACTCCGAATTCTGTCCGTTTTGACGTGGAATCGCCCTTTAGTTAGTTGCTATTATCATATTGCATCGTAATAGATATATGAACAATTGGTAAATGTATAATCTTTTTGCAAAGCGAGAAATCTATAAATAAAATTAATTATTAAATTTAACTAAAAATTTTTTACTGACGCTTCATATGAAAACACACATTATTTATCTATAAAGTGTTTTTTCCTAATATATAAAATTTTGGAATTCTTTTGAAATATTAAAAAATTACATTTTTTAATTAAAACGGCCGAACCTTTTTCAATAATAATGGCAGAGAATTCTTTCATATCTCAATCAAAAGTTAACTGATGAGCCTTCAAAATCCATTAATTTGAAAATAATAATAGTTGTTCCTATTGGAGCTACACGCAAGTGTAAACGGAAACATTTTTGCAATTTTTACTATGGATTTGCTCATTTAAAAGGGGGAAAAAATGTCAATTCAGTTTAAATGCATACCATTTTAAAGACCTTGAAATAACCTTTCGAACGAAACTATGCAGATCTCCGTATCATTTTTCAAACCGAAGATATACAATTTTGAATTTAGGTTGATTCTTACTTGGGTATAACCTTACTTATTACGAATAGTGTACCTATCCTAAATTTGATACCCCAGAAACCCGGAAATACTGAATTTCATGTAATTTAGCTAATATCGAAAAGTAAATTCGATGCGATAAAACAGGTGACTTTGAATGCTTGAAATTCTTGTATTAATATTTGTATAACTTAATTTTTAAAAATCGTAGAATAATTTTTGAAAATGGATTTTAAGGGGGGAGCCTCGTTTAACACCACGAAAAATGAATAGATTTTGGGAATTTTTTTTCAGGTGTAAGGGAATATATAATCGAATCGCTATTTTTGCTGTTGATTGTATGTATTCTTAAAACTATTAACATATTTTTTTTTTACTTCAGTTGAGTTGTAAAAAAAGTTATTTAACTTTAATGTTAGAGTGTCCGCAATAACATCCTCAAACGGCGTGACGTGTAGCTTCCCTAAAAAGCCATTAAATCATGTTTTCCTTTTTTTACTACAATCCTAATAAAATTCCCCTCTGGATGAACCACGTTTCATTGAAAAAAAAATGATAATTTAAACATAAGTATCAACTGTGAAAAATAAAGTCTAATTTTGACAATTTATTTGTTCATCTTTAAAACAGATTAGTAAATACTGATTCATAAAATATTTTTAATTTCAGGTTCATCTATAGGAGAATTTTATTACCTTTAAAACAAAACAAAAAATTTTAAATCGACTGAGAACTTTTCGAGTTATGCGTCACGCCAATTCGGAAAAAGTTGTTTTGAGAAAAACACGTTTAAAGTTTCCAGTAGGAAAGAGACTCTCAGCTGACGGATGATGACAGGATCGATAACTGTTGACTATAACAAATATTTTTATCAAACTTATATGAAATATAGTCTCAGACAATGTATAAAAACAAGGTTTGACCGTACACAGAAATAATGAAAGCTTTGTTTCTAGCGGAACAGTTCGCCCCGCAAGCGATATTATTGCATGACGCAAAACTACAAAAATCTCTATAGCTATATACTCAGTACGAATTTTAATGTAATATTTTAAAGGTAATATCTTTAGGCTAAGTACTATCCATTTATGAAAAAAAAAAATAATCGATTTTAAAAACTTATTAAACGAGGCTCCCCCCTTAAAGGTAAGGAATAGTATTAGGTGATGGAGTTATGGAAATCTACAAAAAGAAAATTGTTTGTCCAAAAATAATTCATAAAAATGGTGAATATAGTCATTTTTTGACCATTGAAACTAAAATTTCAAAGCTTTATTTATTTTTAGCACATAAAAATCTACAAGAACCACCCTCGACCATTCTTGGAGCTGACAAAAGTGAAATTTCGCAGTCCTGTGTGTGTTATCGATTATCAATTATCGATTGATGGGTGAGTACACACCCACACATATATGTAACTAACAAATAAATACAACAACAAACCAACACTCTGAACTTGGCGACTTATGAGTTACCGACCAATTATCTATCGAAGATCGATTATCGATAAACAATCGACAATTGATTATCAATTGTCGACCAATGGGTTTGTATGCACGCTCAAACACACGTAACTAACAAACAAGCAGACAAATAACAACTATGAAGTTTGCTACTGATGAGTTAGCAATCGATTATCGATTATTATCGAAATCAATTGTCAATCAATATGTTTATACACACGCTCACACACACGTAACTAGCAAGCAAGCAATCAAACTAATAAACAAACAAATAATCATACTATGTAGATGGAAATTTCATTTGAAAATGATGAATGCTTTTTTTTTACTTATCGCAGTCATTAAAAAACTTCGTGAAATCTCCCCAAAAAAAGAGGCTGCTCCTGTAATGAAACGGATGGCAAGTATACACTAGTCTTTGCAAACCTGATCCTATTACTAATAAAGTTAATATTCGAATTAAAAAACGTGGTGAGATCCAAGTAATGGGCAAGCATTTGTGTCTTTATTAATACATTTTAGAAAAATATTCGAAACACAAAAAAGTTACTTGCCCAGCCCGTTGTACGCAATAGCATGAAATAGCCACATTTTAAATTTGCGAGAAGCTTCGTTTGTATTGTAAAGTAGACACTTATGTATGAAAGTTACGGGCCCGGCAAATAACTTTTTTATGTTGTGAATATTTTTCTAACGTGTATTAATAACGTTACAATTACCTGCCCATTACTTAGATTTCATCACGTTTTTTAATTCGAATATTAACTTTATTAATAATAAGGTCAGTGTAGGTGTAGGACTAATGCACTTTCCGACCGTTGTTTTAAAGGCAAAGCCTGTTTTTTAATGGTATGGAGATTCCTGAGTATTTTTGTTCTAACCAAAATCTTCTATCTTAATTGATTTAGAAAATATGAATGTGCAAAGATTACGTGTTTCTACCGCAAATAGCAAAATTACAAATATTAACAGTTCGTATTTCAAAAATGAAAGAAAATTTATAATGCTTTCTAGCGCGAAAACTTTTGGTTTCCCTTATTTTTTTAAACTATTTATTAGAAAAAAAATCGTGTTCTACTCCAAAACCCAGAATGAACCTAATGATAGAAGGAAAGTATTTATGTGCTTTAGTACCTATTATTGAGATCTTCCAATTTAGTTAGCAACGCATGAGAAACGATGACATTGTTCGATGCAAACACGCCAGCTTGGTCGTTTACTTCTTCTATACTCCTTTGTATCGGTGCTAATCTTTCGCCAAACTTTTGTATTTGCTTCAAGAATTCGGAGGCTTCGCTGGAATCATTTGGAGCTTGCCAACCATTTTGCACTGTCTCGGCTCCTGCCATTCGTAACGAGAGATCCTCTAATAACTTCTGGAAGACGCATATTTTCTGCAACAAAAATATTGACTTTTAATAAAAGTTTAATGATACATAAAGTGGTTCCTTCGTGTTGTATCTACCGCACTACTCAATCATGTCTTAAATTTGAAATAAATAAAAGTTTGGCATATAATTGAATAAAGAATGCTAAAATATATACCAAAGAATATAATTTCAGCACAGTACAAAAAAATATATTTCATGTTTATTTCGGATTCGGAAGCCATATTATTACCTTAATTTTTTTACATTATCTTAAGCTTAATTATTCCAATTAAAAAGTTTTATGTTTTGATCATTTTAATTTTTTGAGTAGTCGTTTTAATCGTTAAAATATACTCCACCAATTCACCAAATCTAATTTGTATTATCTACAGAAATATAGAATAAAACGCATTATCTTTTCGCACTTAATTAATCACAATATTATTATAAATAGAAAAAAGTATAGAATAGACAACTCAATAAACGTTATTTCAAGAAATCGAATTGGTGAATTTGTAGAGTATATTTTAACGATTAAAACGATTACTCAAAATATAAAATCGATTGAAGCATAAAGCATTTTAATGTGAAATTTTAAACGAAAAAAGAATGTAAAAAAATACAGATAATAAAATGACTTCCGAATCCAAAATAAACATGAAATTTTTTTTTGTATTGCGTTTAGATTAGTATTTGGTACTTTGCCATTATTTATTCAATTATATGCCAAACCTTTGTTTATATATACATGAGCGTCCATTACTTTTCGACCCGGTCGTACGCAGTCATGTGAACGATTTTGATGTCGATATTTTTTGTCAACGTACTTATTAAGATATAGTATATCCCAAAATTTGGGGCGTATGCGACATTTGGTTGGTGAGTTATGATTTTTTAAAGTTCAAAATTTGATTGATTTTAGGCTATTGTTGATTACTGCTTGTATGGCTTCTATCATTGCAATTATAAATTTTGTCATCGCATTTTCTTCGCTGTTTCATCAGCTTTTAGTAAAAAGTAGGTGGAAATTGATATTTCACCAATTCGTGGAATAGCAGATGAAATTTAGAGTCGAGGTTTTTCTAAATATTTGTCGTTTTTCAAACTGCTGCCAATTGCGTTGGATTTGATTAAATTCAACCTCGGTGGTCTTATTCTCTTCGTTTTTTAATATACTTTAATGATTTTCTAATCGAATAATTTTAAATTAAAAATTATCAAATTTATCTGTGTTTGAATAAACTCATTTTGTCCAAAACCGTCATTTTCAGACCTCTGTAACTTTTTTCTCCATAATTTTTTGAGAACGAAACTTTACCAGAATATTCATTATATATCACTGAAAATGACCCCAAAATAACTTTTCGGATATTTGCTTGCTGTTAGAGTTATGAATTTTTCAAAAAGCCGATTTTTACATCTCCGCATTATAGGGTCATCCTGAAAACAGTGTAATATCTCGAAAACTTTTCATCGTCGGAAAAAATCTTTCCAATATAAATTTAATAGCTTTAAAAGATACGTCTCTTGGTTAAATAAGCTTCATCTGTAATAACTAAATGTAGGTAGTGTATAGCTCCGATTTAATTTTTTTTTAACAATATTATATATTTCTTTTTGCCTACATTCTTGTAGCTGGAATTAAAGACTTTCCGAAATACTAAGTGTAATTTAATAAAAATATTTCCGAATTAAGGTCTTCAAGGTTGGATATAATTTCGAAAATGTTGGACCTCAGAATAATTTGAAACTTTCTATTATTTTGTCCTTAATGTGTTGATTACGAATATGGTGGTAGAAATTAGCGGAAATTTGATTATGGTGGTAAAACCATCAAAATCGGGAAAATTAAATTAAAGTTGTTTTACTCCTTAATCAAAATTTATTACTACGAATGAACTTTATTTTGAATACACTCTATACGGAAAATTTTGTACCAAAGCTGATTTTTACTTAAGCAATGTTCTTTAAAGTTTATAATTTTAATTAATGAATCTAATCTTTCCCGAGAATGTCGTTATTTACAATTTTATATACCATGTCTGATTTATCTCGTGTTTTTAAGGGGATGCATTGAGCGACTCAAACAATCATTCAAGTTTATCTTCCAATCTATTAGGAATATGAATTTTTTTGTAGAGATTAAATTTACTCTTTTGACTGTAATGAAGCGCGCTAAAAACTCGGTTTCTCAAAGTTATAAAAAAAATTTTTCATAAAAATTATAAATACTTGTAATTTTGTTGGTCATAATAATATTGAAAATTAGGTCTTGTAGCGCGCTAAAGAAAAGTTCTATGACTAAAATGAGACCAAGAAGAAACAAATATACCTAAAAATGTGGAAGATTTTTTTGACAAACTAAATTAGCTATTGAAAGACAAGTTTTACACTGTTTTACCGACGGAGAAGTTTCACAGTGCGTTAGACAAGGACAGGCCTATTAGCTATCTCGCTTTAGAAGGGGTTCCCACTCTCTCCCCACCATTCCCCGCTAAACAAACCAGCTCTCCTACACACAGCAAGATGGCTGGCTAACGCCGCCTGTCGGTGTGAATCCGTAGCGGAATGGAAGAACAAATAATTATTTGTAGATTTCAGAGTTAGGTTTTCGCAAATCCGTCATTGTACCGCCCTTCCATATCATTTCCGACAGCTCCTATAAATTTCTCAAATCATTTTATCATCTACATGTCTCAAAAAACTTGAATTAGTTGATGAAAGCGTGAATCGTAGCAGCCGCCGCTGATCGCTAAGTTGTGTAACGCATCAGCGTCGGCTGCAACGAGTCACCATTTCTTCAACTAATTCAAGTTTTTTGAGATTTGTAGATAACAAAATACTTTGAAAATTTTACTGTAGCCTCCCGAAATAATATGGAAGGGCGGTACAAGGTCGGCTTTACGAAAACCTAACCCTAAATCCTAGAAATAATTATTTATTCTTGCGTTGCGCTACGGAATCACACCGACAGGCAGCGTTAGCTAGCCGTCTTGCTGTGTGTTGGTGCTCGTAGGTGATGCGCTACACAACTTAACGATCAGCGTCGGCTGATACGAGTCATGCTTTCGTCAACTAATTCAAGATTTTTGAGACTTGTAGATGATAAAATGATTTGAGAAATTTATAGTAGCTGTCGGAAATGATATTGAAGGGCGGTACAACGCTGGATTTGCGATAACCTAACCCTGAAATCTACAAATAATTATTTGTTCTTCCATTCCGGTACGGATTCACACCGACAGGCAGCGTTAGCCAGCCATCTTGCTGTGTGTAGGAGAGCTGGTTTGATTAGCGGGGAATAGTGGGGAGAGAGTGGGTAGTTGTGTACTCCTAACGCGAGAGAGCTAATAGGCCTGTCCTTGTCTAACGCACTGTGAAACTTCTCCGTCGGTAAAACAGTGTAAAACTTGTCTTTCAATAGCTAATTTAGTTTTTCAAAAAAATCTTCCACAATTTTAGGTATATTTGTTTCTTCTTGTTCTCAAATTAGTCCTAGAACTTTTCTTTAGCGCGGTACAAGACCTAATTTTCAATATTATTATGACCAACAAATTTACAAGTATTTATAATTTTTATAAAATTTTTTTATAATTTTGAGAGACCAAGTTTTTAGCGCGCTACAGTACAGTCAAAATAGTAAATTTAATCTCTACAAAAAAGTTCATATTCCTAATAGTTTGGAAGATAAACTTGAATGATTGTTTGAGTCGCTCAATGCATCTCCTTAAAAAGACGAGATAAATCAGACATGGGATATAAAATTGTAAATAACGACATTCTCGGGAAAGATTAGATCCATTAATTAAAATTATAAACTTTAAAGAACATTGCTTAAGTAAAAATCAGCTTTGGTACAAAATTTTCCGTATAGAGTGTATTCAAAATAAAGTTCATTCGTAGTAATAAATTTTGATTAAGGAGTAAAACAACTTTAATTTAATTTTCCCGATTTTGATGGTTTTACCACCAAAATCAAATTTCCGCTAATTTCTACCACCATATTCGTAATCAACACATTAAGGACAAAATAATAGAAAGTTTCAAATTATTCTGAGGTCCAATATTTTCGGAATTATATCCAACCTTGAAGACCTTAATTCGAAAATATTTTTATTAAGTTACACTTAGTATTTCGGAAAGTCTTTAATTCCAGTTACAAGAATAAAGGCAAAAAGAAATATATAATATTGTCAAAAAAAATTAAATATGAGCTATACACTACCTATATTTAGTTATTACAGATGAAGCTTATTTAACCAAGAGACGTAACTTTTAAAGCTATTAAATTTATATTGGAAACATTTTTTCCGACGATGAAAATTTTTCGAGATATTACACTGTTTTCATGATGACCCTATAGAGGCCGTGCACACTAGCACAATGACAGTGAGATAAGAATGTATATTGGTGTATGTGCATACTATCAGCGCAAACTATCGGTCAATTTTCGCAATTCTTCAGTGTAATTTATTTATACGTATACAGCTATACATTGACACTTCGATATCATTGTGTTGGTGTGCATGGTCTCTAAAATGCAGGGACGTAAAAATCGGCTTTTTTCAAAAATTCATAACTCTAACAGCAAGCAAATATCCGAAAAGTTATTTTGGGGTCATTTTCAGTGATATGTAATGAATATTCTGATAAAGTTTCGTTCTAAAAAAATTATGGAGAAAAAAGTTACAAAGGTCTGAAAATGACGGTTTTGGACAAAATGAGTATATTCAAACACAGATAAATTTGATAATTTTTAATTTACAATTATGTGACTAGAAAATCATTAAAGTATATTAAAAAACGAAGAGAATAAGACCACCGAGGTTGAATTTAATGAAATCCAACGCAATTGGCAGCAGTTTGAAAAACGACAAATATTTAGAAAAACATCGACACTAAATTTCATCTGCCATTCCACGAATTGGTGAAATATCAATTTCTATCTGCTTTTTGCTAAAAGTTGATGAAACAGCGAAGAAAATGCGATGACAAAAATTAAAATTGCAATAATAGAAGCCATAAAATCAGTAATCAAAAATAGACTAAAATCAATCAAATTTTGATCTTTAAAAAATCATAACTCACGAACCAAAGGTCGCATACGTCCCAATTTTTGGGATATACTACATCTTAATAAGTACATTCACCAAAAAAATCGGTGACATGACTGCACACGACCGGGTCGAAAAGTAATGGAAATGCTCATATAGTATATATATATATATATATATTTTATTTCTCTTCTTTACTTATATACTTGGACATAGTTTTGTTTTAATGAAGTATCCCCAGACTAGGGGTTAATATTATATTCTGGATAGAATATTGTTAATTAATTGGTGCAATAGCACACCAACGGAGCATAAGAGACTCCATCAAATAGCCCTAGTCTATTAACTTTTCTGGCAGTGATTCATATATTGAAGGAACCAGCTACGCCTTGATTGATCTGGTGTTAACCTTTTGCTTGTACCTATTATATTTCCTATAGGAATAGTATAGCAAGTAAATTAGGTTCTTGAAAGGCTAGCTTTGGAATTATTGAGAAAGTCTCCTGCCCAGTAATACATATTCCTATATGGACTGAGAGTCATCCCGGTCACCATATACCTTCAATATTCTTTAATATTCATTTTTGTCTTATATGCATCTATTCATGTGGACTATAATTAAATCAATGCTCTTATCATTATAAGATAATAAAATATTTGGGGAGAAATCCCATGCATAACTGTATAATTATCTTAACTTTTATACTTGTAAATTGATAGACAGAGCAGTTATAACATATAATTCTTATTTTAATTTTTATTAATGTGTACTAGTAATTTTCCTAGAGAATCCACTTTAATTTCACAGCATGCCACGTCCTTGAAAAGTCTCAAGCCGGCAAGCCTCAGACTGGTTCATATACAAGGTTCATGAGCCTGGCGCTCACTATATGTAAAGTCTGTGTGCCTTTCCACTGATTTCCGGTTAAAATTGTGCCTTCCCCATATAAACAAGAATCATGTCGCAATATTTTCAAGTTTATATTTATCAAAAGAATATATAAATGGCACTAGTTTACCAGAGAAAGAGCCATAATGCAAAGTTCATAGTGAGATTAACACCTAAGAAAAAGGTGGATTTAGAGGTAAATTTAGAAGCAAATTTTTTAAAGCGAAGGGCTTTAGGTGATTTTGGGTATAAAATGTTGGAAACATAATTCAAACAGTCATTGAGTACTATGTTAAAAGCCTCTAAAAGTGTAATTATGATAAGAATTTATCATTATAATATTTTATTTAATAGATTAATAAATTAATAGCTTGAATTAAAGCTTTAGATTATGGAACGATGAGAACATTGGAAAATGTTTTGTTAGATTTAATTAGTTAAAATAATTGTTTAGTTTTAATTCCTATATTCTTACAAAACGTTGTAAGATCCCACAAAAAACAAGCTTCGCTTGTAAAAAAAGGATGGCAGGTACATAAGTCGTATTTAGCATAATTAATACTAGATTTCCCCCATGGAAAAATATATATTTCAAAATATAAATGAAAAATGTAAAAAATATATTAATAAATATATGTTCAATTATACGAGATTTGGCCGAAAAATTATAGTATAATATATATTCATGTTCATAATTTTAATTATATGCATGAATATATATTATAGTATAATTTTTCGGCCAAATCTCGTATAATTGAACATATATTTATTAATATATTTTGTGGTATCTTTAAATATACTTTATGATATATCACGAATATATAATAAATGTAGTTTATAAAATATATGTATTAATTTTTTATTATATGTACTGTTTATTATTATTTATACAATTCATATATGTATATATAAATTTACTGGGGTTTCTGCTGATGGCGAAGCTGATTCAGTTTGTTATTTAATGCTGTCCCCAGAATACTAGCATTATATACCACTGGATGTGCTGCCTTTACTGCATCTAGAAAGATTTAAATTTAAAGTATTGAAAAATCGGTCATAAACTATGTAAACAGATACACAGCAAATTTAACTTAAAAATCATTAAAGATTTTTGGATAGATTAATATTATTACCTTTTATTGCTTTTAGTTTATTTGGGTCTAATGCTGTATGTACAGAAACTTTATCCTCTCCCTCGGTTTTTATTTTGGGAGCTCCACCTTTTAAATTACTCCGTAGCAGAGTTTCCAAAGGAAATGAGGCCATCATCAATGCTATTGCCATCCCTGTATAGCTGTTCCTTGTTTTGGCGAAATTCCATTGATTTTCAGTAATTTTAATTCCGCTTCCTTTATAAATTTCAACCTAAAAAGTTAAAGATTATATAATAAATTAAATTTATATACCTTTGACTCTTATAAAGTATTAAATGACATGTATTTACAAACTAAAGAAGCATTAACAGTCAACATAAAACTGAATCTCATATTAAAAAATTGTAGATTTATTCAATACAAATCCAGAAAGTGCGAATACCTTATATGAACTTTTACTTAATTTTCTCAGATGATGCGTGCATATAAATTTTATTTAAATTTTTTTTGTAATACATTTACCATTTTTTCGTTTTCGTCTTCATCCTCACTGCAGTTCTTATAGCTTCCCATTTTTTTTAAATTTGTATAATTCCTTTTTAGCTCTGCTACATCTTTTTCTAGCTGCATAATTTTATCACTTTGTTCTTGCATAGCTAAAAATAAATAAATAATTTAATAAATATTTAATAATTATGAAAAAATATTTACGCTTTAATAATAAAGAAATGGCCGTTATTATAATGTATAACGAATAATCTACTATGTTTTAAAATCTTTCAAGAAAAATAAATAATTAAAATTTATTTTGAGGCAGATAGTAAAAATTTACTTTATAAAAGAAGTATGCCTAGACAATACATATATGTTTGTGTATATCAAAACTTATCGTGTGTATGTCGAGTCATTACAATGTATCTGGGCCCAGAGTGTAAAATTTCTTTATCATCAAAATGTGCGTAATTTTATATTGCTTACACTGATTGACAATTTACTTTTACTCAATTCTTTGTAATCTGGAAAGGCTGAAACTTGGCTCTCTTTGGGTTTTGAGTTTGACCACAAATTGTCTCTCCTATCCCATGCATTTAATTGTGCAGAATTTTCACTTGCTTCATAACGAGGCTTCTTGCTTATTTCTTTTAATTCCTGCAAAAATTTGAAGCAAATAATATACAGATGAAACAAAACTGTACAAACACATAGATTTTATTTCTAAGAAATGCATTTTTTTTGCGCATTCATTGATCGTTTTCTACGATTAACATTAGTATTTTATTTTGCACAGCATATTTTTAGAAATTTATTATTAATTTCATAAATGATAATAAATTTTAAAAAAAATTGCTGCGTATAATAAAATACTAATGACAAAACAGAGAAATAATTAACAACCGATAATAAAATTTAAGTATATAAACTGCAAGTATAAAGCACATGCTATGTCAATCATAGAAACTAGTTAAAAAAAAATCATAGTAACCATAGTAATTTTTAAGAAAGTCATATATTTTACTAACAATATCCGAATCCTCAGTACTGCTTGTATCCATGGAATGGGGATTATCGTCTGAGGTGTTTTCTTCAAGGCCTTGATTGCTGCATCGTGGTGATTTGACACCTTCTATAATCTGCAATGTATTTTCCAATTCTTCTTGTTTTTCTGTAATAATCGCATTTCATTAAAATGATACAATAATAATTAATCAGTAAGATAAGACTTCAAAAAAATAATTAATATATACCTGATATTTGAATAATCAGCCCATCAAATAAATTCCAACCTCCTTTAGGCCTTTTTCTTCCGTTTCGCCATTCTATGGCATATGGAATTTTCTTGCATTTATAGTCGGAATTATATTTACAAAAGTCAAAGTTTCTTATCCATTCCACTGGCACATCAGTGGAATACGTATTTTTCGCAGTTCCTTCCGTCCATTTGACTAAAGCAAATAATTTCTTATGTTTGCTCAAATTTTTCGATTTAGACATCTTGGTTACTTTTCTAATGTGCTCTACGTAGAAAACAATAGTGTTCAATTGTTTAGTTTGAAAACTGATAGTAATGGATATTTCCAATCGCATAAAGGCGGCTGCTCATTACTATATCGCTGTATAGTATATTAAATGAGTCCAACGACAAAACATTATTGTACATATGATACGACATCTGATTCGCGCCACAAATCACAATCCATTCACATTTATTATGCACCAATATCTAATATTTTATAGATATAGGGTATTCCACATAAAACTTAGGCTTTTAGATTTCGTATTTAGGACTTATTTATCTAAAATACAAATGACTAAAAATGTATTTTTAATTCTTGTTATAATTCCGAATAATTTTACTACAGCGGAAGAGGAAAAACTACTGGCTGAACCGGTAGAAAAAAAAGGCGTGTGTCTTATAACTGTTTTAATTATCACAAAAGCAAAGCATCAATTCCACAGCGAACTCAAAGACGCTATAGAGAAAGATTGTATGGGTATGTCCAAAATGCGCAAATATATGCAACTAGGATGGTGACAAATTTCTAATATAACGATATACACATAATTGTTTTCCTTATCGTAAAACTCATCCATCCATAAATAAATCATTATTACACAGTAATTAAATCGTTAAGAAGTTATTATTTTATTTCTTTCAATTTGCAGAAAAAGATTTCTTGCTTCATTATGTACGCCTCTCACAAATACTGCTGATAATTCTACAGAAGAAGTCACTCTTTCTGTAAGAACACATTCATTTTATTTACAATTATAATTGATAGAAAAAAGTAAAAATCATATTGTTTTTATATAGAAAGTAAATAATACTACCAACTATGATGAAAACAATGAAGAATTTATGACAAGTGAGAGCGAAGGGATTAATGTCAATATTAATGATATAGACCCATTGATAATAAGTAACAATAATGACCAAGATATTGAAAACGATGAAAATAATTATGAACAGGGGAATGAAAATGAATGTACAAACTCTACATTTAATTCCCAGCTATCCGAATATCCTATTGAAGATTTAATTAATAGCTTAATTATAATGGCTTTGAAGCAACGTCATAATTTAACTCACGCAGCAGCTGAAGATGTATCAAAATTGATGAAAACACAAAACTCCTACGAAGGAACTGATTTTAATTCATACCATTCGAAAAAGTTGCTTGAATCCTTCGCAACAACTATTTTAGTTTATCATTTTTGTAATAAGTGCACTATTATTATCGGCAATCACAATCACAAGGAAGCTACTGCTACGTTTAGGAAACTGAAGTTTTTTCATTGTGAAATTTGTGAAGAAACCATTAACGTCGATAAAAATATAAAAGCAGGAAATTTTTTTCTTTTTATGTCGCTGAAAGAACAATTAAAAGACTTTTTTGAGGGATCGGCATATGAAACTTTATATAAAGATTTACGTTGCAAAAAAAGAACATATGCAATTGAAGATATTTATGATGGGCGATCATATATAAATCAAGTAGATGATAATGCGATAAGTATTAACTGCAACATTGATGGTGTTCCTGTTTTTGAAAGTTCGCAAAAATGTATTTACCCGCTAATTTGCACTATTAATGAACTTTCTCCAAAAGATCGTCGACGTTATGCAATGATAATTTCTCTTTGGTTTGGTCAAACAAAACCTAAAAATATGAATGAGTTTTTAAAACCATTTATAGACGAAGCTAAACTGTTGTATCACCAAGGATTTTCTTATGTAAGAAAGGGAATTTTATATACCAAGAAAGTAAAAATACTAATGTTTATATGCGATTCTGTAGCTCGACCATTAGTAGTAAATGGAGCTCAGTTTAATGGCAAATTTGGGTGCAACTTATGCCTTCACAAAGGTAAATGTGTTAAAAAAGGAAACGGACATACAAGAATATATCCTGTAAATGCACAACACAGCCCTTATGGCGAAGGACTTAGGACGCATTCACAAACTTTACAAGATGCAAAAAATATGTCGAGAGGAATGAAAGGCGTTTCAATACTTTTTGAAATTCCTGAATTCGATATCGTTACTGGTGTCGATGTTGATTGGATGCATGCTGTTCTACTTGGCGTATGCCGTCAATTTACTAAATTATGGTTTGATTCATCTTATCATGGACAAGAATTTTATTTCAAACCACTGTTGAAAGATATGGATGAACTTTTGCTTTCGTTTTATCCATCATTAAAAATTTCCCGAACTCCAAGGAAAATGTCAGATTCCATTCACTGGAAAGCTCATTCATGGGCTATATTTTTATATTTTTATAGCGTACCTATTTTAAAAGTTTTATTTCCTAAGAAATATTTTCGTCATTGGTGTTTACTTGTAGATGCAATATCAATTTTATCTAAATCCTCAATACTAATTTCTGAAATTGAGTACGCCAGAAATTGTTTACTTTCGTTTGTCAAAAAATCAGAAATATTGTATGGAGAAGAAAATATTTCATTTAATTTACATCTTTTAACACATTTATGCAACAGTGTTATAGAATGGGGACCTCTATGGGCTCATAATGCATTTATATTTGAGGATTGCAATCAGGAAGTATTAAAATACATTAAAAGCTCTAATGGTGTGCCTTTACAAATTTGTAACGCTTATCGAGAGCATATTGTTATCAAGAAACTTAGGGTAATATGTGATGAACACTTAACAATTAATCAAAAGCTATTTCTATCTAGAGTTATCGATGAAAAATTTCATCCACGTTCTGCACTCACGATAGAAAATATTGTTATGTTAGGTAGCCCTAATACATGTACAGAATTATGTCGACGTTACTTTTTAGCGTTTTCGCGAAGAAATATACAATTTCAGTCTAATACTGTTTTTCAATTTTATGAAAGAATTATCATAAATGATGAGGTAATACACTCAAAAAAATATACAAGGCCAACAAAACGTCGTAGCTATTTTGTTCTTTTAAAAGATGAAGAAATCTTTTCAATTGAAATATTTGTAGTTGTTAATACTAACAATCTACAGCAGCTGTATGCTATTGGTTATTATTATTTAAGGCAAAATAAGCCTTTAGTATCAAATTTTAAATTAGATCATTTAATTCCATTAATTGGTAGCGATAGTAATCTTTCTGTGATTGATGCTAAAGATATTTGCGAAAAAATTACTTTAGTAGAGATTGAAATATTTAATTTATGCATAGCTTGTGTTCACCCAAATAAGTTTGAATTTCTTGAATAAATATTATTGTTAAATTTGTATCAAACATGTATTTAAAAATAACCATATTTAATACATGTGAATATATATAAAAATAATATTTTGTGAAAAAAATGTAAAATATATATTTCTATATATATAGTATGCTTATATTTAGTACTTTTAAACTTTATATAGCATACATTATAGTTTTAATATAAAGTAAATTATATTTTTAATAAATTTTTAAATATACTTTAAAATACATTCAATATTATAAAAAGTATTGTGGCATTAATTTAAAATAAATTATATTCTTGAAAAGATTTAAAATATAATTTAAAATACATTTAATTATATAGAAATTAATATAGTTTTTATTTAAAATAAAATACATTTTCTAATATATTTTAAATGTATTTGAAAATTCATTTAATAATGTAGAAGTATATTACATTTTTGATATATTCTTTGGTATATTTTAACATATATTTAAATAAATATATTTTTAATTACAATTTCTTTATATTTATCAATATAATATTATATAACTTTAAAATATAATGACATAAATATATTTATATGGATTTATAAAAATATATTATTCAATATATTATTCTTCTTTGAAATATATAAAAATATATTTTTATACATTTTTCAATATATATTTTTCCATGGGGGTTACGGACTGAGCTAATTTGACTCATTCAAAGGTATTTCAAAATCATCACTTATATGTAAAAAATGTTTGTAATAAATTTTTTAATAATAAATCTTTCATTTAATTTAAAGTAGAACTAATTATTATATATAAAACTTCAATTTTCGTGTATTATTCAAATTAGCTCACTTTGGTAAAAATAGATCTATTCAACTCCCATAAATCTAGTATTAATATAGTAATATAAAATATTTTAATTAAAAAAAATAGTGAAATCGAACTGTTAGGCAAGTATAAATTTTTACCATGGCGAAAATTGAAATTTGGAAAAAAGAAAATAGTAACAAAAATTACTTGCCTGGCCGGTAATATTCATGTGTAAATCGCTATCTTGCAATATAAGCGTTGCTTCTCGTAAATTAAAAATTGTGGCTATTTAATACGATTGCATACAACGGGCCACCGGCAAGTAATTTTTGTGTTACTATTTTCTTTTTTCCAAATTTCAATTTTCGCCATGGTAAAAATTTAGACTTGCCTAACAGTTCGATTTCACGATTTTTTTTTATTAAAATATTTTATATTATTATATATTAATCATGCTAGATACGATTTATGTACTTGCCGTCCATTTTTTACAAGCAAAGCTTGTTTTTTGTGGGTATATAAATAGAGAATCATGCGTATCGGGGCAATTGGGGACACGCTTCAGCACGTGCCTCAACTTACTCCCAGTCATCATTATAAAATAAAAAAAAATGATATTGTATTGTATCCTGTAAGCATTTCGTCTTAATGTTTTTCAGGTGAAGATAGGATACAGTGCAATTTTTGTGATTACTGGGTAAGCTCCAAATGCACACCAGTTGTAATTGCAGTGTATAAATAAAGAAATTATACAAATGTTTAATTATTAAATAGTTATATTTTGCTTCTTCTGCTTATTTTGCACTAAAATATATTATTTTTCTTCATTTCAGAAATTTACAAGAGTTTTATGAGCCTTTTCTTACTTGTTGGCACAACATGCACCGCTCGTGGGGCAAGCTGGGCCACACTTCCTATTCTCATTTGCAACTATTTATCTATTTAAAAAATAAACATTACAATATATAATAATTGTAGGGTAGGGCGGTGCTAATGGATCCTAATGCAAATAGGTCCACTATGCATATTTTTTAAAATTAAAGTTGGATACACAATTAAGGTGGTTCGAGCGCCAATGAAATTTCTTCAGAATTATTTAAAATTTTAAAGAAACGTTATTTAGGCATAGATGAATAATCTACTAAAATTTAGAATGATGTTACCGATGATATAAGTAAGAAATAACTATTTGCAATTGGCACTTTTAACGTGTTGTCTAATGGGCGATCAACACATTTTTAAGTAATTTATGATGTCCCGTATTGCAATGACTGCACAAAGCAATAAAAAACTGTAGTAATATATTTTAAATTAAAATCAATTTTTTAATCACCGAAAATGTGTATATTACCGATAATAATCTCCTATGATTATTCGTGAAAAATTTTAAATCTCGTACTTGTCTATATTCTGCATAGAAATGTGGTAACTATTCAAATCATATGCGTATTTCTTTTAATATAATTGTTTCAAAAAGATTAGTAAAAATGAATAAAAATAACACTTAAATTATTTATTTTTTACAAATTGAGTTTCTATCGTAACCAGAATAAGTAAAGTACTACTTTCAATTTTGTAACTACCTACAACTCTATTTGACTAGACAGTCGCGCTCGATCCACCTGAAGCCTTAGACTATTTTTCATCTGCAACGAATATATTTTTTCTACGTAATAATTCTTCTTTATAGTGTAATTTTCTATGGAATTTTTCTTAATTTTAAACTTATATATTCATCGAAATTCGAAATTGTTTGCATATTTTGTATTAGATAGTTTATTTCAACCCAGATTTTTACAGTATTTATTACAAAGAAATTTCCATTCTCCAGATTTAAACCTGGCTCGGTGACACTGAATTGTTTTCGATAGTAGACACTCGAAGTCAACAATATACTAAAATAAATAATTACTTGTATTCGTTATTGGCTACAGATATAGTTACAAATCATTTACTGAAAATCTAAATTCGTAAATATTGTAAATATGCCTAAAACGAAATCAGCACAAATATCTAAAAAAGACGAATTTGAATCAACCTAAGAAGAGGATTATAATAAGAGAGAATGATGAGTATATATAATAATACCTGCTGCAGATATCTCAGGATCTGATAGGAATTCAGAAGTCAGATGATGAAAACTCTGAATCTAACATTTCATTTCCTAATGTATCAAACAAATGTATTTTTCTTAATTATATAGGAAATCAGAAAAAGTTAGAACCACCCGAGTAGAATTTTATCTAAAAGAAATCATTTTCGTGCTAGCCACTATCTAGTCTTTGTTAAATATATTAATTAGATACTGATTAGAGCACCCTTAGCTAATAATTACTAGATAACACTTCATATCTAGCCTATGTCTAGTGGTACCTAGATATTTTAGTATAATAAATGCGTCCCAGCTACTGCCTAATAACTACCAAGTAAATATAACTTTAAGCTGAGAGATACAGAGTATGACTTTTTATCTAGCCACTGTCTCAGGACTAACTAGAATCTATTAATTATAGATGTCACTTTTAAATCATCGATTGTATCCAATCAATGCCTAGTAACTGGCTAGAAAATATTATTTACAGATGTCACTATTAAATAATTTTTTGTACCTAGCCATTACGTAATCACTGATTAGAAAATATTAATGGGTGTTTCCGATAATGAATCCGATTGGTAATCAGATTTATGAAAGCGCAGAAATGCAACCCAACAAAAATAAAACACTAAAGTCACTATACTAATCCGATTTAGTGAATTGTGTCTAACCGAGCGATCAGCGAACTTGACTTAGCTTTAGTCGCCTGTCACACCTTCGTTTCGTCATTTGTCAGTCGGCAATAGTCGGCATTCTTGTCAGTCTTACCTAGTTTGTTGTGGTCAAATTTTGAAAATGGAAATAGATGATTTGGACGAAGAAAGTAAGTAGATTATATACTGATGCAAAATTAAAATTCTTGTTGGCATGGAAATTAATAGATACCCAGCCATAAAACATTATTTTCATTGAATACTTTACAATTTATAAATCATAAGCATCGAAAAATCATAGCTTAGAGGAATGGTTTTATTTATAGATTTACCATCACAATCAACTAGATTTCAATGGACTCCACAAACAATAAAACTACTAATTGACGAAATTAGACAAAATATTCCACTTGTTTATAAAAAGAAGACAATAGAAAAGAAATTTTGGATTCTAATAAGTAAACATTTTAAAGATAAGGGTTACACGATTGATGCAAATCAATGTAGCCTAAAATGGAAAAACTTAAAAATAAAATGTAGAGCAATTAATGATGCTCGAAAGCAAACTGGAGGCTCACCAGTGTATTGGGAATATTTTGATGCGTTGAAAGACTTATTACAACCTTTGCCTGAAATAAGCCCATTATCAATTGCTTCCTGTAGCAAAGGCTTTCAGATGAATACCTTTGATGGATGTTCAGAAGAGCAGTTTGAAAAAAGCAGTCAACTAGGGATGTCCGGTATAATAAGGCGAAATGCAAAAGGTAAAAATGAGAGAGCTTCGCCATACTCAAAATTATTTGATCAAAATGAAAAACACCACAAAGAAAGGATGGTTATGCAGGAAAAATTTTTGAACATATTAGAAAAATATGTAGAAAAATAAAATATGAAGGTAAGAGACAATTTGCAGCTAACTTGTATTATAATTGAAAATGGATTTTGGTAAAATAATAAGTAATGTATCTTTAATTTAAACAGTCATTAGAGAGATTTTAGAATTCAGTGAAATTAAATTAATCTTATTTTCACAATCAACAATATAGGTACTTGTGATCCAATGATAAATAATATGTAAAAAGTAGTAATTAAATAATTGTATTTTGTAGAAAAGCACTTTAATAAAGAGCATTTACTGCTTAAAGTACTTTACGTATAGTAAAAGTAGCAGATAGTAAGCATGTTAGTAATTTCTTTGAAAATAATGAAAATTTACTACTTTTTATACTGTATATGTATACCGATTAATTACATTGAATGAAGCGGCTGCTATAGAATTAACTTTATTATACTTCTAATTGTTCATTTTAGTAGTATATTCGTAATTTTGGACTTGTTTCTTATAGAATTCTAAAGTATAAAATGAAATATTAATTATGTCATGATTGGTTTTTTTATTTTCAGGGAATTAAAAATTTTATTTGACTGACTAAGATTAAGATGATTTAAAGAAAAACGTCATTGTGATAAAAATAGTATTATGTTATAGTTACTACGTTTGGTAATGATGAAAAAGCTTTAATTTATAACCTATAATTTTTATTTTAGTTATGAAAAAACTATGTATCGTTAAGTTTGTTAGTATTTTATTCATTTATTACTAATGTTTCATTGTTCTCAATTTAGTTCCTTTATAACATGCATAAATTATTTTTTAAAAGATACAAAGGGTAATAAAGTAATTTTACTTATATTAAAAGGTATTTATTCTTTTGAAAAAATATGAAAAATTAAAAAGTATTCACAAATAATTTCATATCTGTATTCCATAACATAATCATGGTTTATATAATTATACGATATGTAATAATAATATCAGTTCTTCCACATATCAAGAAATGTTTACTTTAAGTTATAAACAACAAGATATATATGTATTCTGCATTCATATTATATCAAGCGAGAGATAATATCTCTTTTATCCGCAGCATCTATAAAATTGTAATCATTATTATCTTCGTCTTCATCATCTTCAACTTCCTCAACATTAAATGGCTCGTCATCATTGTTTATGCAAATATTATGAAGAATACAGCAACATAAAATTACAAGTGGAATCATATCTGTTCGGTACATATATATGAATTTTAGTTTCCGAAATCTTCCTTTTAAAATACCAAACGCTCTTTCAATGGTCATACGTGTAGCTGATAATTTTCTGTTAAAATTTATTTGGATTTCATTTAAATGTCCATTATCAGAATATGGTTTAATCAAATATTGTGTAAGGGGATATGCTGAATCTCCTATTATATGAGTATTGTTGGGAAAGTATCTCTGAGAATCTTGGTTTATTAATTCCCTTATGTCGCTTAAACGCCATACTCTTGCATCATGCACGCTGCCGCACATTCCAGTATAGACATCTATAAACCGCAATTTGTGATCGCAAATACTCTGCAGATGAATGGAGTGAAATCCCTTCCTATTAATATAACTATTACTATATTGAGTCGGAGCACTTATTGGTATATGGGTACCATCAATTGCACCCACTACTCCTGGGAAATTACAAATGGCGCGAAATCTTTCCTCAATTTGTAATAGTTGATTACGGTGAGGCCATTTCATATACTTTCTAATATTGCTTTCTAGAGCAAAACAAACATTAAAAACCACATTCCAAACTGTGTCTTTACTCATCCCAAAACGATCTGCTACAGATCTGGATAAAAACAAGTTACTTTTTAATACAAATTTAAATTATACAGGGTATCTGACTTAGATGTCGCATCTACAAAACAGTATTTAGATTTTTAAATTAGCAATAACTGATATTTCTTAAATTTATTAGATAATACTAAAATTTATTTACACAACAGTTTATTTAGGCCTAGAGTCTGCATAATTTAAATGCAACTCAGTATAGATATAAGTAAATTGTGTAAAGCTTGTCATTGCTAAAGAAAATATTTAAATATTGCTCTAATGTTGGCACAAATTAATCAGATACCCTGTTTAGTAAATATCCATATAATTCCAACAAACCTGTAAACTTCTTGATTACCAAGAAACCACAGAGTTACTGCAATTTGCTTAGCAGGATTCATGTGTCTATTTTCCAATAGAAGCGATCCAATATCTTCAACTAACATTTCAAATGTTTCTTTTGTAACGCGGAAATGTGTTTTGAAATCTATAAAAATGATAAATTAGTATGAATTTGAGATGAAACACGTCATTTATTTTAATCAGCATATTACATATAATAATCAATATTCCTCATATATCTTACCACTTAAAGAATATTGCAAGCAAATATTTTCAAAATAATTGTTAATTTTTATGTGGCTCTCTCTGTTTATGGGTAATAAAAAATTATTACTATCTTCATTTTCAGCTATTTGATTCCAGAGGATAAATATCTGTATTAACTCTCTTTCCATATTTTTACTCTTATTGTAATATTCCTAAAAATAACTATTTTAAATTATTTGTACTATAAAATAGTGTAAGTTTAAAATAAATAAAACCTAGAACCGTACAATTTGGAAAAAAATCTTATCGTGATAAAATTAATTAATTATTCAAATAATAACAAAAATGTTATACTACGACAGACAATTAAAATGCTGCAGCTTAATCTGCAAACATGCGAATTTTCGAAATGACAGCTGTCAAAATAATCAGCACTATATAGATATATACAGATGCGACTAGCCTTGAGTCATCTTTAAGTCCACTCGGTTAGACACAATTCACTAAATCGGATTAGTATAGTGACTTTAGTGTTTTATTTTTGTTGGATTGCATTTCTGCGCTTTCATAAATCTGATTACCAATCGGATTCATTATCGGAAACATCCAATGTTGCCCTTAAATAATTTTGTATAGCCAGTTAATATCTGGTGACTATCTAGAAAATATTATTTACAGGTGCATCCGTGCCGTGCACACCTTCACTATGTTATTCAAGTGAGAATGTGACTGTATACGTATACGAAAAATTTCTACAAAAAATTACAAAATTTACCGATAGATAGAGCTAATAATACGCACATGCACTATTATACACTTTCACTGTATTATATTAGTATGTATGGACTCGAACTTCGTTGGTTTTCGATTATACACTGGAAAAATCAATTCTATAAATCGACCTGCGGATTATTATCGGAAATATTGTATTTGCAACATCATAACATTCTTCGCACGGGAATAAATATCCTACTTAATTATATAATCGTATAAAGCACGATGAACAAAAGGGAAAAAACTCGCCAAAGAGTGAAGAAGCACCGTCTCTTAAAATCTACTGTAGCAAATATGGCACGATCCAACAAAATTCAGCGTACGTATAATTATAAATAGCCATCAATAGCCTTAAACATTTTTCAACTTCGACATAAAAAGACGTTTGAATACAAATACAAAGGTGTTAGGAAAGAATTTCGTGCAAAAAATTGATATCCATTAAATATAATGAAGTTTTTAGTATAATTATCCCCTAATTCTGTGAATAGAAATATCTTCTTACCTCCAGGCTTTGATTTCCTAATCATATATGTGTTAAATCTCTATATTTTCTAGAAAGACACTCTCGCCTGTATCAATTTTGTCGATTCTGTTCCTAAACATTCGATTGAAGATCGAGAATTAGAAAGAGACACAGGCTATTATTAGAATTAAAACATTATTATTTTGATCTACATTAAATAGTTTATTAATTTATGTATAAAAAAGTTCAATATAAAATTTAAGAAATAAAATAAATATTTTATCGAATTATTTGAAATAAATAATTGTCCTAATTTTAATAAGTAGACTATAATAAAATATCTACTTCAACAACATTGAATGGCGCAAGCGGTAAAGGCGACTGTCTCATCATCTGTGAAGTCTATAGGTTCTAGGTTCGAGTCCCAACCGCCGGAGACGAATTTTCAGCAATGAATATTAATGAAATATTGTTAAGAGTATTGATGTAATTAAAAAGAGCATTATAAGAATAATAATAAAAATATAACAATAGGTATAAATGTTAGAAGTTAAATTAAAGTTTTCTATTTATACGTTCATTTTTAGCTGGTAGCTAATCATCAATTTATATATAGTAGTAATTTATATTTTCCATGTAGCTATTGAAAAGATTTTTTATTTAGTGGCAAGGAGTATAAAATTATCTAGCTACGTTAACAAAAATTGTATGCCATGATTGTGAAATTATTTTATCTAGGTACTAAGTAATTTATCTACACAGCCTATAGGAAGCAAAAGCGTTACACCATGACCTCACCATTGGTTAAAAAAATAGATAATCATGATGTAAAACGCAACTTTATTAGCTAATGGCTAGACAATGGTGATTTTCAAATTCTACTCGGGCAAATCATGATTTTTCATAGAGTGATGGAGAAAGGGTTTACTTAGGGAATCTAGGTGACCAATTACTCTTGAATAATGAGATATAAAGAAAAATATCCTCAATATCACCTGTATAATTAGTTGAGCTTTTTTTTTCTTTAAAAATAAAAAGTTATATCATTGAAGTTTGTAAAGAAAACAGATTTGATTCATCTAAAGAAGCATTGAATACTTTTGTAGGCATATTGTTGCTATCGTCATACAACATGCGAAATGATCAAAGAGATTATTAAGAAAAGGACTCTCTCGTCACGTGCTCTGTTGTTTCTTCAACGATGTGAGTTACGATAGGTTTATTGAAATAGAATCTAAAATATAATACTCAAAATCTAATGATAAAACTGATGATAACAAAGTTTGGAGAGTTCGCCAAATTTAAAAATTAAAAAAAAGATAATCAACATTTTTTTTCTACTGCTCTTTCTGTGGACAAATTAATGGATAGATTTTTCGGGAACACATGTCTACAACAATATTTGCCCTGTAAACCTGACAAATGTGGCATAGAGGACTGGGATTTGTATGAACCGAATGGATATATTTTCAATTTAGACATTTATAGTGGTAAAAACGATCAAAGTATTACATTTCTGCATAGCAAAATGGCGGATTTGTCTCAGATTTTGAAGTAATGTTATATTCTTCTCTGGAAATTTCAATCTAAGTAGAGAGCTTATTGAGGGATCGCTTTACGAATATATATGCTTTTTTTCATATTATGAAAGGACATCAATAAAATGAAGAGCAATTTTTTCTGTATGCCGTAGATTTTCCATAGTTTTCGTCTTTTTGCATGGTTTCTGTCGAAATGGACTTGCCAGTAAAACTAGCCAATTGGTAGACCAGATTCTAGCTTATAGTGACTAGAAGTTAATATAGTCACCAAAATGAAATATTTTACAATTCACTAAGCAAATCGTAATAAACTGGAAAAGAGAAAAGCATAAATATTTAGTAACTTATCTGAAATCATCTCATACCTAAGTGCGTGCAAAGACTATGAATAATAATCTACAGCATTAACTAAAAATTATTCTTAATTTTGTAGCTTGTCCTTCATAAAATGAAAAAAGGCTTCATTATTTTAAAGGGATCCTTCAGGTCCTCCACTTATAGGGCTGAAATTTCAAGACAAGACTATTGTTTTACTTGAAAACCAATTTTTGTGTCATTTTGCTTTTCCAAAAAGGCAAACAGTAAACTGCTCTATCTGATAAAACAGTAAGTTTTTCAAAAACAGAAAAAAATACAATTTCTTATAATCGCTTTTGTAATATAATACTTATTTTTTGACTACCTTACAGCAGTTTATATGTCGCGTCACCGAAAAGATAAAACGACTTGAAAATTAATATACAAATAATGCTGTATCGTTGCGCATAATTTTCAACTTAATAGGTGATTTTAAAGATTCCCCTTAAAATAGGCAGAAAATAAATTTCATCAGCACCAGAACCAGGAATGTAAGACATTAGGAGGTAAGGTAGAAGGCCCTATTATGAGACGATAACTAATTTTATGAGATACTCACTCAAAATGTCACAGTAAAAGAAATCATCGCCCTTACAATTATACAAAAGATTATAAACTGAATCCTAAAATATTAAAGATAATGAATATATATTAATCTAACACACACATCACTTAATGAATAAAATCTTAGTATTAATAGTTTATTGACCAATTAACATATCCTGCAGAATGTACAGATTTGTGTGTTTACGCGATATTACTTCGTGTGCAATTTGAAGTGTTATAAGAATTATAATTTTTTTTTAAATATTTCCAATTGATCGTTTATAAAATAAATTAGTTGTAGATTACTATAGATATAAACGTTTATCTTTTTTAATTCATTTTTATTAATTAATTAAGTGTCTCATAATATGTACATTTTTTTTAGCCTTGTCCGTATTTATGGGACACTGACATGCGTGTTCCAACTCTATGGCCATGCTCATTCCCACGTGAACTTCGTTATGAAGCAAAATTTGATTACGCATTTTTAAGACGATTAATTGTGAAAAAGTTGTAACTTTTAGAAAAAAAACAATCATTTTCTAAGTAGTTAATCAATAGAAGGATTTTGTTTTCAAAGAAAGTGTACTCATAGGTAAGTAAATTCAATGTTTTCAATGACTATTGTAAGCATAACCTAAATTAGTCTATACGGGTTTTCTCATTTTGAATAAACGATTGATTTTAAATATTTCTTTTTACTAAAGAGCAAGATTTTTATTCAAGTCTATGAATAATTAATTTGTTTCAGATATTCAGTATTTTATATATACAAATTCAATTTTTTAAATGTCTCCTAAAGGAAAGGATAAGAAGAATTCTAAAAGTCAAATTAAAACTAGATCACGAAATGTTGAAGACAATCTAAAAAATAGAAAAAAGAATACTGTCATAGTGAAAAATAATGAAAAAAACTAAAGTAAAAAGAAAGCAGTACGATGTGCAAAGTCTTCAGCATGCTCTTGATGCACTGAACACAGGTCTCTCAATTCGCAAAGCTGCAGCGGCTTATACGGAATTCCAATAGCTACATTAGCTAGAAGGAAAAAAAATCCTATAGCACTACAGAAAAAAGGTGATTCAAGTACTGTCTTGCTGCCCCAAGAGGAAGAGGAAGTGGTTACATGGATCATATATAGGGCAGAGAGGGGTTATCCTGTGACGAAGAACGAATTATTAGATTCTGTGCAAAAATATGTTATCCTGAAGGGAAGAAAAACACCATTTATCAATAATCGCCCAGGTCCTCACTGGTACGAAGGGTTAAGGAAACGACATCCCAACATATAACACTTAGGACAGTGCAAAATCTAAGTTTGAGCAGAGTTGGTGTTACACAAGAGGACCTAAAAGACTGGTTCAATGAGCAATATAAGTTTTTAGTGAGTAAAAATCTCATTGGAATTTCATCTACAAGAGTTTTTAACTGCGACGAAAGAAATATTATGCTGTGCCTGATTCCGATAAAGTTTTGACACGAAAAGGTACTGCTGCAGTTTATAAGGTCACGGATGGTGGAAAGGAAGGAATCACCACTTTGTTTATGTATAGTGCAGCAGGTTCACGTGCCCCACCAATGATAATGTTTTCTTATAAGGAAAATTTGCCAAAGAAGATTGTTGAAAGTATGTCAGCAGGTTGGGGTATTGGTATTTCAGAAAGTGGATGGATGAATACGGAAACCTTTTACGAGTATATTACAAATGCATTCTATCCATGGCTACTCAAAGAAAAAATAGAATTTCCAGTCATTATTTATTTAGATAATCACTCGTCTCACATCAACTTTCCTCTGATTACCTTCTGTCGACTCCAGCAAATTGAAATAATTGCTCTATACCGCAACTCTACTTATATAATGCAACCGCTGGACATTTCATTTTTTCACCCTTTCAAACTAATATGGAAGAAGACTGTTGTAAAGTGGAAGAACGACAAAATGTACTAAAATTGAGAAAAGAAAACTTTGCAACAGTTTTGAAAATGGCTTAGAGTGATATAAAGGAAGAAAAAAAGGCTATTATCAGTGGGTTTAGAGCAGCTAGGCTAGTGCCATTCGATGCCAATGCCATTGACTATGATATTTTAGTAAAGAAGAAAAAGCAAAACACTTCCAAAGAAGATGATCACTCCGTATCAATGGATCATTTTTCGAAGGATACGATTAATGAAAATATGCAACAGCATTTGAAAAACTTCGAAAAAAACATATCATTAGAACTATTAGGAGAGTTCAAGAGTGCTCTTACAAATGGAATGTGGACAGAAAACTCTGAAAATAAAGGTCTTTTTGAATAATGGCTTAAAATCAGCAACAAATCTCTTAGTATATAACTTAATTTGATGCTATTAATATTTAAAATTAAATAACATTTTTAATTTATTTACACGTAAATACTACAATTAATTATTTACAGTTTTAGTATTTACAATTCCTTATTTGCAATTTTTATATTTACAATGAATTATTTATAATTGAATTTTAAAGTATATTATGTACAATTATATTTTATAATTTTTGTATGGGCTATCAAATACTTAAAATTAATTTTTATATTGGAAGTAAACTTTGTTTAATATTTCATTTTATCTTGATTATAACATAACTTTGATATATTTTATAAATTTATACAGATGCTACTGAATGTTTAAAAGCTAAGCCTAGGATCGTAGATATAGAAACATTAACAACTACAGTAAGATTGCTAAGACCTAAAACTGCTGTCAGCTTGCCAAATCTTTCCATTTGGACATCAAGCAAGAGTATTACTCTTGAACATTTAGATGGTATAGTCACAAATGATGACGTACCAATAACCAATATTTCTAGTGAGCAACAAGACTGTTTAGAAACAGATATTCACTTGTCAAACCATTTGATCTTCGAGAAAAGTATTGTAACAGAAGAACAAGTTGCTAAAGTCGAATTTAGTACCAAAGGTTTGTGAAAATAAATTTCAATTCTTTTATTTTAAAACAAAAGTAATAATGAATTATTTTTTACTTTGCACAGACATTAAACAGATGCAAATTGTTGACGCCAATGTTCTTACGTTGGAAGAAATATTCAACACTGGCGAAGTTTCTCGAACGCAAAATGATAGTCGAAGTCAAGAACTTCATCAATTAAAAGATAAAGAAATTAAATGTATTCAAGATAGTGAGGTCTCAGTAACAAAAATTCAAAGTGTAGTACAAGAGGTTGGCGCAGATAAAGAAAAAGCTGCTGATATTATTAATCATGGTTGGATATATCAATATTGACATATTTATTATAATAACAACTGTAATATAAGTTTATTTATTGATTTATACAGAGCCTACAAAAATAGGTGATGAAATCTTTTCTACCGTGTTTACGTTACCTGCAAAATATTTGTCAAAGAATAAAAGAAATAAGATTGAGTCTTCTGGAAAACCCAAGCCACCATCTGCAGCCACAAGTGATGTATGGTACAATTTTGAACTCGAAAAAGAGCAGAAACGAAAATTAAAAGAAGAGCAGCTCGCAAGAAAAAAGGAACTACAAATCCAAAAAAAAAAATAGCAGACGAAAAATGAAAGTTAAATGACCAAATGAAAGAAATACAGCTAAAGATGAAGAAAGAAAAGAAGTGATTTCACTTAGTTATAAAACGTTGAATTTATGATAATTTATAAAAAGCATGTTTATTGTTGATGTGTTTATATTTATGGCATATCAGAGCATTTTATATTCTTCATTAAATAGAATAAATAATTAAAGCATACAAAAATTCGTTTGTTTTATGTCTCATAATGAGGTACTAATCTTATGAGACACCAGGGACATTTCGACAATTTTGTCTCATATTTTAGGGACATAGATTTTACATGCACTTATTGCTTATTTATAATCATATCCTTGGTATATTAGTTCAAAACGTGGTATATTATCGGCAAATAGTTATATTACTAATTATAAAAAAAACATGGCTTTTTTTATTGTTTTATTAAAAATAATCATTAATAGTGAATCACTTTCTGAAATGCCGTCTCATAATAGAGCCTTCTACCTTAATATTAATTATCGGCGTAATGGCGTGCATTTGTATGTATATGCGTGTAGGACAATATGGAACAGTGGAGAAGTAAAAACTTCTTTTGTTTTTTGAAGGGGAACTATCAACGAAAGTGAGAGTAAAGTAATTTTTCCACTGAATCAAAGCCTTGATTTATTGGTTTAAAATTGATTTATCTTAGCAATATTACTTTTCGACCTAGTTTATGTTCAAGAATATGTAGTTACAATTAAAAACATCACTGTTATTACACCATGTATAGGGGAATGTGATTTTTTTTTTAATTAATAAAAGTAATTAAGTATTTTCTTTTTTAAATATTATATAATGTTAAACAAAAAAAACAGTAATTCACATTTAAATCGATTGTTTGTTTAGAGAATACCTTTAAAATCAAGAGACACAGTAGTGTCTCGACGGCAAGTATAACATAAACAATAGAAGTGTTGGGGAAGTATAAATATATAGGCAGCACAATAATTCGTTTCCAGTGTTTAATTTAGCAATTTAAAGTAAAGATAAAGTAAGTAAAATTTACTGCAATCATTTATTTCTTGTACAATATTAAAGGAAAAGTAGGACGTTTACGTTCGTGATCCGATCCAGAACACGATCCAACCTAGCCGTAGGAATGCAACGTCGGAAAAAAAAAATTACTAGATGGATCAGAGACTTCCACGTGAGCTCGATCCAATCCGATCCGATCAGGAGATTCAGAGGGTTGGTGATCAGACTGATCAGACATATTTGGCTACCGCATTGGGGTATTACTGATGTACCAACAGCGAACGGCATTGATGTAATTGAAGTGACAATAACTATTATCCAAAATAATTTTAATTTAAAAATATATATAAAAGATAAGCTAATATTATAGAAAGCAATTATATTTAAAATGACATAAGCTTAAGGCATATTTTTGAAAATTCTTTGATATGGATATTGTACAAAGTAATAGAATTAATATTGATTTTTTTCTTTAGATTTATGAAATAGAATAATGAATAAGTTGACAATATAGCATAGGTATATAAATGATATAGAATAAATAATATCTGAAAATGTTTGTTTTTTTAATTACTATTTATATGTAACACATACCAGATCCATGTAAAAGTGTAGATTCTACTTGTTATAATAATAACTTAATTCTACATATATGTTTAATGTATGATAAAAAAATAAATAGCATTTATAATACTTGAAACGACAGTATAAGCTTTGTTAATACTATGTGTCAAATAAAAAATTACCCACTTTATACATTTTAGTAATAATTACAAATTTATTATTATTTGGAAAGCTTATAAAATTTCTTTCTGAAGTCATATTTGAGCAGTGTCTCCTCTTCACAATTGCCTTATCAAGAATAAGCATAATAAGTGGAATCAATTGTTGAAGGCATATTATACATGTAAAGGGAATACGCCTGAGGTAAAACCTTTTACGAAGACATAAATAGTACATTTTCTTATTTCTGGTAGCTCATATAGTCATATCACCTCTTCGTAAAAGGTTTTACCCCATGCGTAGTCCTTTACATGTGTAATATGCCTTCAACAATTGGTTCCACTAATTATGCTTATTCTTGATAAGGCACTTGTGAAGAGGAGATACTACTCAAATATGACTTCAGAAAGAAATATTATCAGCTTTCTAAATAATGAAAAATTTTAAATTATTACTAAAATGTATAAAGTGGGTAATTTTTTATTTGACACATAGTATGTATTAGCAAAGTCTATACTGTCGTTTCAAGTATTATAAATGCAATTTATTTTTTTATCATACGTTAAACATATATATACAATTAAGTTATTATAACAAGTAAAATCTACACTTTTACATGGATCTGGTATGTGTTACATATAAATAGTAATTAAAAAAACAAATATTTTCAGATATTATTTATTCTATATCATTAATATACCTATGCTATATTGTCAACTTCTATTCATTATTCTATTTCATAAATCTAAAGAAAAAAATCAATATTAATTCTATCACTTTGTACAATATCCATATCAAAGAATTTTCAAAAATATGCCTTAAGCTTATGTCATTTTAAATATAATTGCTTTCTATAATATCAGCTTATCTTTATTATATGTTTTTAAATTAAAATTATTTTGGATAATAGTTATTGTCACTTCAATTACGTCAATGCCGTCCGCTGTTGGTACGTCAGTAATACCCCAATGCGGTAGCCAAATCTGTATGATCTGTCTGATCACCAACCCTCTGAATCTCCTGATCGGATCGGATAGAGCTCACGCGGAAGCCTCTGATCCATCTAGTAATTTTTTTTTCGATGTTGCATTCCTGCGGTTAGGTTGGATCGTGATCTGGATCGGATCACGAACGTAAACGTCCGTAATTATCCTTTGGTTTTATAAGATGTCCCGTGGAAATTGTTGACCGAGGAAGAAAAGGGTAAAATTATTCCTATAAAGATCAAAAGCTTTCCAATAGACAGATTGCCAAAAGTTAAGCTGGTCTGCTGATCTTATAGATAATTTGTGTAAATTGAGCAAAATTGAAGGTACAACAACGCTTAGAGGGGGAAAGCCAGTGATAAATGAAAGTGGAAAAAGGAAATTAAATGGCTCACTGTATAAGAAAACTTTTCAGCAAAAGGTATTTGTGCTTTTCTTGAAATTGAAAGTTGGTGTTCGTTGCGTACAACAAATTTTCGATCTTAACTTTTCCTATGGAAATAGATATGGAAAACCTTCCCTAACTCATAGATATAAACAAGCAAGATTACGGTTTACGAAAAAATGTAATTTTTGGTACGAAGAATAGAAAGCTAAAGTTTTTTCCGATTAAAAAAAATTCAACTTGGATGGCCCAGAAAGTGCACATAAATATTGGCATCCGAAAGGCTGTCCAAAAGAACCTAGGAAGCGACGTAATGCCGGTGGTGGTTCGCTCATGGTATGGGCTGGCACGGGTTTCATGGGAACCACCCCAATCTGCTTTGTAAGCAATAAAATGGATTCTGGCTATTACATTGAGCTGCTTGATGATGTTCTTATTACGTTTGGAGAATAAATGGAGACACTCGAATTCATTTTTCAACATGATAATGCCGCTATACACGTTTAAAAAAAAACAAATCCTGTTTAGCGTCACACAGGATACCCAATTTAGAATGGCCAGCTATAAGTCCTGACTTAAATCCCATGGAAAACTTTTGAGCAATACTTTCCTCAAAGGTATATAGCCATGGACACTAATTCAATAATGTAAAGAAGCTCAAATCGGCTATAGAAACAGAGTGGAAGAAAATAGAATCAAAAAATATCAAATCGTTCAAAAATCCCATGCCAAACCGCTTAGAATAGGTCATTATGAATAAAGAAGGCCACACTTCATATTAGATTTAATTATTTTTTTGTTTCTTTGCTACAACAAAAGTACGTATATTTATTTTTCGCTCATCAATTTCGTTCTTTATGTCATTTTTTTGGTATTCACCATGAAAACAATTTTGTTTTATATGTGACATATTGTTTTCTTTTGTTATTTATTACTATGTAATATATACAGGGTGTTTTTCTAACGGCGGCATATAGGAGATTCGTGTTAGTTGAGTATAGCGCTCAGGATGATGGTATCTGAGAGCGCTGATTGGTCAATATCATGTAGTGTCAACATGAAATGGTCCGTTACCAATAGATGAATAAGAAAAATGAGACCTATCCGCCATTTTGAAGTGGTTATGTGTTTACATGCTAGTTGTAGCAGAAAGAGATGTAAAATGGAAAATAATGAATGGAAAGTTCGAATATTCTTACTTTCCATTCATTATTTTCCATTTTTACTTTAGTAACCTCACTATTTGACATTTTCCAATTTCACACCTCTTTCTGCTACAACTAGCAAGTAAACACTTCTCCACTCCAAAGTGGCGGATAGGTCTAATTTTTCGTATTCATCTATTGGTAACGGACCATTTCATGTTGGCACTACATGATATTGACGAATCAGCGCTCTCAGAAACCATCATCCTGAGCGCTATACTCAACTAGCACGAATCTCCTATATGCCGCCGTTAGAAAAACACCCTGTAGAAAGTAAAATACTTACTTACTTTTGTTAATTAAAAGAAAATCACATACCTGTATAATTCTTTCGCAGACTGTTGTATGAAAAGTAATGTGGTATCTGGTTTATGAAGCAGTATCGGAGAATGGCATAGGAAATAGTATAGAATCTAGTATAAGATGCACAGTATCGACATAAAGCCTGGGATTTTATTTAATGCCAAATCATCTGGACCAGCTCCTATTAGCACCCTGGCAAATAGGCTCCGAAAAACTAATTGCCAAATTATATTTTTTTTACGCAGGATGTTTACCTCATCAAGTATTCTACAATATTTTAAAACGTTTATAACAGTGATTTTTAACGAGAATCCGTATACCAACATTACAGTGCAAAAACTATATCTCATCCAACGTCCTCATTTGTTGGCGGATTTGCATTTATGTGGACTTTTTGGAAACGCAAAGACATTATCTAGTAAAGTACGTTGGAGGATTTTGCGATTTATTTGTTGTTACTCAATAATTTTAATATATTTATTTAAACGAATTTTTTTTGTTAATTTTTTCAATGACCTTAACGGGATCCCTCACGCATGCTTTACCGACAGTACAAGTCAATAAACAATTCGTTTAATAAAAGCCAAATGCGAAGCAAATTGTAAAAACGGGCTTCTTTATGACAAGGTGCCAATTCTAACGGATCAATCGAGCTTAAAAAAACTCAACTCGGATGAAGAATAACGCTGTACCATTGTCCCGCGTTCTTGAAGTGGAAATAACCAAAAGTAACCTCTCTTCAAGAACGCGGCACAAAGGTACAGCGTTATTTTTCAACTAATTTGAGTGTTTTTAAGTTCGTTTGACTCGTTAGGACTGGCACACTCTCTTACAAACGCCCGATTGTTCAATTCAATCCGCATTTTAATTTTATTAAACTAATTGTTTATTGACTTGTACTGTCGGTAAAGCACGCGTGAGGGATCCCGTTAATAGATAATCCTCTGGCATTTCCAAAAACATAATAACTTTACAATCCGTCAACAAATGAAGACGATGCAGGCGAAATAATTTTTGCTCTGTAATGTCGGTTTACGGATTCACGTTAAGTTTTCAAAATAAGGCTTTGGAAATTTAATAAATTTTTCATATACAGGGAATAATACTAAACATATTTGTAAATGCATATTAAGAGACCACATTATTAATTCAATGTTTTGATTAGATAAATATTGCTCTTTGCGATGTTAAGAAGTTTGGTAAGCTCCCATATATTCCGGAGCAATTAAAACAATAAACTTTACATTAAGCATTATATTGTTACAAAACGTTATGAGATCTCACAAAAAAACAAGCTTCGTCTGTTAAAAGGAACCGCAAATACATAAATCGCCTAACGTAAGTAATATAATAAATGAAAATGTGACGCCGTTAAAAAAATCAGTTAAATCAACAAATGTTATGTAAGTTTATATTTTTATCATAGCAAATATAAAAATTAAGAATCGAAAATAGTAACACAAAAAAGTTAATTGCTTAGCCCGTTGTATCTAATAGCATTGAATAGCCACATTTTGAAATTACAAGAAGCATTGATTATATTGTAAGATAACGACTTACATATGAATATTTCAGACACGGCAATTAACGGGATCCCTCACGCGTGCTTTACCGACAGTACAAGTCAATAAACAATTCGTTTAATAAAAGTCAAAAGCAAAGCAAATTGCAAAAACGGGCTTCTTTATAACAAGGTACCAATTCTAACGAGTCAATCGAGCTTAAAAAAACTCAAATCGGATGAAGAATAACGCTGTACCACTGTCCCGCGTTCTTGAAGTGGAAATAACTAAAAGTAACCTCTCTTCAAGAACGCGGCACAATGATACAGCGTTATTTTTCAACTAATTTGAGTGGTTTTAAGTTCGTTTGACTCGTTAGGACTGGCACATTGTCCAACAAACGCCCGATTGTTATTCTGAATTCTGGTTACTTCTTGGTTAAAAAAAAGCATTAAGGGAGTCGCGAACCCTTTCAAAATGTATATCGTTATACTCAGAATTTAATGGGCTTTTAGACTGTGTATGTGAAAAAAATTTTTAAAAATGCCTGCTATTTAAAAAATCCAGCCCAAAGACAGAAAATGTTAGTTTATCTATCTATTCTGAATTCTGCTTACTTCTTGTTTAAAAAAAAGCATTAAGGGAGTCGCGAACCCTTTCGAAATGCATATCGTTATACTCAGAATTTAATGGGCTTTGAGACTGTGTATGTGAAAAAAAATTTTAAAAATGCCTGCTATTTAAAAAATCCAGCCCAAAGACATAAAACGTTAGTTTACCCATCTATTCTGAATTCTGGTTACTTCTTGGTTAAAAAAAAGCATTTAGGGAGTCGCTAACCGTTTCGAAATGCATATCGTTATAATCACAATTTAATGGGCTTTGAGACTGTATAGGTGAAAAAAATTAAAAAAATTGCCTGCTATCTGAAAAATCCAGCCAAAAGTTGGAAAACGCCAGTTTATGCAATACAAAGCTCTACTTCTCAGTTAAAAAAGGGCATTAAGGGAGTCGCAAACCCTCACGAAATGCATACCGTTCAATTCAGAATTTAATGGGCTTCAAGAGTGTTCAATTAAAACAAATTAGAAAAATTTCCTACTATGAAAAATACAGAAGCTATTGGTTGGTGGTAATCACTATTGCGAACTTATTAAAACCATTAATAAGGTTATTATTTTTAATATAAATTAATGTAGTTTATTGATTTATATGTAAAGTGAGCCCTTGATTTACTGAAAATACGAAAAAATCGAATTTTCAGAGAAATAAGGGGTTCGCAGTGGTTCTCAACTAGCGTCCGTAACTGTGGGCTGAAAGTGTGGGCTAACCGTTTTTTGGAAAATACGGCTTTATTTATGATAAGGAGCGAGTCCTAACGATTCCAACAAGCCCAAAAGCATTAAAATCAGTCGAAAAATAACGCTGGACAATTCTCCCTCGTTTTTCGTTCCGTAATGTTAGCTACAGAGGGTTTGAGGGATCCCGTTAAAACTTTTTTGTCTTACTATTTTTTTTAATTTTAACTTTTACTACAGTAAGAATATATATTTGCCTAACATTTGGATTTTATTAAATTTTTTATAATAGAGACAATTTTTTTTATTATTTTACTTACGTTAAACGATTTATGTACCTGCCGTTTTTTATACAAGCGAAGCTTGTTGTTTTTTGGCGTAATATTATCTGTTGGTTATCGATATAACATAATACGCCTAAATAGATTTTAGTGTAACTTAATAAATATTAACCATAGGAAAAAATAATTTCATTTTATTTGATGTTATTATCATAGCTGTAAAAGCTCTGGCAAACCTTTTTAATATTCTGAATATATATTCGCTAAGCTCTATGACATTATATGCGGCTGTTGGCCTATAATTTTTTTATGTAAGTCGTAAAATATTAAAAGTATTACAAATTTTTACATAAGTTTTCTTCTCATAGGAGCCGTCTGTTCTATCTAGGATTTTACAGTTGGCATGAATTAATTTAAAATACTAAATCAGGGTAAGCAAGTAATCTCATTTTACCTCCTCTTTTTCGAAGGATGAAATGACTTCGTAGTAAAACTGTTCTGCCATTGAGAGATCAATATTTAGGGAAGCGCGATCAATGTCTTCACTATTTTCATCTCCATCCTCGTCGGTTGTACTGAAATCTTTTATCGCAATGCTCCTTCGTGACAACATTTCGATAGCACTATTCTTCATTAATTCCATACTAATCACACTTGAAATCACAAAATAATTTTCGAATGTGCATACACATACACACACACACACATATATATATATATATAATTATATGAACAGCAAAAATTGAATGAATGTTTACAATCGTTGTGTTCATCACTTATTTTTCTTTTGATTGAAATGTTTCACATAACGTTTCAAACATCTAGATTATATTGCAAAGCTTATTTTTCACACTAATAATACAACTAGGCTCAGATAAATACTTTGTTTCGATTTGAGAATGAACCGATTAACTCATATTTGCTTAATCAGATTATTATCACAGTTGGTTGGGCTTTTGGTTAACATTCACTAGGTAGCCCGGCGTATTCTCTGTCCCTCTGACAGCTTCGCTTTGGCTTGCCGTTATGGCGAGGTTTAATTTTACCAAAGTATGCAACTAAATATAGATTATTCCTCACAATCTTGCTGTATTCTTTAGTTTTTCAATCGCGAGCATCGGCTGAGTCTTCAATCCATCGTGCAATGGTAGTATAGGCAACTCTGTCGACAAGTCTACTCGTATTTTTAAGAAGGTCTGCTGTTGTTCTTAAAGTTGGATATTGTCAATGATTTAATGATGTGAAGTACACGTAAAGCATTCAACCACTTTTTCGAAAGTCCTACTTAGAATCGGTGGAAAATTTTGATTAACGATGCTAAGCAACTGTTTGTTTACGTATATAGAGTGATGTGTGAAAATATTGTGGTAAACACACGTTAGATTTTAATGACGCTTCACTGCTAATTTTTTTGTACTGATCTTAATAAGAATTGGAGTTAGAAGTAAGTATTAAAAAGAAGAAAATTATGATTTCGTTGAAGACACATGCCTCTCCGAGTCGACAGTCAAACTTTCAGAACATCCGTTTGGAAGATCAGTGGAATTTGATGATCGGTGTTTTTGCGTTTTCTGCCCGACAAGCTATCCACACATGTTTCTCGCCTCCTTTCGGCACCGCTACTCCCACTTTACTAATGTATAAAAAGAAAACGTCAGCTTAGTAAGCAGGAAAGTTGCATTCTTACCCGCTCACTCACTCGCAGGCACGCACATAAGCGAGTAAACTAATCACTACTGAATATGAAAGAGACTATTTTACTTTTTATTCTCGCTTTTTTCGTTTGTGAACTAGAAGCGATACTGTCAGCCCATAGTATTCAGGCTAAGTAAGCTCCACTACCACACGACTTGAGATCTATAATATATCCTCTTCTCCTCTTAATCTTTTCCTTGCACTACTTTTCTAATACAAACAAAGCCCCATATATAACCAACTGAATACCATTGATCTTTTAATTTCTCTTTTAATAAGATTAATATTTTAGAACTCATAGTTATAATAAATGTAACGTTCATTATCCTTTATTTTCGATAGATGTCCTTTAAGAATATTAACACGATTTCAAATAATTTTACAGAAAAAAATCTCCGTATTAGTTAAAGGCCTATTTTATCGATGTAGGACAAAATATCTGGTTTCATATATTGTTTCACTATAGCATTTTAGTATTCTATATTTAGTCTAATCTCATATCAAATGACGTGATAATGATTACTTATTCGGCTATTACAGTGTGGAAACAGAAAAATAAGTTAAGACTTAAATAATTTTTTATATACGGGATGTATTGGCAATGAAGCATATAATTTTATCTGCTTATATTTGAGGATATACCAAACCGAAAAGTCATGCACCATATCTTCCGCAAAAGCATCATTACCGAGAAAAATTATTTTTAATTCTAGCACAATCAGGGCTTTACTTCAACGAAATAATTACTTCACTCTCACTTTCGATGACTCTATTCTCTTTTAATAAACAAAGAAGCTCGTACTTCTCACCGTTTTATACCGTCACAAGTATGCACAAATGCGATAATATACCGTTTATTAATATTTCCCCCTGACGTCTTACTTTCGTGATCCTACCGCTGTATAAAATCTATTTTTTGCATACTTTTATAAGGACCCTCGAAAGCGTTTAATGAATTGAAAATTCTGGGCAATAATAATGCGTTATTTTTGTAGATTAATTTTAAAGTCGTTTTATCTTATCATTGATGCGCCGAATGAATTACTCTATTTAATAAAGTGATCAAAACAATAAGTATTATATTCAAACGGAATTACACAATTTTTTTTTTCGATGCTTAAAAATTTTACTGTATTATCAGATAGAACAGATTGCTGCATCATTGGATGAGTAAAATGATTCGAAAATAGGTTTTCACGTAACCCCATAGTCATTTCTGAAAAATTTCAAACTAAGTTGAGAGTATGAGGTAACCTTTTAAGAATAATTATGCCTACTTCCATTCTATGAAAGTTCACAAATCAAAAATTTAAAAATAATTTTCTCTATGCCGCGTGGATTATCAATAATTTTTGTCTAGTACTGTTTGCATCCCATAAAAAAACGAGCTTCAGTTGTAAAAAAAACGTTAAGTATATAAATGGTCTACCGCGGGCGTAATTATATAGTTAAATAAAATATTCTAATTAAAAAAAGTAGTGAAATACAAATTTTAAGCAAGTATATATTTTTAACGTGGCAAAAGTTAAAATTTCCAAAAACAAAAAATAGTAACACAAACAAGGTACTTACCGGGAGTCCGTTCTATGCAATGGTATTCAATAATGATATTTTGAAATTAGAAGAAGCAGCGCTTGTATTGTAAGATAACGACTTACGTTTGAATATTTCGGGCCCTGTAAGTAACTTGTTTGTATTACTATTTTTTTTTCGAAGTTTTAACTCTTTTGCCACGGTAAAAATATATACTAGTCTAAACTTTGGATTTCACTACTCTTTTTATAATTAGAATATTATATTATACTATATATTTAAACTAGACGATTTACGTACTTGCTGTTTTTTTTATACAAGCGAAGCTTGTTTTTGTGGGATATCTTAATGTTTTGTAAAAATATATAGTACTTAATATAAAATATTATTATCTTAATTACTCTGGAATACAAGAGAGCTTTCTAAGTTCCCAGTCGTTGCAAAGAACAGTACTTATGTATAATCAAAGCATTAAATGCATAACGTAACCTTTTAATATGCATTTCTTTTGCTTTGGAATATAAGGAAGCTTTCCAAACTTCCTATCATACCAAAGAAAAAAACTTATCTAATCAAATAATTCATTTGATTATTTGGCCACTTAATATGCATGTACAAATGTTTTGAATTATTCTGTATTTATGAAAAACTTATTAAATTTGCAATGCCTCATTTTAGAAACTTTAAATATCAATGTTATAAATGTTCTAATATGTTGCATAATACTTGATTAAGCAAACGTATTATCAAAAAAATAGGGTTCATAATTATTTATGATCAAGCGTAAAAAGCAGGATAAAAATTTTTATCTGTAATAAGAATATTTATACCATTTTTTAATAGTTTTTCGATACACTTTTTAATCATTGTTTTATTAATCTTGAAGGGTCTAAATTGACATAATATTGATGAATATTTAGTCAATTTTTGACATTTTTGGAAGGTCTAATTTTATAAATGAAATTTAAATTTTGTTATTTCTGTGAAAAAGTTATGGTATTTCATGATAGTTTTAGGTGTACTACATATGAACGTAACTGATGGAGCCCCTGGGAAACCACTAGATGATGGATAATCAATTTAAAATTTTTAATATTAATGATAATTTCGTATTTTTCATTGTACGATTGGAAATTAGAGATATCTTTTAAATTATTGCTTATTTTGGAGATTTAGTGATCTTTTGCATAAACAATTTGATCATTATTTTATATATTTTGAAGGGAAACTGGGCTGTTAAACTCTCAATGTACATAATATTGATGGAAATTTAGTCAATTTTTGACATATTGGAGGGTCCAGTCTTATACAGGAAATTTGCATTCTATCAGTTTTTGTGCAGAAATTAGAGCATTTCATTGTAAGTTTAAGTTTTCTACACTTGAATACTGAATGTAACAATTGCATAAGCTGAATAACAAATAACAGAAATGCAGTGCACGTTCTGTCCATAGAGAGGTATGGTCTAATATCTAGTAGTTTTTTTAGATACCAAATATTATCTTTAACAGGTTTTGTGACATTTGTTAAATTTATTACACATTACTCATCAAGAATTTTTAATCTCATATCAAACATGCTTTTATTATTATTCCATAGACCACATAAAATGATATACGCATCTTTAAGGGGATCCACGACCGGCGAAAAATTCAATTCAAGCTTATCTCCGAAAGTAATAAAAAAATGAACTTTTTAATAGAGTTTGAATTTACTCGTTTAACAGTGCTTAAGAGCGCTACAGGCTCAGAATTTTATTAAATCAATTTTATTTTTTATGAAAATTATAAACGATAATATTTTTGAAAAAATTAATAATATTGAAAAAAGGGCGGTCTGCGCCCTCAAGAAGAGTTCTATGAGTAATTTAAAACTAGAGAGAAGTAAAAACGTTCAAAAATTTCGAAGATTCTTCTGAAAAACTAATGCAGCTATTGGAATATAAAATTTGCCTGTTTTACTGATCGAGAAGAATCGTCACGCGTTAGACAAGTACACGTATATAAGTTCTCCCGCTTTAGTAGGGCTATAAATATGTATTTATAGCCATATAAAAGCGGAACAACTTATTATATACGTGTATTTGTCTAACGCGTGACGATTCTTCTCGATCAGTAAAACCGGCAAGTTTTATATTGGAATAGCTGCATTAGTTTTTCAAACGAATCTTCGACATTTTTGAAAGTATTTACTTCTTTCTGGTTTTAAATCATTCATAGAACTCTTCTTGAGAGCGCCACAGCGCCTTTTTTTAATATTACTAATGTTTTCAAAAATATTGTTTATAATTTTCATAAAAAATGAAATTGTTTTAATGAAACTCTGTGCCTGTAGCGCTCTTAAGCACTGGTAAGCGAGTAAATTCAACTTCTACTAAAAAGTTCATATTTTTATTATTTTCGGAGATAGGCTCGAATTAAATTTTTCGTCGGTCGTGTGGATCCCCTTAATATACTCCTGATAATGTTTGATGCGTATTAATGTTGAAAGGAAATATTTCACCATGAATATTTTAAATATCAATCGAAATGAATCCAGTCAATTCAATACTCAGCAATGAAAAAGAGGATGTTTTATATTAACTTAATCTGAAAAAGAAACTCCACAAAGTACCATAAACTACATTATATTATATATTGTAAATTATAATATTATATTTATCTAATTGTCGACTCTTTCGGTCACTATTAAGGGGGTGGTCTAATGCGACAGGGCAAAAAAATTGAAATTTCTTTTGTTGCATTTTTCAACAATTTATAATCTTAGAATCGATATCCTATAGGGGATTAAGTTGATTTCTTCTTTCTTTAAAGCCTATAATGTTTCGAAACTGACGCTATAGCTGCGCATCTTTTGGTGTGTTCTGGAGTTTCGCAGCAGGTTTATGGATAAGTATTTAGAGCAGCTGTTTTATGATTATTCTTGAGTTCACAAATATACATATATATGAAAATATATATGGAAGGTACTGCGAAGAGAGCAATGATATTTCTACGTAGCATTATAGATTAGCCTTGCAGATATGTTTAGTATGAGTTTTCATTAGATAAAACTTTAAACCAGTTTTTCTCGAAATGACATTTTTTAACTTAGCGCAGGTGATTTCGGAACAACGGTTAAAGATACCGACTTGAAATTTTGACACATTATTTAGCACATTCGTGGCTATCGTCGGAATCTCAATCATGTTAAAATTTTGATTTTAACCCGTCAATTGGCGCGCGATGTGTCCAAAACACCCCAAGAATAGAAATCTATTGATAACTTAGCGAAAAATTTGTGCAATCACTTACAAGTATTAGCCTTTAATTAATATAAATAACTTAAAGACATGCAACTGCTATCGTATACGAAGGGAACGTCACATAGATGATATTTATTGAAAAATAAATCTGAATTCGTAAATATTTTACGTCAAATAACAAAAAACAAATGGGGTGTTCGCGGCAGCCCACGCGTCTATCTACGTAGAAAAAAAACAGGTGCCTATTGGCGGTTAACATATAATTTTGTAATCATTCATGAAAAGAAAAACACTTTTTCCCTTCATTTGTGCAAAAATAGTCGCCATTTTATTATTTTACAATGAAATTTAAAACTGAGGTTCCAATGATAGTGGCACTGTCATAAGTTACGAATATTAATCGATTTTTTGTTTCAAATATTTGGGAAGGGTGGAATCACCTACGATAGAGAAATAAGTTATTATTTCTATCAGTTCAAGAAAATGTAAATAAATAAATTGCTAAAGATTAATTCATTATTAAAACAATTATTTCTTATTCTCCTAATCTTTACCTTTTCAGGAAAAAAAAAGTTTAGTTTATTATATGCAACAGTTCTTGAAAAAAATATTATTGAAAATGATCGTTTTTAGAGGTTCTCACATTAGACTACCCCCTTATGGGGATGCATTGAGCGACTCAAACACTCCTTCAAGTTTATCTTCCAAACTATTAGGAATATGAACTTTTTTGTAGAGATTAAATTTACTCTTTTGACTGTACTGAAGCGCGCTACAAACTCGGTTTCTCAAAATTATAAAAAATAATTTACATAAAAATGATAAATAATTGTAATTTTGTTGGTCATAATAATATTGAAAATTAGGCCTTGTAGCGCGCTAAAGAAAAGTTCTGACTAATTTGAGACAAAGAAGAAACAAATATACCTAAAAATGTGGAAGATTTTTTTGAAAAACTAAATTAGCTATTGAAAGACAAGTTTTACACTGTTTTACCGTCGGAAAAGTTTCACAGTGCGTTAGACAAGGACAGGCCTATTAGCTCTCTCGCTTTAGAAGGGGTTCCCACTCTCTCCCCACCATTCCCTGCTAAATAAACCAACTCTCCTACATACAGCAAGATGGCTAGCTAACGCTGCCTGTCGGTGGTAATCCGTAGCGGAATGGAAGAACAAATAATTATTTGTAGATTTCAGGGTTAGGTTTTCGTAAATCCGTCATTGTACCGCCCTTCCATATCATTTCCGACAGCTACTATAAATTTCTCAAATCATTTTATGATCTACATGTCTCAAAAAACTTGAATTAGTTGATGAAAGCGTGATTCGTAGCAGCCGCCGCTGATCGCTAAGTTGTGTAACTTATCAGCGTCGGCTGCAACGAATCACCCTTTCTTCAACTAATTCAAGTTTTTTGAGATTTGTAGATAACAAAATACTTTGAAAATTTTACTGTAGCCTCCCGAAATAATATGGAAGGGCGGTACAAGGTCGGCTTTACGAAAACCTAACCCTAAATCCTAGAAATAATTATTTATTCTTGCGTTGCGCTACGGAATCACACCGACAGGCAGCGTTAGCCAGCCGTCTTGCTGTGTGTTGGTGCTCGTAGGTGATGCGCTACACAACTTAGCGATCAGCGTCGGCTGATACGAGTCATGCTTTCGTCAACTAATTCAAGATTTTTGAGACTTGTAGATGATAAAATGGTTTGAGAAATTTATAATAGCTGTCGGAAATAATATGGAAGGGCGGTACAACGGCGGATTTGCGAAAACCTAACCCTGAAATCAACAAATAATTATTTGTTCTTCCATTCCGCTACGGATTCACACCGACAGGTAGCGTTAGCTAGCCATCTTGCTGTGTGTAGGAGAGCTGGTTTGTTTAGCGGGGAATGGTGGGGAGAGAGTGGGTAGTTGTGTACTCCTAAAGCGAGAGAGCTAATAGGCCCGTCCTTGTCTAGCGCACTGTGAAACTTCTCCGTCGGTAAAACAGTGTAAAACTTGTCTTTCAATAGCTAATTTAGTTTTTCAAAAAAATCTTCCACATTTTTAGGTATATTTGTTTCTTCTTGATCTCAAATTAGTCATAGAACTTTTCGTTAGCGCGCTAAAAGGCCTAATTTTCAATATTATTATGACCAACAAAATTACAATTATTTATCATTTTTATGTAAATTATTTTTTATAATTTTGAGAAACCGAGTTTGTAGCGCGCTTCAGTACAGTCAAAAGAGTAAATTTAATCTCTACAAAAAAGTTCATATTCCTAATAGTTTGGGAAATAAACTTGAATGAGTGTTTGAGTCACTCAATGCATCCCCTTAATTGAATTTATTTCTGCATTTAAAAGAATGTCACATTCACAATCATAATATAATGAATTACAGTTTATATGAGCAGCTCATGGAAGTACGAACTACATACCTAAAGTGAACATATAGGGTAAGGGGAGCTAGGAAAAGTGGACGGGTGAGGTAAGGCAGCGAACTTATTGTCTATGGAGTTTTAGGCATATATACAAGGTATAACAGAAATCATATTTTTAATTATAACCACATACTCTTGAGGCTACACGAAACAGAAAATTCCTATACTATTCCATCCATAAAAGCATCATTGGTAATATATATAATCAATTTTAAATCGATAAATCAGGGCTTTGATTGAACGGAGAAATTACTTTACTTTCACTTTCGTTGACACACACAAACACAGTTCCATTTCGAAAATCAAAACAAGTTTTTACTTCTAAACTGTTCCGTATTGTCCTACACGCATACACAAACGCACGCCACTACACCGATTATTAATATTACCTCCTAATGTCTTACATTCCTGATTCTGGTGCTGATGAAATTCATTTTTTACCTATTTTAAGGGGAATCTTTAAAATCACCTATTAAGTTGAAAATTCGGCGCAACGATAAAGCATTATTTGTAGATTAATTTTCAAGTCGTTTTATATTTCCGGTGACGCGACATATAAACTTCTCTAAGATAGTCAGAAAATAAATATTAAATTAAAAAAGCGATTATAAGAAATTGTATTTTTTTCTGTTTTTGAAAATCTTATAGTTTTATGAGATATAGCAATTTGTTGTATGCACCGTTGGAAGATCGATCTAAATGACTCGGAAATAAATTATCAAGTAAGGTCATGGTCTTCTTTGGAAATTTCAATCTAAATGGAGAGCTTGAGGGATCCCATTAAAAAAAATAGGCCTTTTTTTATTTTATGAAGGGAAAGCCACAAAATTAACAAAAATTTTGTGTTAACGCTGTAGATTATTATTTATAGTCTTTGCACGCCTTAGGTACGAAAAGATTTCAGAGATAAGTTATTAAATGCGTGTGCTTTTCTCTTCGCTTTATTACGATTTGTTTGGTAAATTGTGAAATATTTCTTTTTGGTGAGCATATCAGCTTCTAATCACTATAAACTAGAATCTGATCAAGCAATTGGCTAATTTTACTGGAAAGTCCATTTAGGCAGACATTATGCAAAAAGTACTAGGTAAAAACTATGGACAATCTATATGGCATAAAGAGAAAATTATTCTCAATTTTGGGGCTTGTCCCTTCATAAAATGAAAAAAGGCTTATTTATTCATAAAGGGGTCCTTGCTGTCCAATTAGATTGAAATTTCCAGAGCACTGATCTTCCAATGATGCACACAGCAAACTTCTCTATCTGTTAAAATAGTAAGAATTTAAAAAACCGAAAAAATATAATATCTTATAATCGCTTTTTTAATATAATATTTATTATTTGACTACCTTAGAACAGTTCATATGTCGCGTCACCGAATAGATAAAACGAGTTGAAAATTAATCAACAAATAAAGCCGTATGATTCTCCATACTTTTCAACTAAATGGGTGCTGTCAAGGATCGTTTTAAACATAAACAGAAAGTAAATTTCATTAGCATCGGAATCAGGAATGTAAGCCATTAGGAGGTAATATTATTAATCGGAGTAGTTGCGTGCGTGTGTGTGTATGCGTTTCCGATAATACGGAATGATGGAGAAGTAAAAATTTCTTTTGTTTTCTGAAGGAGAACTGTTTATGAAAGTGAAAGTAAAGTAATTTTTTAATTGAATCGAAGCCCTGATTTATCAGTTTAAAATTGATTTATCTCAGCAGTGATGCTTGTACAATATTAATGCCTACATAATTTATCGACTTAGTTTATGCTTAAGAATATGTGCACTGAGAGAAAGAACTGTTAAAATTAAACAAATCGATTTATTTGAATGTCCAGTTGCTATAATGAAACAAAATAACCTTGAAGTAAATATAAAAGATTTAATTTTAATAACCTGAATATTTAAAAATATATATTTGAAGAAAGACATATTCATTCTACATAGATATTTAATAAATATAAATCAAATTTATTTAAACTAAAATTATTGTAAATTCTATTCGAAAACGTTGGTTTATTAGAATTTACGTTTTGGTATTAAAAAAATTGTACATTTCAGTGAATTTATTTGTCCATTTAAAACGAAACTAGATTTACTTACATTTAATGTTTACAGATTTCAATAATATTTTCTTGATTCAATAAAATGTTAATTGTTTAAAATATATAATTATTTAAACTCAATAAATATTAATTTAATTTAAATAAAAAGTTTAAGAAAAGTAATTAATTTCTTTCTGTTAAAATGAACAAGTATTCATTAAATACAAATAAGGCATTTTTTAATTCAAAGTACGTGGAATTCGATCGAAGAAATAAAACGCCTAGATTTAACATTTAACATCTTTATCACATTTATTCAAATTTAACTTAATTCATTTCGTAATAGAAAATATACGTTTCAATTAACTAAAATAGGCAAGTGTATTTTCTTTAAAATCAAATAAACTATTTATTTAAATATACAGTACTTTGTAAATTATATTAAACATATTGTCGTTTGGCGTAAACATTGAATTCTTCAATTTTTCGAAAAGCCTCCATTTACAAGAACAAAATAATTACATTAATTCAAACAATTTGTAGATTTAATACAAAGGTAACTCTTTATATGTTCCAAAAGAAACTTGTTTTATTCTAACAATTAGCATATAAACTTTTTGAATTTTTCATTTATTTATTACAAATGGGAAATCCATTTAATATCAATAAATAAGCAGCTACTGCGAGTGAAAAAATCAGAATATATATTTATTTTATATAAACAACCTCTTGCTTAAATGATTCACCAGAATTAATAAGTCTTGTCCAATATATTATTCGATGAAACATTCCGTTTTTCCATTTAGTCAAATGAATCCTTTGTAGAAAACAAGACATTTGCATTTTTAAACAATTTTTTAAACTTGAAACGAATAAATCTTCATATTCGACATATTACCTAGCTTATCACAGATATTAAATTGTAACATATTTTCATTTAATAGTAGACAAATATTGTTCATTCAAATAATTATAGGAAATACTACATTGCTTTAAAAGCAACAGGTTTTTTTTTCAAAACATTGCGCTTATTAATTCGAATCAAATTAATTCTTCTTCAATTGAAGTAGTGAGATTTTCAATTTCAATAAATGTTTCCTTGCCGAAAATAAAATCTCTTACAAAAATACTAAAAATTTTAAATTGGAAACAAATAAATCTTACAATATTTCAAAGGCTCATATGTTTATTTGAAATGAATTGTACGTTTCTTTTTCATTTGTTAAATTTTTTAATTATTAATTATGAATATACTTAAAATTAATAAATATTGAATTAAAGCGAGTACAGAAATAGGAAAAATTTTGTTTTAAATAAAATAACATATTATTCATAAGAACATCACCATTCGATAGGACTGAAGAAATAAGTTATCCGATTGAACTTTAAGTTATTTGCTTTAAAAAAAAATGTTCCCATTGGCGTGAACATAGTTTGCATTGTTTTTGAAATATATACATTTGAAACATATAATTTTCTTGAGTTTTCAAATATGATATATTTAATTCAATTCTGTCATTGCTTCGATTGTCACTTTTGATTTTTACTCGTTGACCATTTCCGATCCCCTCATTATTAATTATTATGGCGTCTTTCCGAGCGTAAGAGTACAGCCCTCGGAAGAGACACAATACATGCCCATCGGCTACATACAAGGTTTATCTCTAACGGCGGTATATCGGAGTTTTTGTGTTATCTAACTATAGCAGTTTTGTCCATAGCAAAATTATGATATTCCGTTTAATTTAAGCATTGAACGAAGTAAGCCAGCTGAGATGAAATAAAATAATATTTATAAAGAGTTGTGGAAGTATTTGAACTAAAATAGGCGCTAAAAGTGAATGTTTTACGAATATCTTGAGACGAAGAATATACAGTAATGGCTAACGCCACCAAGCCTTTGTTACGGTTAGGCAGCTAAAAGTAGTATAGTTCCCGTAACATATACTAAACTAAAGGGTGAGTCTCACCAAGTTGACTTAAGTTAGACTTAAAGTGGTATAATTCGCGTCACATTAACTGTACTACTTTAACTAGCTCTCGTTAAAGCAGTATAGTTCATGTTACGCGAACTATACTACTTTAACCACGAGTTAGTTGGTGAAAGTGGCCCTTAGGCTCGGTTCCACAAGTCTTGTTTAAACTGGATTAAGTTAATTTAGCTACATTTTATGTCACATAGAAAATAGCATAATTAACTTAATCCAGTTTAAACAAGGCTTGTGGAACCGGGCCTTAGCTGGCTAGTCGTAAGTCAGGGCTAGACGCTGTTGGGTATAAGTGCCTATCTGCTATATAGTCAAATACTATTCTATATATGTGCACTCGTAGTAACTTATAGAGACGACGCGCAGCAGCACAGTCGCATAGTAACTAGTACAGTACAATGATGCCAGAATTGAGCCTTTTTGCAATAAAACAAAAAAATAACAATCTTATGTAAATATGCGTTTGTTGTGTAGATTTTTATAATCCTTCGTTCGTTTTTTTCCTGTTGCAAAGAGACTCAATTCAGCCAATTCTAGCATCACTAGTGAGCAGGGAATACTGGTTAGAAGAACGGAAGAGACGAACATAAGAGTCATAAGACGGATTTCAGAGCTACAAGAAGGAGCTACATGAGTAGTGCAATTACTTATATTAGATATTGAACAATATTTGTAGTGTTATTTCATCTGTAGTGATACGAAGTATATTTTTAAGAGCCTGCTTTTTCAGGTAATTAAATAAAGTATATTTAACAACAATTCCTTTTACGAATAGAAGTGATTTTAACTTCATAATAAAGAGTGGTTCGATGTTTCGTTATTGTTCGACGTTTTTCTCGAAGCTTCGAAAAAGTTAAACTTTGATGTTAACAGTATTTTGGAATATATAAAATTACTTATAACTGATGTGACATTTTATAAAATTAACTTTACTTTTTATACTTCTATTTAGATATTATTAAAAAAACCGTTGAAAGATTCTGTTTATCAAACAGCTACGTGCATATAATAATTAACATTGGAGAAAGTCATTGTTACACGGTTGCCAATTTGATGCTCTTATATAGTTTCAAAAAGTATAAAGTTGTTAAAAACTAATGAGATGGATGCTTACACTGTTGCTTTATTAGAAAATTGGGACTTTTCAGGGTTGGTTCCCATTTTTGCAGGTGAATAATTCTTATATTTTATTGTTGACTTTCTATTGAAACGTAGTACATTAGATTATGATATTATACTGTTCAGGTATTACAGACTATTTCTATACAATTTTACAAGATTTAAAATAATTATGGAAATATCAAATAGTAAATGCAAATGGTACTAGAAGTATTTTATCTTTTCCTATTGAATACTGTCAACATTATATTTTATATTACTAATATGTATTGGTATGTGTTCTTTCTGTTAGAGCCTTTGTTAGCTAAAGTAAGGTATCTTTCTACTTCCATTGGTAAAATTAGTTTAATTACTTTTTTGGTTAGTACACAAGTTTGTAAACCTTCTTCATATTTAAATAATTAAACTATAAAATTGTTTGGTATTCTCTTAAATATTGGTCTCTTTCATAATATCTAGCACATTTATTTTTCTATTGCATTAAATTTGATAGAAGTATTTCACAAATTATATTCCCACTTTTATCTACAGAGCTTATCACATAATATTTCTTCCTATAAGTTCTGTTCGTTTTTGCAGAGCATAATATTAATTAAACTGTGATGCCTCAATTAGACTGTAATCTTTTGAAAGAATTGATTCCTCAAATAGGAACACGAGTATTATTTAAAAAAAAATGGAGCAACCATTTCAATAAAAGTCTAAATTTATCTCAATCATCGTCATGTTTGTCAAAAGTGTGTATATCTTTTCATATAATTTCTCTTTTAATATGATAAAGGATGAGTTACTTTACACATCCTAAACGATAAAGATTTTGATGCTACAAAGTGTTATGTGTGTAAAGCCGGCGCGGTACACGATGCTGTATTTCGTACTAGATTGCTTACTACATCTGTGAAAACCAATAATGATTCAGTTATGAACTAAAAGTAATAATCTCATTGGACCCAACAAATTCAGCAAGCCGATCCAGCACGGATCCAGCATCGTGTACCGCCGGCTTAAGGATGTTCTACCCCAAAATGATTTTCATAAGATTGTTTAAATTTTAATTGAAATGGGTTAAATATAACAATATTGACACGATAGTCAAATCTGAGATTGATGACGTTTCTAGCTAGAGAAATTTTTTAATTTCCTATTCAACAATATCAATGCAATATAATAGGCATATTTTAGAACAATTATTTATTATAGTACATAGCTAAAATTGGGTATATATTTAATCCGATCATCGTCCCGAACCGAGCAACTAACCACACATACATGTTATTGTTTCGATTTGGTAAGTATCACATCGAAAAACAGTAGCATGTATATGGTTCGTTTACTTGATACGGGACGAGAATCGACTCAAGTGTGTACCCATCTTACTATGATTATGTGCTTCATCACTACCGTCATAGTAATAACACAAATTTTTTTCCTGGACGATATTTAGGCAGCATGTGATATTACTGCGGAAATTGAAAAACCAGCAAACTCGATGAAACAATTTGGACAAACCTTGCAACCATTTCTCATCGTTATAGGACCTAGTCTTGGCAGCATTACATCTATATACGTATGTGTAAATGAAATTTTATACATTCCTGGAAACTTACTGAAAGCAATTGACATTTGTTTTAAAGTTTTCTTCGTTCTCAACATAAAGTATCCACCAAAAAGTGAGCACCTTTGGTTACTAATTCAGAGATTTATATATAGTATAAAAACCCATTACGATAACAAGTGCTCTATCGTTAATGAATTAATATCAGACCTAAAACGGCTTACTAACTAATACAAGCTATTAGTTTTTGCGATTTTTTACTTTAAAATAATAAATAATTCGTTGTTATAATATTGATTGTATTTGTTAATATATAATTAATGTTTAATTTCATCAATTATATTTCGTGCAAGGGTTATAGGCCGTTAATATTTTTGTGAAGAAACTGAGTAAAGAAAAGTTAAAAATGTACTCTTGTCCTTATTGTAGTAAGACTTTCGACACAATAATGAGATATTATTAGGTCATGCCAAATTACATCATAAGAATGAATTGCACAATGAGTGCTGCTGTAAATTCGAAGGTTGCAATCGAGCATTTAGCCATTTTTATTCATTGAAGCGGCATATTTGTAAGGTCCATGTGAATGCTGCTAAAAATATAAGAGTACAAAATGGTAATGGTAATAAAGAAGTCGTAGAAATTGCTGAAAATGAAATCGGAGTTAGTTTACAAAACGACGACGACAATGTAAGATCAGATATACATGAAACTGTTTTTTAATTATCTAAGGCGAATATAGATAATGTGGAAATGTTGAAAAATCGCATTTTTAAATGTTTTGCATTACTTGTTTCTAGATTACTCAGTGATACTAGGTCACCAAAAAATAGTACGTTTCAAATTGTAGAACATTTTAAGACTTTATTTGTAACTATTTTCTCATCTATTTTTGAAGTAACTACTGTAAACATAGGTGACTCTAGTAAAAATAATGTTGATTTCATTTTATCTGTAATTAACGACGCTTGTAATATATTAAAATCAGAATTTTTGACTTTACAGTATTTTCAAAGTATAAACAGTTATATTCCGCCGGTGACGTATACGATTGAGAGTCAGTTACAATCGCACAGAGTAAATGGATCCAACAAAGTAATAATTTCAAGTGTTACCATAGATTTCATACCATTAAGAACAATATTAACTAAATTTTTGGAACTTCCAAATATATTAAATGATGTTTTATCGGAACTTAGAAATGAAATAAAGAGGAAGTTTTACAAGCGTCTTAGATGGTGTATTATGGAAAAAGATTCAATCAAGCTATGACGGAAAAATAGTGTTACCCCTAATACTTTTTTTCGACGATTTTGAAATAAATAATCCGTTAGGGTCGCATAGCGGTATACAAAAAATTGGTGCTACATATTATACCATTTCTTATGTCCCTGAAAAGTATAGGAGTAAACTCGAAAATATTTTTGTAGCACAAATTCACAAAACAGAAGATTTGAAGAAGTTTGGATTAAAAAAAGTTGTTCAAAAATTTAATTGATGAATTGGCAGTACTTGAAAAAAACGGTATAATAGTGACAGTTAATGGCCACGAGAACAAAGTTTATTTTGTTCTACTTGCTGTAATTGGCGATAACCTAGGCTTGAATGAACTGTTAAGTTTTACTACAAGTTTCAACGCTAACCATTGTTGTCGAATATGTCATGCAAATAAAACTGTGACAAGGCATTTATTACTTGATGACGCATCATTTCACCGAACAGTTAACAATTATAACTTAGACTTGAAAAATTTTAGAAATGGCTTGGTAGAAGAATGCATTTTTAACGAACTACAACATTTTCATGTAACTGACAATATAACACTCGATATCATGCATGATGTATTTGAGGGTATCTGCAGATACGAATTAGGTGAAATTTTGTATTACTTAATAATAACTGAAAAAGTATTTTCCTTAGAAACGTTTAATGCGAGAATTAAATACTCTGACTTTGGAGATAATTCAAAAATTAATAAACCAGCACCTATTTCGAAAATATCTGTCAGAAAAAAACGTATTATTTGTTCAGCTTCTGAAATGCTTTGTTTAATGCAATATTTTGGTCTTATTATTGGTGACTTAGTTTCCACGAATAACAGAGCTTGGTCTTTATGGAAATTGTTAAGAGAATCGATTTGCATTCTTATGGCTTCCACTATTAATGAAGAAAGGGTAGATTTACTTAGTCAAATTATTGCCGAACATCATAAGTTATATTTGGAGTTATTTTCCGATCACTTAAAACCGAAGCATCACTTTTTAATCCATTATCCTGCGGTGATTAGAAAATATGTCCCTATTAAAAATTTATCTTCTCTAAGATTCAAAGCAAAACATAAACAATTGAAAGAAATAGCTACTGCAGTTACTTCGCGCTAAAATCCACCTCATACTTTAGCAGTAAAGCATCAACTGTACTTAAATTATAAATTCATACAAAATGAAGGATTCTCAAATAATCTGCACCTGGGTCCAAAACTTGATTCTGGATTTGATAATTGGTCATACAATGAAATGTTAAGCAACCTGCTTTCATTTACTAATAAGACAGATGGATATGTATGTAGTGTAAAATGGGTCAAAGCTTTCGGTACGGTTTATAAACTTAGAAATGATCTTTTTTGGATAAAGAGAGCTATGGCTTAATAAAAAATATTGTTGTGAAAGACAAACAGGAAATAATTTTTGTTTGTCATAAAAATGCAAACTGTCTCATTTAACAAACATATTCATGCATTTGAAGTACAACAAACATCTGTGTGCGAATGGATTCTTTTTTATAATTTAATAAATTTTAAGATTCATTGTTTCCATGAGAGGCCAAATGGTAAAATTTGTGTTCTATGTACTTGATTTTATGCGTTTAATAATTTCTTTGAACGTACACTCTAGGAAATCGAATCGTTCCAAAACATAAACAAATTTTAAAAGTGCCTTAGTTTGCTGGTGGGCAAGAATTCTTCACGTCGCGCTGCTTAGCTAGTCTAGCATCGAGTCCCAAGCAATAAACCTATGCCAATAAGCCGACCGAATATTAAGAATCTTTATATATCTTTACCCTAATGATTACTAAATAATTCTAATTTCAATATTATTAATTAAACAGTTTTAAAATTATTATTAATACACTACTTGTATTTTTAAGATACGAATGAGTCCAAACACAGGACTAATCGGAAAATTATTTTTATATAAGTCGTATCTTGTGCAATTCTCATATTATTAAATTCTGATTAACAATTAATATAGAAATAATCGTCCGATGAGTATCGTGTTTGGGCTGATTCTTATCTTAAAAATAAAAGCAATGTATTGATAATAGTCTTAAATTGTTTAATTAATAATATTGAGATTAGAATTTTTGAGTAATCATTAGGGTACAGATATATAAAGATTCTTAAAATTCGGTCGGTTTATTGGCATAGGTTTATTGCTTGGGACTCAGTTCTAGACTAGCTAAGCTGTGCGACGTGAAGAAATCTTGTCCACCAGCAAACTAAGACCCTTTTAAATTCTATTTATGTTTTCGAACGATTCGATTTCCGAGAGTGTACAATGGATTGGCGTTCTTAGTTTCAATATTTTAATATATGTCATTTTATATAAAAAATAATATGCATAGTATTGTTTGTTAATAATACTTATTCATAACTAAAGTTAAATGCGTAAAGTATATGTTTAATTTTGTTTTATATTCTATATATTAATGCAGTAATTCAAAATTTACAAAGCGTGATAGTTTATATTCAATGTATGATGCATAAAAATAGAGGAAAATAAATCAATTATTTGGAATATTCGTTGTTACGTTTTATTGTCAAGTTTTGCAAAAGGTATCACTGAAATATATCATCAGGTAACAATTTTTTTGTTTCAAGGGTGACATAAAGACGGTATGGTTGATTTCATTTGATGGATCAATGAAGTCTACTTAAAGTACACTTTTTCTTCTTTTAGTAGAAACTCTTATTTTTGATTACATATCCTGAAAGCTTACATAAATATTTTTGCAAACTGTTATACATATAAGTTTAATAATTAACCCCACTGTCACAAGATAAAGAATTAAAAAAATCTAATTATACGGACTTCACTGTGCAAATATGTGTAAATATGTTTAAATATGTTTAAATATGTTTAAATATGTTTCAATCAAGAGACACGGTAGTGTCTCGACGGCAAGTACATACTATAAAAGTAGATAATGACATGTCTATACCACCGAGCACTACCGTGTAACTTATACAGCAAGTTTAGTTGTTCCAATTTGCAAACCAATTTAATTCTATGAATGATCAATTGTCATGATTTAAGTGAAGCTTTACTTAAAATGGTTTTGAAAACCCTTTCATTTGAGCTCACGAACATGAAAATCGGTTCACGCAATCCAGAGATATTATACTCTGTTATCTATATATATGGCGAAATAACATTTTTCTTCTTCCTCATCTCTTTTTCCAGCCAAAATGTATGTCCCGGGCTGAAGTTGGCCGCTAAAAAAAGTGATGTCATTTTCACAACGCTTCCAACATAATATACTCAACGACCAAACTATATATGGTTGTGAACTGTCAATTAGGCGACTATATTGAACTGTGTAAATTGTAATGTGAGGTTATTTTTATTTAATGCAGTGAGGTTATTCATCGTGTTCCGATATTGCATCTGTTAATTTCTACAATCATAAATAATTCAATTAACATTGACTGAAGGATTCGCGAATTAGATAAGTATAATATTATATTTTACAATACAGGATGTAGTATACTTTGTGGTACTTTGTGGGGGGGGGGGGGGGTATTTCTTTTTCAGATTAAATTAAGACAGAACATTTTCATATTCATTGATGAGGATAGAGTTGACTGGATTAAATAAGATTAATATTTACAACTCTGTGCCAATGAGAAGCATACTTTCAACATTAATGTGCATCGGTCATTATCAGGAGGATATTAATTGAAAGAAATTGTTAAGGTATTTAATAATCATATGCTCTACTTCCAGGTGTGGAAATCTTTAATAAAATTTATGTTTAACTTTTTCTCTTTTTAAACTGATATGGATATCAATTGTTTGATAGGTTATATCATTTATGCAAACAAATATTTCAGTCTAAATTATAGTAATGCTTGTTTGGAAAATATGAAGCATTCCGATGAACCTTCATCTACGTAAAGTACAAGTAGACTAGTGTTTGGATTTAAGCTAATTATACGATAATAGATGTTTACAAAAGATGCGAAGACAACCAAATATTACAGAAGTTAGGTCACCAAGCAATAAAGAAAATGGAGATGGGGCAACATCAAATACTGGTAAGTAACTGAGATGCTTCACGTTCCTTCAAATATTTACTTTCTTTGAAGATTGAGATTGTTAAATGATTAATTTGATTTTAGGTTTACTCGTAGTATCATCATTTAGTATTTTACAGTCACTGTGCAAGTGTATTATAGCAATTAGTAATACTTGTGCTTTGACTTAAATACATTTGGTACAATTGAATTAAAAATCCAAGGAGGAAGGTTCGCACACATACTGTCTATTGGAGTTGAATCAACAATTGGGCTTTTCACTCCTGCATTCTGGTATTTGAAACAGGCAAAGATGAAAGCATTGAAAGATTGGCAAAGTAAGAATAAGCCAATATTCAGAAAAACGTCATCCATTGCTCAGCCATAATTTAAGGATGAGACTCATTGCATGAAATTCTGTAAAATTGAGTTAATAACTGTTGATTGTTTTCCTCTGTTACCTATGCTAGTATTCTACGCCAAAGGCAGTATACTGGTCATTGGTATGGATGAAAAAATGCACGTTTATTCTCAATGGAAAAAAACTCAGTCTAAAAATTAGTTGTTTCGACTCCATTTTGCAGCATCAGAAATTCGACCAGTTTCAAGTGTGTAGAAATTTACGAAACGAAAATTTGAGGTTTGGCACAGGAAATGTTATAAGGACGACTCGCCAATATATCTCCCATGTCACCTTTGTCAAGAGTTAGCAGCATAAACGTGACAATGATTGGTGCTAAAAAGAAACGGCGTATGCAAAACGACAATGTCAACTTCGATTATATGCTTCATTGTAGCTTATTTGAAGCTTTATGAATTGCTTTTCCAGTCTTGTCCCTGTATCACCTAAAGCAGCTGAGGGAGTTACTGAAGTTTGGCAAAGTTAGATGTTGGTAAAAAGTCAAATGTTGATAAACAAAAAATGTAAATTAATTAAAACATATATTTTACTTAATTATTTTTACATGTTGATAGTATGTTTATTGATTATGTAAAATTTAATCAAACTTTTATTATGGTGAAACTGAAAACATTAAAAAACTAGCCTGAGCATTAATTATGAAGTTCATTTATGCAAAATGCATTATAAATATCAATAAAATCAATATGTTGACTGGGATATTTTTTCAATGTTAATATATATATTTTTTTATTAGTAAGCGTTGCTGTTTCAAAAAATGAGAAGGATGGAAATTTTCTTTAAAATCTGTAGAATTCAAAAGAATAATTTAATTTTTTAAATATTATACTCTTACAAAACGTTATGAAATCCCACAAAAAACAGACTTCGCCTGTAAAAAAAGGCGGCAAGTACATAAACCATCTAGCATAAATAATATAGTAAAATTATCCAATTAAAAAAAGTAGTGAAATTTAAATATTAGGCAAGTATATTTTTTTACCTTAAAAAAAGTTAAATTTTCGAAAAAAAGAAAAGGAACAAAAAAGTTACTTGCGGGGCCCGTAATGTCTATGAATAGTGAGAGATAGAATCGTCTGTGTTGTTCGGCTAACTTCAATCTTTATCCTAATATAAAATTTGCTATACTACGCTATACTTGAATCACACACGATTCATTTCCCACTGTGCATGAACATTACGGACCCGGCAAGTAACTTTTTTGTTCCTTTTTTTTCGAAAATTTAACTTTTGTTAAGGTAAAAAAATATACTTGCCTAATATTTGGATTTCACTACTTTTTTTAATTGGATAATTTTACTATATCATTTATGCTAGATGGTTTATGTACTTGCCGCCTTTCTTTACAGGCGAATTCTGTTTTTTGGGGGATAATAAATACATTTATTTACAGAGCATTATTACACTAAATTTATTATGTTTTTAATTTAAAGCATACATTTTGTATGAAGATATGATAGTTTAAGGGTATCCATGCAGTATTCTAAATACAAAATTATTCATATGCTCCATTGCCATAAATTAATTAAGTAATATTATAATATATGTTACTTGTAATCGAATAATTTATGATAGTTAAGCATAGGAATAGTCGCATGGTTACCCTTAAACTATTGTATCTTCATTCAAAATGTATGCTTCAAATTAAAAACATAATAAATTTAGTGCAATAATGCTGTGTAAAGAAATGTATTTATTATTACAGCTAATTCTTAATTGTTATGACGAGTTAATGAAAAATTTGTAATCAGTCTTTAAAAGCCTGTTTTGCTTTAGGTACGCCAAGTGATCGCTGTAGCATAGGTGGTAAGGCTGCCATTTGTCAGGCGACAGGCTCGGATTCGAGTCTTGGTAAAGTTTAAGATTTTTTTTTTCACTACAAAGAATTTTTTTTATAACCATTAACTTATTGGACTCAATAATAAATAAAAAAATGCATTTGTTAGCAGATTAATATAAAAACATTGAGTTTATTATACTTCAACTCATTATTTGTTATAATACGAACGCATTTTTTGTATTTATTACCAAATCTAATTAATTAATGGCTAGGGGAGATCGGGTACAATTGTAACATGATTAATAAATAATTTAAATATCTACGTAGAAATATGTCAACTCAGCGTATATGTGCGTGAAGTTGCCCTTCACAGTCTGTGGAAAGTTGACGATAAGAATCTAAGTCTGATTAAATTTATGATAGTCTTTGTATTTTTTAAGCCTGTAAGTAAATTTTTTCTTTTCTGATTCAGTTTTGTACCATATCCGTACGCATTGGTTTAGACTAATCTGTGTGTACTTAATGTGTAGCTTGAATAGTTATCTTTGACTACCATTAAGCGGTTTGAGGTTAAAACATATCATATTGTGCAGAAAATTAAAAACGTTAAGTGGGAGACCGAGGGTACAAATGTATCAAAACGAAGAGGGACGATTGTAACATGTTACAATTGTCCCTTCTTTTCCATTCAAAGAGTTGTACCAATTATTACTATTCCTGCAGATAGATATTCCATTATGCCACGCCATAGGGTACGAAAAACAAACAGAGGACCTTCAGAAGATATTATGAAAAGAGCTACACAGTTAGTCTTAGAAAAGAAATTGTCTCAGAGAGAGGTAGCTCGTGATCTAAAAATTTGTCATGTAACTTTAAATCGTTACATAAAAAAAATTAAATCCGGCGAAAACCCGGTGGTTGGATACAACCCACATACCAGAGTGCTTTCCAAGGACCAAGAAATTGCATTCGTAAAATACATACTACATTCTTCCATGCTTTACTTTGGTTTAACTCCAAAAGAAATTCGAAAATTGGTAATGTTACATAATTATGGTCTAATCATTGTTCTATTGCCTATTTTAAAAATTTTAGGTGTATCATTTTTGTACTGAACAAGATATTGAGATACCCAATACTTGGAAAACTGAAGGTCAAGCTGGCAAGGACTGGTTCACAAATTTTTTGCATAGAAATTCCACACAATCCATCAGAATACCAGAAGCTACTAGTCATGCACGTGCTGTAAACTTTAATAAAGTTAATGTGGATTAGTTCTTTGATAATCTTGCAAAGGTATTGGACAAATACAAATTTGGGGCATCAGACATTTACAATGTCGATGAAACTGGTGTTACCACTGTGCAAAAACCCAAAAAAATTGTTGCTATTAAAGGCACAAAACAGGTCGGTGCTGTAACTTCGGGGGAACGTGGCACACTTGTAACTGTATGCACAGCTATTAACGCAATAGGAAATTCAATACCACCTCTATTTGTATTTCCACGTAAGAAATTTAAGACTCATTTTATTCGAGACGGACCTACGGGATGTATTGGAGATGCAAATGGCTCAGGATGGATAAATGAGGAAATTTTCTTTAATTTTATTAAACATTTTGTCAAATGCGTTAAACCTAACCCAGAAAATAAAGTGCTATTGTTATTAGATAATCACGATTGGCATTTGTATGTGCCAATGATTAACTATTGCAGAGAAAATGGCATCGTCCTTTTATCGTTTCCGCCACATACATCTCATAAATTGCAGCCTCTGGATCGAACTGTATATGGACCTATTAAAAATTTTATTAATAATTCTATGGATAGCTGGATGAGAAATCACCCTGGACAAACATTGACCATATACGACATACCTGGAATAGTGAAGGAAGCTTTGCCACGAGCTACAACTCCAACGAACATAATTTCTGGATTTAGAGTTAGTGGAATTTGGCCATTTAATCGACATATTTTTGGAGAAGATGAGTTTGTGCCGTCTACTGTGACAGACAGACCGCTTGAATCTAGAGTAGGTCAACTTCCTGGCGAACTTGCAGAACAATCTCCTGATGAACCTGTTGAAAAGTCTCCTGACGAATCTGTTGAAAAATCTCCTGGCGAACCTGCTACTTCTAGTGGCTGCGATAAAAGCCTAGAATTACTGGAAAACATACGCCCATTTCCAAAGTGCACACAAACACAGAAAAAAGTGATTAGAAGAAGGAAAAAACGCAGTGCTATATTAACAGATTCACCTGAAAAAAAAATTCTAGAGGAAGAGCAGAATGATAGAGAAAGAAAGGCAAAGAGGATCAAGAAAAATGTAGCTCCGAAGATTTCAAACAGCAAAAGGAAGAGAAAGAGCAAAATAAATTCCTCGGATGATGACGATGATGATGAAGTCTGCATATATTGTTTGCAAAAATATTCACAAATTTCCAACAGATCTCAATGGATCCAGTGCAATACCTGTAAGCGGTGGCTCACGAAAAATGTGTTCATAATTTAGGAGACCTGTATTTCTACTGTAAAAATTGCGAAGTTTCGAAATAAGTTTTATTTTATTAATTTTCTAGTTATGTTTCTGAGTTTATATTCTTTGTTCCTTAAAATAAAAGTTTATTTCTCATTTTGCTTCATTAACCATAATCTTTTAATTTATTTCAGCTACGTTGAAAAAATACACCTTTTTGTTACAAATGTCCCCCTTCCCTGTTACAGCTGTACCGATGATGAGTACGATTGTAACAAGTTACAGCTACACTTGGGAGTCTTATTATTAATATTTATACCTTCATTAACTGCAATTGAGAAATATAATATTGTGGCTAAAATTATAATTTATCCGTAGGCTTTTTTTCCAACAAATATTGCATATCATAAATCAGAAAAATATTCTTGACTGAAAATTGTTACTATTGTACCCGATCTCTCCTACATATTAGCATTTTATAAAAATTAAAAACTAATTTAGGAAAAAGATTTTGATTTGCTTCGAGTTTTTGAGTAAACGCCGCATCACTTCACACGAATGATACGTAAAAATTTGTTGGTTAGCAGTAGTCGATCTTCTTTCAAAGCGGAAGTTGCCCGAAGGCCAAATCACACCTATGCTAACCAGGCATAGCTGTGTTTGTACCCCTTTCCTTCAAATTCTCAATAGTGCTACTACACTGAGAAAAATTTAGGGTAATAGTTACCCTCCCCAATATATAGGTAAGCTATTCGAAATCCTAGTCAGTATGTGCACATAACTTTAGGAGCTATACTATCCTTAAGTGATCGTATAGTGTACTATTGTGCTTTTATATGGCACTAGTTTTCTGAACACATTTTAAACAGTTTTCAGAGTAATGCGTGCCCAGTAAAACTTTTGTTAATTCTAAATAAATTTCAGTATACTATAATTACTCTTCCGTATATTAGTTATCCAAAATTGTGATAAACAAATCTTTACAAATTTGGGAGCTATTTGACCCTTTAGCGGTATGCATAATTTACTGTTAATGCTTATACATGATTATATTTAGAACGTGTTTTAAACAGATTTTAATTTAAGTGTGATGTGGTACTACAGCGTTATGCAGTAAATTTGGATTAATAGTGAATTTTTTTCTGGAAGTCAGATGGAAAAGTTTTTGAAAGATCATTTTCCGCAGCTATTGCGACTATTTTTGTGTAAGTAGATGATTTCTTATTTATATATCATATAATTGCTTCCCTATAACCTAATTTCTAGATTTCTACTTTTTCACATTGATTGCAGCTAAAGGCTACGGCAATGATACTTTTTTTTCTTTGAGCATGGAAAACTTAGTAGAGCTATTAGCGGAACATAGTAATTTACTGCTGGAATTTATTAATATGTTTGAAATACAAAAATCTGTATATTATTTGAGGCTAAATGAATCAACTGCAACAGTTTCATTTGATAAATATATAAGTTTTGTTCGTGAAGACTATAACGACAGAGATAGTTTGGAAGATGTTTTAGGAGGTTTTATAAATATTTATTACATCCCATCTAACATTCTGCAGAACATTAAGCCACAAAAGATTTCACGAAGTTAATGCTTTCAGAAAAGAGTGATTTAAACTATTTTTGTATATTTCAAGTTATATTTTAAAAAACAAGATATCACTTAACTACATGTATAAATTATAACTTATTAAGTATATCCTTTTTTTCCTAGCAGCATTAACATTATGGTATATTTTTGCAGCTTATTACTCTGCGTAATATTGACTGGGGTAATTTGATTATTTTTTAATAAAGGCTTTCATATAAATTGCTTTCTTATTTTATGTAGATGAATTAATGTTTGTGGAAAACGAGTTGTTCACTATATTATCTAGCTCTCTTAAAGGTAGAGTAATTTTAGGAAAATATAGAGTTTGTAAAACAGTTGATACAGGTCTTTTAAAGGAAATTTTAATATGGGAAGAAATAGCTAAAGTTCCTATCTCATACAAGTGAGTTTTTTATAACTGAAAAATATAAAACACATTAAAGTAAATTTAAACACTTAGAATTTTATATTTTAATCCTTTCAGTCACTGCATAGCTACTGATTCAACTATGCCAACTCTCATGGCTTGTTATAAGTACCAAGCGAATATACTATAATGTCTACGATATGTTTTCTAACTGGATATACTCTTGCAAGAACTTAAATATACTATCGTTATTTTGTATCTATAGGGAACATCATTTAAAACTAACTAAATTTCCTAGTCTCAAAATTTAATAATACAAAAGCAAATTTGTGACTGAAAAGGTTATAAGAGATTTCAGTAACTATTTTTAGGTCTATTATGGAAATAATTTGATTAATTTTCACAGAATACCCTCAACTACATTTTTAAAACTGAGGAGACAATTCAAAGAGCTTTTCCCAACCGAAGATCCAGATGATTTTTATAAACCCCAGTGTTCAAATGACCAAAATGAAGTTAAGTTCACTAGGGGATATGTTCATAATTATTATAAGATAGTACGAGCTGAACTTAGATCCTCAAATATTTTGAAGCAAGGTATCATACCATTGGGTGTGACTGCAAGTTTCATAAGTTGTAATATTTTTATTCATTTTGTATTTAGGAAATATATCATAATTAGACTAAATTTATTATACCTATATGTTTTCCAGATGGTTTAAACATTACCGATAGATATCAGTGCTTAACTGATCCTCATAGAGAATCTTATTCATTAGCTCTAGTGAGTAAGACTTGGGCAGAGACTTATGAAAATAGGGTGAACAGTTTATCTAAGAAACAAAAATGAATTAAGGTGGTTTCACTGGAGGTGTATTTCAAGAGTTTTCCTTGTTTAAAATATCCTCTTGGTCTTTCATTGGTAATGTATATTATAATATATTTCTCGCCATTTTCCAAGAATGTTCAATAGCGGGTTTATATTAAGCGATTTACATATGATACAACTACTTTTGGGCATGCGTTGAACACTAAGTTAGACTACATTCACCACTTTGTGGTGTTTAAAACATGAATGAAAGTTATCTTGATATTAAATAATTTAATCATATTTACATTTAAATAACTTAGTTTTTAGATATTAATTCTAAATAAAAATATTTAAATAATAATTTTTGCAGTTTGAAGAAGACTTTAAATTATTTAACAAATTTAAAAAGTACTAATTTGATTACACAAGAACCGAATGAATACGTATCATTTTTCATTAAAACTTGGCCAAATATTGCTGAAAAAATAGTGGAATTATCCAAAAAATCGAAAATAAATGAGGTTAAAATATTTAGAGCAGAAAACAAGAAATATTTTGATTCAGGTATTTATATTATGTAAAAAGGGTTTCACCCGCTAATATAAAAATGTGTGCATTCACACACATTACTTCAATTTATAATTACAGATTAAATTTTAAATAATGTTTAATTGAATAATTTGGTTGTAGGAAATTATAATAATGCTTTAGCTTTATTTTTATTACCATTATTAATGAAGTATATTAAATCATATAAAATAAAGCAAGGAAATTTAATAGAAGCCGTGAATTTGACTAAAAAGGAAGATTCTTCAACATTTATTTTACATGTGCAGGTAATAGAAATATTTATAAATATCTGTAGCTACTGTTTTTTTCTCTACTTCCTTAAATAGCAAATCAATGTATTATATTATAGGATTCAGCGAATGTGGATAAGGAAGTTAAAGCTTTTGAGGCTTGGCTAAAAGTTTTAGAACAAAATATTTATCCCTTTCTAGTTTGTAGTGGCAATTTTGACAATTTATCCGTTTATCTTGTTAAGAATGGAGAAAGATATATGTTCCATGACTTACCAAAAGCCATTGAATGTATCTACAAATGCCTAACCACATTACAAGCATTTCCTAATATGTGTGATTTTGTATGGACCTTCATAGATAAAGCTGTATATAACTTCACGTTTAAAAAATGTGTTCATGTAGTTAATAAACTAATGAAAGATTTAAATATATAGTCGCATATAAATGGTTACATTAATATTTATAGTTGAAAATATTGTTATTCAGTTTCATTATAAATTTTATAATCGGAGTTTTATTTGGTTAGTTGAAATGGATTACTGGCCCATTATTAATCATATGCTACATTTTATTATAATGCTGTACGGTGATCCAACATTTCCGAGGAAAATCGTTGATGTGGTTATTAATTATATTCATAATTTACTTAAACATGTTTATTTGCTGTCACTAAAGAAAGATGTTACTGACATATTAAAATGTCATAATATTAATGACACTGCAGCATTAAATAAGATTAATGAGTGTTTTAATGACTATAGTAACATTTTTATGCACTTATTAAGCGAACACAACCGATTTAATATTTTACAGTCAAAAGGCATGATTGCGTTTGAAGAGTTCAAAATGGGTTCTGTAATAGAACAACGAATTGTTAATAATGTTGAAAAGCTTATTTGTTTAGATTTATATGGAATATGTGTGCCGTTACGAAATAGTCTTAAGATGTTCTTAGAAATTCCAAATTTATTTAATGAAATAATGAAATACATAGATACCTTAAAACATGAAACAGAAATTGTTACAAATATAATTCAAGGAAGTTTATGGAAAGTCAAATATGCACAGCAGTTTGCTAATGATATAGTTTTTCCTTTATATTTATTTTATGATGAACTTGAAGTAGGAAATGCTTTAGGTAGCCATGCTGGAAAAAATAAATTTGGAACCATTATGCATCAATAGCTTGTCTTCCCCGATGTATTTCCTCACGTTTGCAAAGCATTATTTTTTCTACTTTAGTATATATATGCAGGTGATAAAGAAATCAACTAATCGACAAATCTTTAAAACAGTAATTGACGAATTAAATTTTTTAAGCAGTGAAGGGATTTTAATAAAAGTTAATGGCACTGTAAAAAGGATCAAATTTCATTTAATGCTTATAATCGGTGATAATTTAGGTCTGAATCAAGTACTTGGGTTCGTATAATCTTTTAAAGCAAACTATTTCTGTAGAATTTGTAAAATGACATATGAGCAAACTTGTACTTGTGTAAAAGAAGATTTAAGTAAATTGTGGTTAACAAGAAATTATGAGGGAGACGTTACGCTAGCAGATATTGATAACACTGGGATAAAAGAAGCCTGCGTATTTAATCAAGTTAATGGTTTTCACTTGCCGGATAATTTTACTGTAGATGCAATTCACGATATTTTGGAGGGTGTCTGCTCATACGTAATGACATCTCTTTTGTACACATTCGTTTTTACAAAAAAGTATTTCACAGTTCAGTATCTAAATATGCAATTTCAAAGTTTTAATTATAGTCCACAAGATTTTAATAAGCCGCCACTTGTATCTGCTCAAAGACTCAGAAATAATGAGCAATTGAAAATGTCCGCTTCTGAAATGCTGTGCTTTGTAAGATATTTTGGAATTATTATGGGCCATAAAATTTTAAAGATTGATCTGCACTACACGTGTTATATATATACTTAAGAAAAATAATAGATGTAGTATTATTTCCAAGAATTGTTATAGCTGATGCTAACAAGTTAAGTAAGTACATACTTAAATTGAATGAGTTATACTTAAAATTTTATGGTAATCTAAAACCAAAATTTCATATATTTATACATTATCCCAGATTGCTGCTTATGAATGGACCTATAGTTAATTTTTGGGGCATGAGATTTGAGTCAAACCATAAAATAATAAAATCGAATGCAAAGTCGTCGAATAACACTACCAATTTATTGAAAACAATTGCCACAAAACAAGTTTTACGGATGACTGCCATGATGCATTCGTTACAATATGAAAGAGATGTAACTTTTAGCTGTAAGATAAAAAAAAAGAAAATTATTTCTTTGATAATACTCTAAATGAAAACTGTAATTTTTATAAAAAAGTATGTGTTCATGGTACAATTTACTCTATTGGAACGTTTTTAGTTTTAGGCGAAAACGAAATAGGATTAGAGTTTGGTGAAATAATAGATATTATAGAAGAAAATGTGGAAATATACTTTAATTTGCAATTATACTCAGAAATAAAATTCGAGGAACATTTCTATGCATACGTTATTGATAAAATAAATGCGAAAAAAGTATTAAGATTTAGAAGTTTACCAAATATCGCGCCAGTATTAGGAATAAGGAAATGTGATATATATTATGCAGTTCCTCCATATATGTTGTAGCTTATGCATAAATAAATTTTATTTTTAAAATAAAAATATATTTTTAGTAACCTCAATTATTTACCGAAAAGTACATAAGTCTGCGATTGGTAAATATTGAAAAAAAGAATAAAGTTCAATAAGCAGCGAATAAGTACTAATGCATAAGTTATTTAGAAGTACTTTTACAAATAAATGCGATGTAGTTAGACCTCTGGAATTTTATACAGGCTGAGGCAGTTAATCCGCTCCAGAGCGTAAATACAAAAAGACTCGTATCTTTTTAATTATAAACGATATTCAAGTTTTTTATAGGACCTTTTCGAAACCTCTTATTATTTGCTTCCAGAAAGGTCATATGCGAAAATTGGGATATTTCTTATAGTTAAAAGATACGCGTTTTTTTGTATTTACCCTCTGAGGCGGCTTAAGTGCCTCACCCTGTATATAGAAGTCATTTCCTTTTATTTTGTTTACTTTATTATTAAGAGAGTTTTTCAAAAGAGTATAAGTCAATGTGTTATTTAATGGAGGCGTTTTAATATATTTTTGTATTATTTAAAAATATTGTAATAATTAATAAATGCATTTAATATAATTATAACTGTTTATTCGTTTTAAATCATTAATTTATATACTTTATTTTCCTGTTTAAAATATTTGGGTTTGCTTAAAAGTAAAACTATACACAATAGATATTATAAATTACTAACAACAGATAGCATACTCTTTAATTAAAGTTGAAAAACTATAGACAATAAAAAGAGAATTACTATTCGAAAAAGGAGCTGTCTTACTCCAAAACGGTTACTATTACTTCTCTTTCAGTAAGCGTTGATTTATTCTTATAGCCGGGGCAACTGATAGACAAAAATTTTAAGTTAATCGAGCTATATAATAAAAAGAGTCCAAGAGTCCGAAAAAGGAGCTCTGGTGCCCCGCCACGGTGTTTAGTGTTCTTTTAAACTAAAGTGCATATCTATATTCATAGGTGGCGCAGTCGATATACAAAAATGTTAGGGTAGTCAAGCTACACAATACAAAGAATCAAAAGAATCCAGAAAAGGAGCTCTGATACCCCAAAACGGATTCTGCTACACTTATGCTAAGAGTGTTAATATATTCCTATAGGTGGCACAGCCGTTGCACCAAATTTTTATCAGTGTAGTTAACGGGATCCCTCACGCATGCTTTACCGACAGTACAAGTCAATAAACAATTCGTTTAGTAAAAGTCAAATGCGAAGTAAATTGCAAAAATGGGCTTCTTTATGACAAGGTGCCAATTCTAACGGATCAATCGAGCTTAAAAAAACTCAAATCGGATGAAGAATAACGCTGTACCATTGTCCTGCGTTCTTGAAGTGCAAATAACCAAAAGTAACCTCTCTTCAAGAACGCAACACAATGGTACAGCGTTATTTTTCAACTAATTTGAGTGTTTTTAAGTTCGTTTGACTCGTTAGGACTGGCACACTCTCTTACAAACGCCCGATTGTTCAATTCAATCCGCATTTTAATTTTATTAAACTAATTGTTTATTGACTTGTACTGTCGGTAAAGCACGCGTGAGGGATCCCGTTAACGGCTAACTTCGTTTTCGTTGCTGTGGGATTGATTCTGATATCACCGGCATTACTTACTGTACATACAGGGCTGTATATAAGTTTCGCCCAATAATCTTGCGTCAGGCGAGGGGAAGTAGAAATCAGAGGGGCGAAGGGTTTTCTAGGGAATTATGTATCATCGACACCGTTAAAGTTTAGAGCAGTCCTTTTTACATCAACAGATCTATCAATGGCTAGAAATAACCTGTTTTTCTGAAAATGTAGAGGAATAAATAAAATCAATAAATGGCAGAAAGGAAAGAAAGGATCTTAATGAATAAAGGAAACGAAAACATCAGATGAGTATTATTTAGATATTAAAAATGTGAAAGTAATAGTAAATATTTAAGGAAATATACTTTGTGTTTCTTTTTAATTTAATTACAGGTTAAATCGATTCTGATGATATTATGGTTACAGGAAATACATATTTACATGTTATTATGATGATGGAAGTGATAGCGACTACCAATTAAATGAAGAAAAGCTCTGTCATAAATTAATTAGGATGTAAAGTGAATGTATTTTCAATTTTATTCCAAGTTAAATATAATCTGATTACAACATTATTTTGTGTCCTTATTTTAATCACTTACTGCACATTCATATTAATTACATATATTCATTCACTTTAAAGTTAATTCCTTCAGAAGAAAAAGAGTAGATATAGCATTATTTTTTCTACTGCTATCCATATACGCTTAAGTTTTTTTTTTTAGTTTTATGTGCGTGAGGAAATGCTGTTAGGCATACCCTGGCCTTTGTAGACCAGGGTTATGTGGAAAGACCCCATTAAAGGTCAAGACTCTCTCAAGGGGAGTGGTTTTTTGGTTGTCTTTTTCGAGACAGCCTCAACCAAGCCACCGCCCTTGAGCATACCCACTAAAACCCCCCGCACTATACAGCCATGTAAAGGACAACTTGGAAGACCTCGTCAATAAAGTTCTAGGTTCTGAAATCTTTAATATTTCAGGGCATATCCACCTGATTGAACCACCTGTTCCAAACGTCGAGGGACAGAATGCACAAGATTTTCACAGATATGTGGTTGATCATTTAATTCATCCCACATCCTTCGCACGTGACGATTTAGTGCCTCTGTTGTCCTATCTTCTTCGGGTCTCCAACGCTTTACAATGATACCCCATATATTTTCTATGAGGTTGATGTCTGCAGATTTTGCTGGCCAATTTATTAACTCCACTTCAGGATGCTCTGCAAACCACTGCCCTGTTATACGAGAGGTATGTACGCTTGAATTATCTTGCACAAATTTAATTGTAGGCACTTCTTGCATAGAATATCTGCTTCTTACGCTTGGCAGCATACAATTTTCTAATAGATTTGTGTATATTGCAGAGTTCATTTTTGTGTCGACTTCGAATAATCCACCTACTCCATGTTTCGACATCCAGCCCCAGTATGCAACACTTATCCTGTTGCTTCTATTCATTGGCAAAACATATTGGTCAATATACCTAGTTCCATCTGGCCGCCAATCATGGAGTCTTCCATCTTCAGAAGACTGGAAAACTTTTTCGTCACTCCAAATGACATTATCCCAAAATCCTTCCTCTTTGCTCATGTATTCCAATGCAAAACCAATCCTTTGCTGCCTATGTTGATCAGTCAACTTAATTTTATGTGCTGCGTGATGGCAGTATACGCCAGCTTCATGCAGCCTCCTACATACAGTTATTAGGGATACTTGAGCTGTGTAATTCATACAAAATATTATTTGAAGGCTGGAACGGATCTTTGCTCATAACATGAGTGATTTGCCTGTTTTCCTCTTCTGTTGTAATTCTAGGCTTTTCGTTGTGTTTCCTCTTATCACTTAGACCTTCAACTCCTTCTTCGCCAAACTTCTTGATCCATCGATTAATAGTCAACTTATGAACCTGCAGATCTGTAGCAATTTCTTCTGAAGATTATCCTGCTTTTGACATTCCAATAGCCATTCTTTTTGCAACTAATTTGTCATTTTCATTTGCCATTTTTCAGTTTAACTTTTTAGAGAACCATTTACAATACTTTTCAGTGTTTAAGCAATAAAATAAATGCCAACTTTGCCTACTTTCATTTGTCTGTTAGCATTTGTTTTATTGCTTAACCATTGAAAAGTGTTATAAGTGTTTCTCTAAAAAGTTAAACTGAAAAATGGCAAGTAACAGTGATATATCAGTTACAAGAGAAATGGCTATTGGAATGTGGAGAAGGCAGGATAATCTTCAGAAGAAATTGCTACAGATCTGCAGGTTCATAAGTTGACTATTAATCGATGGATCAAGAAGTTTGGCGAAGAAGGAGTTGAAGGTCTAAGTGATAAGAGGAAACACAACGAAAAGCCTAGAATTACAACAGAAGAGGAAAACAGGCAAATCACTCATGTTATGAGCAAAGATCCGTTCCAGCCTTCAAATAATATTTTGTATGAATTACACAGCTCAAGTATCCCTAATAACTGTATGTAGGAGGCTGCATGAAGCTGGCGTATACTGCCATCACGCAGCACATAAAATCAAGTTGACTGATCAACATAGGCAGCAAATGATTGGTTTTGCATTGGAATACATGAGCAAAGAGGAAGGATTTTGGGATAATGTCATTTGGAGTGACGAAAAAGTTTTCCAGTCTTCTGAAGATGGAAGACTCCATGATTGGCGGCCAGATGGAACTAGATATATTGACCAATATGTTTTGCCAATGAATAGAAGCAACAGGATAAGTGTTGCATACTGGGGCTGGATGTCGAAACATGGAGTAGGTGGATTATTCGAAGTCGACACAAGAATGAACTCTGCAATATACACAAATCTATTAGAAAATTGTATGCTGCCAAGCGTAAGAAGCAGATATTCTATGAAAGAAGTGCCTACAATTAAATTTGTGCAAGATATTTCAAGCGTACATACCTCTCGTATAACAGGGCAGTGGTTTGCAGAGCATCCTGAAGTGGAGTTAATAAATTGGCCAGCAAAATCTGCAGACATCAACCTCATAGAAAATACATGGGGTATCATTGTAAAGCGTTGGAGACCCGAAGAAGATAGGACAACAGAGGCACTAAAACGTCACGTGCGAAGGATGTGGGATGAATTAAATGATCAACCACATATCTGTGAAAATCTTGTGCATTCTGTCCCTCGACGTTTGGAACAGGTGGTTCAATCAGGTGGATATGCCCTGAAATATTAAAGATTTCAGAACCTAGAACTTTATTGACGAGGTCTTCCAAGTTGTCCTTTACATGGCTGTATAGTGCGGGGGGTTTTAGTGGGTATGCTCAAGGGTGGTGGCTTGGTTGAGGTTGTCTCGAAAAAGACAACCAAAAAACCACTCCCCTTGAGAGAGTCTTGACCTTTAATGGGGTCTTTCCACATAACCCTGGTCTACAAAGGCCAGGGTATGCCTAACAGCATTTCCTCACGCACATAAAACTAAAAAACTAAAAAAAAACTTAAGCGTATATGGGTAGCAGTAGAAAAAATAATGCTATATCTACTCTTTTTCTTCTGAAGGAATTAACTTTAAAGTGAATGAATATATGTAATTAATATGAATGTGCAGTAAGTGATTAAAATAAGGACACAAAATAATGTTGTAATCAGATTATATTTAACTTGGAATAAAATTCAAAATACATTCACTTTACATCCTAATTAATTTATGACAGAGCTTTTTCTTCATTTAATTGGTAGTCGCTATCACTTCCATCATCATAATAACATATATATAAATATGTATTTCCTGTAACCGTAATATCATCAGAATCGATTTAACCTTTGATAAAAGTAAAAAGAAACACAAAGTATATTTCCTTAAATATTTACTATTACTTTCACGTTTTTTATTAACTAAATAATACTCATCTGATGTTTTCGTTTCCTTTATTCATTAAGATCCTTTCTTTCCTTTCTGCCATTTATTGATTTTATTTATTCCTCTACATTTTCAAAAAAACAGGTTATTTCTAGCCATTGATAGATCTATTTGTAATATCGTCAATGAGATAATAACATGTATTCATACAGCGTTTTCGAACTTCCTATATTTCCTCAAACCCTTGGCGTGACCGTTACACTTAAAAATGTGTCGCTCCCCCTCTATATCTTTTGTTACAACACAGAGGATACATTATATAGAGAGCGCTACGCGCTATTCTATTGCTTGAGTGGCACACAGCGCCACCTATACTATATGACACTATTGATGTAAAAAGGACTGCTCTAAAATTTAACGGTGTCGATGATATATAATTCCCTAGATAACCCTTCGCCCCTCTGATTTGTACTCCCCCTCGCCTGTCGCAAGATTATTGGGCGAAACTGTACAGCGTAGCATAATTTAAAATTGCGGAGTTGGCAACGCTGCACCTGCTTCGTTACTGCTTCGTATTCCCTTTTGACCCTTCATTTTATGTTATCTGCTATAATCAGCATAAGCCTATATTTCGATTGGTGCTGTCTTTAACGTTAAAATCAAACTTAGGACGTTTACGTTCGTGATCCGATCCAGATCACGATTTCACGATCCAACCTAGCCGCAGGAATGCAACGTCGGAAAAAAAAATAGTAGATGGATCAGAGGCTTCCGCGTGAGCTCGGTCTGATCCGATCAGGAGATTCAGAGGGTTGGTGATCAGACATCATCAGACTGATCAGACAGATTTGGCTACCGCATTGAGGTATTACTGACATACCAACAGCGAACGGCATTGATGTAATTAAAGTGACAATAACTATTATCCAAAATAATTTTAATTTAAAAATATATAAAAAAGATAAGCTAATATTATAGAAAGCAATTATATTTAAAATGACATAAGCTTAAGGCATATTTTTGAAAATTCTTTGATGTGGATATTGTACAAAGTGATAGAATAAATATTGATTTTTTTCTTTAGATTTATGAAATAGAATAATGAATAGAAGTTGACAATATAGCATAGGTATATTAATGATATAGAATAAATAATATCTGAAAATATTTGTTTTTTTAATTACTATTTATATGTAACACATATCAGATCCATGTAAACGTGTAGATTCTACTTGTTATAATAATAACTTAATTCTACATATGTTTAATGTATGGTAAAAAGATAAATAGCATTTATAATAGTTGAAACGACAGTATAAGCTTTGCTAATACTATGTGTCAAATAAAAAATTACCCACTTTATATATTTTAGTAATAATTACAAATTTATTATTATTTGGAAAGCTTATAAAATTTCTTTCTGAAGCCATATTTGAGCAGTGTCTCCTCTTCACAATTGCCTAATCAAGAATAAGCATAATTAGTGGAATCAATTGTTGAAGGCATATTATACATGTAAAGGGAATACGCCTGAGGTAAAACCTTTTACGAAGACATAAATAGTACATTTTCTTATTTCTGGTAGCTCATATAGTCATATCACCTCTTCGTAAAAGGTTTTACCCCATGCGTAGTCCTTTACATGTGTAATATGCCTTCAACAATTGGTTCCACTAATTATGCTTATTCTTGATAAGGCACTTGTGAAGAGGAGACACTCCTCAAATATGACTTCAGAAAGAAATATTATCAGCTTTCTAAATAATGAAAAATTTTAAATTATTACTAAAATGTATAAAGTGGGTAATTTTTTATTTGACACATAGTATGTATTAGCAAAGTCTATACTGTCGTTTCAAGTATTATAAATGCAATTTATTTTTTTATCATACGTTAAACATATATATACAATTAAGTTATTATAACAAGTAAAATCTACACTTTTACATGGATCTGGTATGTGTTACATATAAATAGTAATTAAAAAACAAATATTTTCAGATATTATTTATTCTATATCATTAATATACCTATGCTATATTGTCAACTTCTATTCATTATTCTATTTCATAAATCTAAAGAAAAAAACCAATATTAATTCTATCACTTTGTACAATATCCACATCAAAGAATTTTCAAACATATGCCTTAAGCTTATGTCATTTTAAATATAATTGTTTTCTATAATATTAGCTTATCTTTTTTATATATTTTTAAATTAAAATTATTTTGGATAATAGTTATTGTCACTTCAATAACGTCAATGCCGTTCGTTGTTGGTACGTCAGTAATACCCCAATGCGGTAACCAAATCTGTCTGATCTGTCTGATCACCAACCCTCTGCCTGATCAGATCGAGCTCACGCGGAAGCCTCTGATCCATCTAGTAATTTTTTTTTCGACGTTGCATTCCTGCGGTTAGGTTGGATCGTGTTCTGGATCGAATCACGAACGTAAATGTCCTTAATCAGCTGTCATGATAATAGAGTGGTGTAATTAAAAAGGAGGACAAAAATCAAATGTTACATGTAATTCTACAATATAACAAATAGCAAATAAAATGTATGGCTTTGGTAAAGATTAAACAATATAAGACAGTAAATATGAAGGAGCCAGCAACAGAATCAGATAAGTAACACGGTATTGTAAAAAACAGTAAAATTTAATACTTTGTGGCAGTTTGTGTGGTATTATGTTTTCAGATTACAATTGGTAGTTACACCTGATTGCAACAAGATGTATTGTTGCCAATATGGAAAATATGAAGAGAAATGTTTTGGGCTACAAACATGTGCAATATACATAGAAGCTTCAGATTTGAAAAATGAATTTTGATGTTATCGATAAGGGAAATGAAGTTTTCTAAGTTAGCTTACAGAGAAATATGAGATTCAATGCTAGGTAATTATAGTTCTTTTTAACTACTTATTTATTAAATAATTTTTAGTATATTAATAACATACAATTAAATATACTATGTTAATAGAATCAAATCAATATTATTCAATTTTGGATAATAGTAATTTAAATGAATATGATTTTGATTCTGATTCTTTCACAATTTACTTTTATTCCGACTGCAATAAGAACAGCTTAAGATTAAATAACCATGAGCTATTAAATTGCATTCAATATAACAAACATATGTAATATGTTATAAAATTATTGTAGAAAATGATTCTGAATCTAGTTTTGCACCCTTCATATATCTCTGACATATGATGCGATTCCTTAGATAATATTTTTATCCTTTTGATTTAGTTCCCAACTTTCACTAATTTCTCGTTTAAACTTTATTAGCTTAATGTAAGAATTTGTTCGTATGGTTTTTAGTATGTGGCACAACTTGAGTCCTTGTTGCCATAGAGGACTTAAAGAAAACTTGAAGCTTCCTTTCTGGAGCATTGCCAAAAGGAATTATGTGTATGACATAAGACATAGAAGTCACCTAGTCTCCATTTGATGTTATGTCATTTTTAACATAATCCTGGGGACACTAGTATTTTCTAGATCCCAAACATTGTATATAAAATTTATACTACCTGATGCTAAAGGTTGATTTTAGCTATGTATAGTTAATGCTAACATAAAAACTGCATATGAATAAAAATGCTTGTGAGGTATTATGAATATTGTATTCTTTCTATTTTCAATTAACGGTGGTGATTCTGAATTCTAGATTCTATAACGCTATGTAACTAATTGAAAAACTAACTGCTATTATATTATATCTAAGCTCTTTAGACTATGAAAATTTTATGCCTTGCCAATTTTGTGCCTTGCCAATTCTGTTTATTATTATTATACACTCTAGTGCATGCAACTGATGTTTTAAGAAGATATGTTTTGTATATCGGATACTTCTTTTTGTTACTTTGATTAGTAAATTTGAATTTGAATTGTTCATGATAAGGCAATTAATATATCTCAATAGAGTTATCTAAGCATACTGTAGCTACCTATCTCATCCTTGTAACTTTATCATTTACTAAGCAATATAATTTTGTGCTTTAGTTACATCCAAATGGACACCATTCTAAGCACTGTATAGTGACATTATCATAAGTAACGCAATAAGCTAACGAGGAATGTAAGCTTGGCAATTGAGTATAAACACTGGAAGAACCTATATTCCATTGAATATGCTACTTCCTCAATTCATTTATTGTCCAGTCCTTCATGAGAGCTAACTACTAAAAATTGATCATAAGTATTTTGCATAGCTGGGACTGATTTTGGTCACCAAGTTAAAGCCTATATTAAACCACTGGTAAAGATAATTGGTATATCATTACCAAATCCATTTTGAAATATTTTAAAAACTGTTTACTCTATTTTAGAAGTATTTACTATTTTGCATTTATATGCACTTATTTCATTGAAACAGGTAAATTTGAATTACTCTATATAACATATACCATTGCATTTGTAATTTGCTGCAAAATATTCATAATCTTTTTATATTTTTTTTTATTTGTTCTATCATGCTATCAATATTTGTTTTAACATTAATTAATTTTGTAATAGGTGAAACCTGCTGGAATAAGTAAAGTGCTAAAACAAATAAAAAGTATCAGAATAAATAATTTGAATTAATAGTTTTTTAAGAAACGTTATGAGATCCCAATAAAATATGCTTTGCCTGTAAAAGAAGGCAGTAAGTACATAGAAATACTGGCAACAAAAATATCTTAATAAGAGATAGCATTAAAATAATTTTTGTGTGAAAACAATCCACGGCATACTTGCTCTAATTATGAAAATATCTAATTAAAAAACGTAGTGAAATCAATATTGCAAGCAAGTGTTATTAATCCTAGCAAAATATAATAATGCATTAATTCAGAACACAGCTGATTTCAAAATAGTTTCATTATGATTTCCATTGTTTATCTCAAACAGATGTTCCCGAAATTGAAATGTTTGAAATAAAAATATGAAAATGATAATATCAAATTACTTATAAAAACATATTATTTAAATAATAATTACAAACATACATTCTTGTTTGAAAAAACAATCTGATATTTTATGTCCAAAAAATATTATATTAATAGGGTCACATCCCGTGTGCAAATTTTAAAAATCGATTTTTTTGCATATATTTTTGTTCTTAAACATGTGTAGCATAAATTAATTATGTAGTTTTCTTATATTCGAAGTCCTTCAAAAGTTATAACCATTAGAATATCAGCTGATAAGAGCGATACCTAACCGCTTAACGTGGTGTGTTGCACTGGTCCTATTGGGTTACTTATCTTTGCTACCCGAGACTTTTCAAAATATACGTATAGAAAAAGCTTAGAAGGTAAGATTCAAGAAGGAACATTCTATAGACTAAACATAGCAGACTAATCGTAAGTAATAGGTTTCATATAGTCTAAAGCAAATTTGATTCTTTAAACGCGTTTCTTATGAAACTTTGTTCTTCTAACTGGTCTCCACGATATCTGGAGAACGGCTGGACTGATTGCTTTGAAATTTGAATGGTATCTTCAGCACATTCATAGGTATAGCGCTAATTAGGATAATTTAACTCTGAACGCTCGAAAGGCTCCGCTGAGGGGACATGTATTAGTGTTATAGAAATCAAAAGCAAATTTTTATCAAGCGTTAAGGGTTAATAATTTAATTCACTCGATAAAGTATCTTTAATACGATTAACTAACATTGGTTATTAACCCTTAACGCTCGATAAAAATTTGCCTTTCGATTTTTATAACACTAGTACATGTCCCTTCAGCGGAGCCTTTCGAGAGTTAAGGGTTAAAAATCCCAAGCCGTACTTTTAACTTAACAAAATAATAAAAAAAACATGAAAATCAATTTTTTTTAAACCAGGTAAATTCTTCAATTTTTCATATTTTCAAAAGATCCTAGTTTGCACTATACCTCAAATCATACAGATTAAAATGCCGTTTAGTTTTTTAATTCCAGATTAGCCAATTATTCGGAATCGTAGAGACCATCAACATCGGTTTTTTTGACAGATGAATTCGGAGTAGTATCACACATTTACTTAGGAAGATTTTATAATGGAAAAATTCAAAATTACTGTTAAAATATCACTAAATAGAAAGTAAAAATTTCAAATTTTTATATCTATTTATTCCTCGTAAAAAAAAAATCCGAAAAGAACCATAAAAACCGGCCATCATACGGAGTGACGCTCTAGTGACACTTAAGCAAAACGATTTACCGGACACGCGTAATTCATAAAATAGCACAAAATTTAAGAAATTTTGGTTAAATACAAACAACAATTTTATTATTGGATTGTTGCGATATAGTATTAGTGTAAATCTCACGGGCCTGGCAAGTAGCTTTTTGCTTCAGATATTACTTTTCCGACATAATATTTAATATCATTTTTCTATTTAAGAATGTATAATTGTAATAATTATTTCAATATTATGTGGATACAATGTTTTTATAAGTAATTTGATATTTTTGTTTTCATATGCTTATTTCAATATCAATATGAATTCAATTTCATGAACATCTCTATAAACTGAACAATCAAAGTCATAAACTTACAATATGTTGAACTCAGCTGTGTTCAGCATTAAAGCACATTATCATATTATACTAAGATTAATAACATTTGCTTGGAACATTGATTTTACTACGTTTTTCAATTAGAAATTTTCATAATTAGAGTAAGTGTGCCGTGGATTGTTTACATAGAAAAATTACTTTAATATTATTTGCTTATTTTAGAAAAGGATTCGATCCAATAATATTATCTTTTACTAAGATACTTTTTTGCCAGTATTTTTATGTACTTGCCACCTTTTTTTACAGATGAAGCATGATTGCTTAAGATGTAATAATCGAGTTTACTAAAAGCTTATGAATACTTGCGTAAAATACTGGTTTTATTAATTTTGTTAATTAGAATATTTTTTTCAACTGGCATGTTTTAATAAGGCACTGATGTGCTGACCGATTATTTTTTATAGGTAAAACATGATTCTTTAGTGATTTTATATAGAACGCAGTGTTTTTTGATTTTTCAGAAAATTAAGCCTTCCCATTTGTTATATATGTGATTATAATAAGAAACTTGTATACAAATTTAGAATGAATCACTAAAATTAAATAATTAAAAGCGATAAATTTGTGCGACATTAGAGATTTCTTAGAGGTTTGGTTTTAGAAAATTTCGAATGTATATACAAATGCTGACTAACTTTAAAGGAATTAGTTAATCATAAATAGTAAGATGCAACATAAAGAAATATATATACCTAATAACAATAATAACCTTTAGATATTTTGATCGAATGACTTAATTAATTCTTATGGGGGCTTAAATATTATTATTGTTATAGAAATTTACGCGATCTATAATTTGGAAAAGTTCTTATTTGTGAGTATGTTTTAATACATGTTTCCTATCCCCTTACATTTACTTATGACAGACATATTCGAGTAGTAGGAAAAGTAAAAAATAGGCCCCTTTAGTTAGATAAATCAAATAGTATCCGCACTTGGAAATTATCCAGACTTAAAATACTTGCCTCTAATTAGAACGCTGTATATTTATAATTAATTTTATTCTTTCCAGAATCTCAAGCCACAAATTGTAGGCATTGCAGAGTTTAATTCCATAGTTTTACTTATATTTACATTAATTAATTTTTTTCGTAAACTTTTTTAGCATGTCATTAAACGACAATTAAAGTTTTGGCTTCATTATATTTATTTTACATAGCTCATGAATCTGGAATACTTTATAATATTATCTACAAAAATGTCCGTAAATACATCGAAAGCTACTGTAGTTGTACATGAAAATTTAAATAAAAAAATTATATACTCTCTTTATACTTCAGCTGTCTTCAAACAAAATACACTCCACTGCATTGAAACTTGAAAAAAATTCAAACACTATTCGTATAAACCTATTTTCCTACTAAACTGCAAAAGGGACGATGAGAATAAATTTCATGATACGTTAACTGTTAGATGCTTTTATCTTATTAGATTATTGTTTTCAATTGAATTATATTTAAATAATTTTCGCAAAGAAAGATGAATATGTCAAAAAATCTATCATTAGCCAATTTAGCTAAAAATTAGAAACATAGCATTTTCAAGATAATTAACCTACATAATAAATTATACGAGTAATATTAAACCTTAGAGCGCGTTTATTAAATTATTAAAGTGTTTACCACTATTTAGAATTTGTCTCAAACGTATAAAGGCTTGAATATAAGGAAGATGTTTTGGATAATTATGTAAACACGGCAATCCAGGGAGACAAGTATTTCACGAATGATAAGCGTGAAGGTGTATCTGAAATAAGTTGGAAGCTAGAACACTCTTCTATTAAGATTCTCTAGGAAATGAAACAAGCCTAAGAGTGTTTCCACTGATAAAAGTTCCGCGGTCAAATAATCTCGTTTGAAAAAGAAATTCTGTTAGATCATTCAAATACAATAGATATGTCACCAAAATTAAACGAGTATCAGAGGCACGGGTAGAAAAAACGTTATTCTTACTATTCAATATATATTCAGGTCGTCAAATTGCTGCCTGATCAGCTGACAAAGCATGTGCACGAGTGAGCATTGTCGTATCATGAGATCGAATTGGAGTTTTGATAATTTTCCAGAAGGTGGCCTTACTCGGATTATTTTGGCTAGTTGAAAGCGAAGTCCAAAGTTTTTTTTTGTGGGTGCAATGTCACCTGTGGTTGTATATGCGCTGGTGTATAATCAGTTGGCCGCTTCTGAGCCGGAAGCTGGGCGTCGGTGGTATTTTGGGTGTGAGAGGTTGAGCGTACGTGTTTTCGTTGATGCGTATGAGTGAGACGAGGACGAACGTTGAGCATCGTCATAGGATGGGATAGGAATATCGAATGAGACGAGGCTCTTCCTTTTGTTGTTCGCAGAACGTCTAGATGATTACGTCGCTTGCACTTTCGGCCCGGTGTGCTAATTACGACTCTCCTCACCGCGGTTATTCTTTCCCTAGTCTCTCCTGCATCATTACCTCACCTCTAGCTACGCAACTGGCCCAACCCGCACTGCTTGCTCGAGGCACGCATGCGCGCAGACTGCTCTGAGCACTTTTAACGGATTCTTTAGATTTCCTCTCGTTCTCTCCCTACAACTCTCTTCCCCCTCTTACACGCCCTCTTCCCCTCCCACTAACACAATATAGCACAGTCTCACTTATATTGGGGCAATATTCTTACTTGGATAACTATACCGGATGGAAGAACGCAATAAATACTGTTAGAAAGCTTATGAGATTAGAACTCACTCGCACGACCAACAGTTTCCAAGTTAACACAAGTACCAGTGTGACACCAGCACTAGTAACACAGTTACACAAAACAGATTATTTATCTGACTCTATCCTATCGTGCCTGACGTTTGCATGTTTAACATAACTTTAACTTCATCTGAGGCCAACCTACCGGCCTCGACAGATCCTGATGGTTTAAGCAATTCCTTATTTTGACTGGCTTCGTCTAATTTTGCATGCCCACTGTTCACAGAAGACTAACAGGACCACATTCGGCATATCTTAGTAAACTCGACTGTCGGTAATGGCATTTACCTCTTTTATCCTGTCGATGTTAATCTTATTTTTTGTTGCTGTTAGTTTTTTAGTAGTCTACAAAATAAAGACCGAATAGTATTAATGACATTAAGACAAAATATATATATATATATATATATATAACGTAGCTACGTGAGTGAAGGAGACACCCGCGTATGATCAATACTTGGACAATCGTGCCACTTTTGATGAATACTTAAACTACCTTATATGTTTTGACTGAAAGCTTTAACTTTAGTTCAAATAAAATAGTAAACTTGAGATTGATGGGTAAAAGATGCCTGAAATTTGTTTTGATTGAAAATTATTTTCGCCGAAAGGGATTATCATCGTAAAAATACTATGTTTGCAACAATGAAGATCAATAGCACAATTTTACCGACAGCTAAACATCGCTGTATATAGGTAAATCTAATAGTTCGGTTGAGTTAGCTCAAATGGTGTATATATAAACAGAGCTAGGCCAAACAATGGAGCAAAACTATAATGCTTCTTTAGCATCAATACTAATAGGCAACTAAATGCACTATCACTTTTGGGATATACGGAAAAAAATGATCAAAAGAAAAATTACTTAATTATTTCTAATTTTACTTGAGTTTAATAAATTAAAATTTAAACAAATAATTTACGTTCATTTAAAAAAAAATTAAATACTGAAAGGAACGAAAAATTGATTAAAGTTGTAATTTTTTAATTCGAAATAATATTTTTTGTATATAACTCGAAAGTACTTCAATTTATGCAGTAATCCATCAGGAAATATCGGATTATTGGAAAATATGCTTTAACCCATTAAGGCCCAAGCAAAATTCAGGCTAGAACATCAAACTAAAATACATTTCATAGGCACACACACACACACACACACACACACACAAATGGAAAAAAATTACCCCTGTTTTATCGTTGGCCTTTGCAATTGCTTATAACAAATTATTTCAACAAATTATGATAAAAGTCGTTATATTGAAAAACTGCAGATTGCGCCAATCGACTTTAGGGGGGCCATTCCACGTCAAAACGGACAGATTTCGGAGTACAACCCCGATTTTTTTAACATATGTTAATATATAAAAAAAATACAAGACTTTTGGCGCTAGTTAGAGTCAAAAATCTTTTTTCGTACCGGTGATACGAGCTGTCAAAGTTTGCACTTTTGCTGTTTTTGGTAAAAATACGTAATCTTTGAAAACTTATATATCCTAAACGAATAAAGACAGAAGACTCTGGCTGGAACGAGAGGACTCAGGAAGAATAATATTTTATTAGAAAAATATTTTAAAAAATAGTTTTGTATAATTGGTTAAAACTATTAACAATTAAAATAAACATTTGAATTAACAAATGTGTTGTCATGCTCTGACAATTATAAAAAAATATCAAGAATGTTCCTTGGAATGTCCCCATAAAGAAAAAAATTAAAATGCGTATACTCTCTTGGTGTTCATAGTGAAAAAAAAATATTTTATCACGACGCGCACGGCCAGAAGCGTCGTTCGAGCGGCGTAAACCGGTGAGACGCATGCGTAACTGAGCGCGACTAGTCTCTACATGTCGGAATCCATCAATCTATGAATAATGCTAGTTAATAACATGTTTTAATTGTTTGTTTATGTTCTTACAACTATTATAAATTAACAATATATTTATTATTATTCTGCTTTATAAGCAGTTATCATTTATTTACAAAATAATAAGAAATAAGACATTTGAACGTTGCATTCAATATACAAATTATATACTAATTTATATTTACATATTTGATTAAATTATGGCAGAAGAAAATATTATTAACCCATTAACGTCCAAAATGTCAAAATTTCTTGCACGTTTTCAAAGTGATTTTTTCCTATGTAATTGGCGTTGAAAAAATTCTTGAAACACATATTCTGATGTAAAATTGCATGCTCTTTCAGAATCCGTTGCCAGAATCATGATAAAACTCACAGGAAAAGAGATATGCTCGATTGAAACATAAAAAACACCTAAATTTTCGAAAAAAAAAATTTTTAGGATTATTTTTCGAAGTGTTACGGTGAAGATATCACCTTGCGACAGTGATCAAAGGTGATCATGGGAGTTGAAGTTTAACAGGGAATTTTTTTGTTGACCTTGAACCATCGCTTCTTTACAAAATGGCGGAAAAAACGATTTTTTTTTTTCAATCTTCATCAACTTTTTTCTCGAAATCTATGGTCTTTAGAAAAAAATTCATAAAAACAAAAATGCCTTAGAATCGCTCGAGGAACATTCTCAAATTTTTTCAGAATTTTTTGAGACAATTTTTGATTTTCCGGGAAACTTGTGAAATGGAATTTTCAAAAATTGTCTCAGAAATTCTGAAAAAATTTGAGAATGTTCCTCGAGCGATTCTAAGGCATTTTTGTTTTTATGAATTTTTTTCTAAAGACCATAGATTTCGAGAAAAAAGTTGATGAAGATTGAAAAAAAAAATCGTTTTTTCCGCCATTTTGTAAAGAAGCGATGGTTCAAGGTCAACAAAAAAATTCCCTGTTAAACTTCAACTCCCATGATCACCTTTGATCACGGTCGCAAGGTGATATCTTCACCGTAACACTTCGAAAAAAAATCCTAAAAATTTTTTTTTTCGAAAATTTAGGTGTTTTTTATGTTTCAATCGAGCATATCTCTTTTCCTGTGAGTTTTATCATGATTCTGGCAACGGATTCTGAAAGAGCATGCAATTTTACATCAGAATATGTGGTTCAAGAATTTTTTCAACGCCAATTACATAGGAAAAAATCACTTTGAAAACGTGCAAGAAATTTTGACATTTTGGACGTTAATGGGTTAATATGAAACTGCTGTACTGAAAATATTGAACAAACTTTTACAATTGTATAATTATCTGATTGAGGAAAAGCTTTAGTTTGAAATTGTGTTGTAGAATCTATCGTTAAAAATGCACGATAATTTCCAGTTCCTTTAACTATTTTCACTTTTCAAAAAAATCTCGTTCAAATTATTTTAATGCTTATTAAAACCCTTTAAACGAGATTTTTGTGGAAAGCGAAAATAATTAAAGGAACTAGAAATTATCGTGCATTTTTAACGACAGATTCAACAACACAATTACAAACTAAAGCTTTTCATCAATCAGATAATTATACAATTGTAAAAGTTTGTTCAATATTTTCAGTACAGCAGTTTCATATTAATAATATTTTCTTCTGCCATAATTTAATCAAATATGTAAATATAAATTAGTATATAATTTGTATATTGAATGCAACGTTTAAATGTCTTATTTCTTATTATTTTGTAAATAAATGATAACTGCTTATAAAGCAGAATAATAATAAATATATTGTTAATTTATAATAGTTGTAAGAACATAAACAAACAATTAAAACATGTTATTAACTAGCATTATTCATAGATTGATGGATTCCGACATGTAGAGACTAGTCGCGCTCAGTTACGCATGCGTCTCACCGGTTTACGCCGCTCGAACGACGCTTCTGGCCGTGCGCGTCGTGATAAAATATTTTTTTTTCACTATGAACACCAAGAGAGTATACGCATTTTAATTTTTTTCTTTATGGGGACATTCCAAGGAACATTCTTGATATTTTTTTATAATTGTCAGAGCATGACAACACATTTGTTAATTCAAATGTTTATTTTAATTGTTAATAGTTTTAACCAATTATACAAAACTATTTTTTAAAATATTTTTCTAATAAAATATTATTCTTCCTGAGTCCTCTCGTTCCAGTCAGAGTCTTCTGTCTTTATTCGTTTAGGATATATAAGTTTTCAAAGATTACGTATTTTTACCAAAAACAGCAAAAGTGCAAACTTTGACAGCTCGTATCTCCGGAACGAAAAAAGATTTTTGACTCTAACTAGCGCCAAAAGTCTTGTATTTTCTTGTATATTAACATATATTAAAAAAAAATCGGTGTTGTACTGCGAAATCTGTCCGTTTTGACGTGGAATGGCCCCCAAATAAATAAATGAGAATTTTAATTTAATACAAGTAATATAAATTGATTCTAATGTATTTATTCCTTTTATTTTAATTACAATTTATTTGTTAAAAATAAAGAAACAAATGTTTTCATTGAAACAACATAATTTCTAAGTAATTAATATCCTATAAAAAATCAAGCTTTGCCTGTAAAAAAGAAACGCAAGTACATATATCGTCTAGCGTAAATTAAGAGGCGCGTAATATTTCGACGTTACAAGTACATATATACAGGGTGTAACAGCAATGATGCTTTTAATTTTAACCACACATTCTTGAGGATAAACTAAGTCGTAAAGTCATATACAATTACATTCGTAAACGCATTATTGTAGAGATAAATCAATTTTAAACCAATAAATCAGGGCATTGAATTAACGGAAAAATGATTTTACTGTTACTTTGGTTGACACTTCCCTTTCGATAAACAAAAAAAGCTATGAAGCTGAAACTGGTGGCGAGAACTAGCGACCAGCCGACGACGCTCAGCGAAACTTTTGTCACGGACTGTATCATTCTTAAATATTCAAAATTAGTACACATGCTAAACGCAAAGGGTAGCCAGGCTGAAAATTTGTACATATATTCCTTATAATATATATAAGACAATAGGGCTATAAAGATTTTGGGGCAGCGCTTCCTATTTTGTTTAAAAAATAAAAGTTTTCATATCTTGCAAAATAAGTGTATAGGCCAAACGCAAAGAGTATCTGGGCTGAAATTTTTTGCATATATTCCTCGAATTATATGTAAATCATTAGCATCATGAAGATTTTGGGGCAGCGTTTCCTATTTTGTTTAAAAAATAAAAGTTCCCATATCTTGCAAAATAAGTGCAGGCCAAATGCAAAGAGTATCTGGGCTGAAAATTTTTGCATATATTCCTTGAATCATATATGTAAATCATTAGCACCGTGAAGATTTTGGGGCAGCGCTTCCTATTATGTTTAAAAACTAAAAGTTCTCATATCTTGCAAAATAAGTGCAGGCCAAACGCAAAGGGTATCTGGGCTGAAAATACTCTTTGCGTTTGGCCTACACTTATTTTGCAAGTTATGAAAACTTTTATTTTTTAAACAAAATAGGAAGCGCTGCCCCAAAATCTTTATAGCCCTATTGTCTTATATATATTATAAGGAATATATGTACAAATTTTCGGCCTGGCTACCCTTTGCGTTTAGCATGTGTACTAATTTTGAATATTTAAGAATGATAAAGTCCGTGACAAAAGTTTCGCTGAGCGTCGTCGGTTGGCTGTTAGTTCTGGCCGCCAGTTTCAGCTTCATAAAAAGCTCGTACTTCTCCACCGTTCTTTATTTCCACACGCATACATGTGAAACTGTGTACCAACTATTAATATTAACTCCTGATGTCTTACATTCTTGATCCAGGCGCTATTTGAAATTTATTTTCTGTCTACATTCAAAAAAATCTTTGAAACCAATAATTAAGTTGAAAATTCCGGGCAACTATACGGCGTTATTTGTAGATTAATTTTGAAGCCGTTTTATTTTTTCGGTAACGCGCCACATAAACTGCTCTATCTAATAAGGCAGTCAAATAATAAACATTATATTAAAAAAGCGATTATAATATATTATATTTTTTTCGATTTTTTAAATCTTACTGTTTTCGCAGATAGAGCAGTTTGCTGCATCTTTAAAAGAGCATAATGATTTGAAAATAGATGTTCAAGTAAGGCCATAGTCTTCTCTGGAAATGTTGATCTTGGTGGGAGAGTTTGGGGAATTCTTTTAAGAATAAATAAGACTTCTTCCATTCTTCGAAAGGATAAGGCAAAATATGAAGAATATATCATTTTTTCTTTATGTCATAGATTATGCACCGTTTTTGCATAGTGCCTGCCCAAATTGGCTTGCCAGTAAAATTAGCCAATTGCTTGACCAGATTCTAGTTTATAGTGACTAGAAGTTGATATGGTCACCAAAAAGAAATATTTTACAATTCATCAAACAAATCATAATAAAGCGAAGAGAAAAGCATAAGCATTTACTAACTTATCTCTGAAATCTTCTTGTACCTAAGCGTGCAAAGACAATGAATAATAATCTACAGTATTAACAAAAAATTATTCTTAATTTTGTCGCTTGTCCCTTCATAAAATAAAAAAAGGTTTATTTATTTTTAAAGGGATTCCTCAACGTCTCCACTTAGATTGAAATTTCCAGAGAAGACTATGGCCTTACTTGAAAATTTATTTCCGAGTAATTTTGATCTTCCTATGTTGCACACAGCAAACTTCTCTATCTGATGAAAAAGTAAGACTTTCAAAAACAGAAAAAAATATCAATTCTTATAATAGCTTTTTTAATATAATACTTATTTTTCTTACTACCTTAGAACAGTATATATGTCGTGTCACCGAAAAGATAAAACGACTTGAAAATTTATCTACAAATAACGCCGTAACGTTACCCACAGAATTCTCAACTAATTGGGGGGTTTCGAGGATTCTTTTAAAAATAGACAGAAAATGATTTTCATCAGCACCAGGATAAGGAATGTAAGACATTAGGAGGTAATATTAATAATCGGCGTAGTTGCGTGCGTGTGTGTATATACGTATACGACAAGACGGATCAGCGGAAAAGTACAAACTTCTTTTGTTTTTTGAAGGGGAACTGTCAATGAAAGTGAGAGTAAAGTAATTTTTTCGTTGCATCAAAGCTCTGATTTATCGGTTTAAAATTTATTCATCTCAGCAATGATGCTTTTCCGGACCTTATAGTACAGGACATTTCGACTTAGTTTATGCTCAAGAATACCCCAAAAAACAGACTTCGCCTGTAAAAAATGGCGGCAAGTACATAAACCATCTAGCATAAATGATATAGTAAAATTATCCAATTAAAAAAAGTAGTGAAATCCAAATATTAGGCAAGTATATTTTTTTACCTTAACAAAAGTTAAATTTTCGAAAAAAAGAAAAGGAACAAAAAAGTTACTTGCCGGGCCCGTAATGTCTATGAATAGTGAGAGATAGAATCGTCTGTGGTTCGGCTAACTTCAATCTTTATCCTAATATGAAATTTGCTATACTACGCTATACTTGAATCACACACGATTCATTTCCCACTGTGCATGAACATTACGGACCCGGCAAATAAGTTGTTTGTTCCTTTTTTTTTTCGAAAATTTAACTTTTGTTAAGGTAAAAAAATATACTTACCTAATATATGGATTTCACTACTTTTTTTAATTGGATAATTTTACTATATCATTTATGCTAGATGGTTTATGTACTTGCCGCGTTTTTTTACAGGCGAAGTCTGTTTTTTGGGGGATTTCATACAGTTTTGTAAGAGAATATATATTTAAAAAATTAAATTATTCTTTTAAATTCTACAGAATTTAAAGAAAATTTCCACACTTCTCATATTTTGAAACAACAGCGCTTAACTAATAAAAATATATATATAATAATATTGAAAAAATATCACAGTCAACACATGGAATTTATTGATATTTGTAATGTATTTTACATAAATGAACTTCATAATTAATGCGCAGGCTACTTTTTTAATGTTTCCAGTTTCACTATAATAAAAATTTGATCAAAGTTTTCATAATCAATAAACATACTTTCAACATATAAAAATAATTAAGTAAAATGCATATTTTTATTAATTTACATTTTTTCAAGAAATAATATGTAAATATTTTTCGCATTACGAGGCCAATTTGTATAGGTAATCTTTTCATCATCTACAACTATCCAAGAAGAACCACTATGACGCAACATTGAAATGTAGTATCCTTCGTTAATAGTTGTACCATTATGAAAGATTGCGCTAATAATTTTATAAGTATTGTCATTAATGCGCAATTTTGTAGTTGGAATACTTTTAATTCCACATTGCTGAATTTTTGTAAATTGATCATCGAGGGGCAAACCGCTGCGGGAATTGGTGTACAAATTCGGGGAATTGCCAAGAAATTATATAGGTATTGGTAGGAATTGCAAGGAATTGCAAGGAATTATAAGGAATTGCAAGGAATTATAAGGAATTCAAGGAATTACAAGAAAATAGTAGAAAAATTATTCGAAAATGCGTAGTAAAAAAAAGTGGGAGTTTGGGATCCCCATTATGGGGTTTAATCTGTACACAATTACAACACTTAAAATGAGTTTTTAATTTTTGTTTTCAAGCGCGCTGTGTAGAGGCGTAGAGGGCGCAATGTGCGTCAAAGAATCTAGTGCGCCTGTGCGCTGCACGGCACAGGAGAAGCAGATTTGTAGCAATGTGGACGTAACAAAATCTAAACGATGAGGATATTAAAGTTTTAAATTTTCAGAAATGAAATTCGGCTCCATTAGCTTCATTAATAACTGTACGGTATTAAAATAAGTGCTAATTAAATTTACTACAAGGGTTATTCATAATTATACCTTTTAAATTAAGTAAGTAACCAAGATAACCTATAAACCACGTTTCAGATGGAAGATTCTCGAACTAGTGAGGTTCAATCCACAGCTCAATCGAATGAATGTATCTCTTCAGTGGTTAGTTTCTTTAATGAAGCAGAAGATTTCTTGAATTTACAAATTTCCGAAACATTAAAGAATTTATTAATAATTAATGGTTTTGATAATGAAATTATCATGTCAAACATAAAAGACTCTGACCTTGATGGTATTGTAGAATTTACCAGAACTCATTTACATCACATTTTAAGCAAAGAAGAATTACCAAGATATTATGGTATTTATTCAGACAATGCAATTATTTTTGAAATAATACCTGGTCATAGGCGTATAATACATATGCTATCAGATTATTATAAGCAACAGGTATCGGTCAAACAAAAATCTAAAAGAGTGGTGTCTGCAAAACAAAACTCTGGTCAAGTAACATTACAAAATATTAATAAAAATAAGTCATACACACCAATTAATGGTATAGCACCTAATGCATCAGAATCTATGGCAGCTATATTATTAATGGAAGATGTAAAAATAAAAAAAACATTAACATCTTGGATGCAAAAACATTTAACTCAAATTGAATGGGAAAATATAAAACAGTTATTTGAGACTATTGTTGTAACAACAAAGTCGACTGATAAAAAAGAATTAACGTGTTTAATAAAATGTTTTTGTGGAGCAAACTATAAAATAAATCAGTATATGAAAGGTAATTCAAGCCGTTGGATTTATTCAAACTTTCATATACATTTGCAAAAGAAGCATATTCAGTGCACCAAATCTGTTAGCACTATAAATATGAAAAAAAAGAACTCATTACTAACTATATAGATAAAATAAGTGATGTGTCAAATGCAGCGTCTATACCAGTATTAGATAAAAATAATACAATGAATAAAACGGATATTAGTGATGTCAATGATGTTATAAATTTACACGATATTGGATCTACAAATCTTCAAATGTTAAATAATACTAGTTGTTTAGGTAATATAGAAAATATGAACAGTATTATGGACACAGTACCTGCTTGTAATGCAGCCTCTAACACAAACATAATTACAATAGATATACCTGTAATAGATAAGGCTGAGTTTAACTCATTGCCAGCATTAAATATTCTATCTGGGGTAGATATTTTAATGGATAAGATAAATATCAGTTCCAATTTGTCTAAAAATTGTGATAATGATGATTCTATTAATAATTCTTTTCTAGATACATCTACTACCTATTTCGATGTTGATGCAACCATTGTTAAGAATGATGCATCTTCAGGTGATGAAAATATAAAAATGAGAACTAATCAATTCAGCATATCTAAATGGAAAAGTTCAAAGTATCAAAGAACGGAACGACTGAGAAGAGCTAGAGAAAATGTAGGCAACAGTCAAACATTAATTACAGATTATTTTGCCTTAGCTGATAGAATTATAAAAATTTTAAATAATAATCCTACAGCAACCGAAACATTTTTACCTAAAATTAAAACTTCTATGGTTGATGTGACAACCGAAAATAAGAAGCCAAATTTAAATAAATTTTTACAAACTTTGCTCGATATATCATTGATGAATGCGAAAGGACCAAAAAATAGAAATTCATATGACGAAGCTATAAAAAAGTTCGCAACTTATCTTTACTATACTGGAGGAAGGCTGTTATACGAAACACTACACGCAAATTTACCAAACATTTTACCTTCTATCAGTACTCTGAACAGGTACTCCCTTACTAATCGACGGGGAACCAAAGAAGGCGAAATGGATTTTCATGGTTTAGTTGAATACTTAAATAAACGAGACGCTTCAAAAATTATTTGGATAGCTGAGGATGCTACACGTATTACTGGCCAAATCGAGTATGATTCGAAGACGAATAAAATATTAGGTTTTCCGCTACCTTTAAAAAATGGTTTACCTGATCAAAATAAGTATGTTGCCGCTTCTGCAACGGCTATAGAAAATTTTTTTAAATTCAACGACAAAGCTACGTATGCATATGTAATAATGGCTCAATCATTTTCAAACAATGTTCCTGCATATTGCCTATGTCTGTTTAGCACTGATAATAAATTTAGTGCAGAAGACGTGGTTCAGCGATGGAACTTTATGAAAAATGAGGCCAAAAAATTTAATATTACTATTGCGGGTTTTTCATCTGATGGTGATACACGTTTACTAAAGGCGATGCGTATCAATACATCGCTACCGATCACAATAAATGAAGTATTTCCTTGGAGCACGATGTGGCCATGGTATCAAGTAGATGTTGATAAAACTGAAGAGTGCTATATTCAAGACACAACACATATCATTACTAAAATGCGTACGAGACTTCTAAAAGATGGAGTTACTCTGAAAATTGGAGATTACTTGGCTACTGTAGACCATTTATTTACTTTAATGAAAACTGTACCAAAAGATAGACATTTTTTAACATCATGGGATTTAAAACCAGAAGACAAAATGAATTATCGTGCTGCAGAAAAAATGTGTTGTTGGAGAGTGATCGATGAATTAAAACAAGTCGCTAACAGTAAAGGTACAATCTCATATTTAAAGTTAATGAATTATATAATAGCTTCGTTTGTAAATGAATCCACGGACTTGAACACACGTCTACATCATATTTGGTATGTAGTATTCTTTCTTCGAATTTGGAGGTCGTGGGTTAAAAAAACTAAACTGCATACACTTAAAGAAAATTTTTTAATTAACAATTGTTATCTATGTATAGAGCTAAATGCACACCATTTAATAAAACTGATAACATTATTTAAAAATAACAAGGAAAAGTTTATTTCTCAAATGTTTTGCTTAACAAATTTTAGTAGTCAAATCTGTGAAAAATTTTTTCGTTCAGCTCGCTCTATGACCTCTACTTATTCTACAATTATTAATTTTAGTATAAAAGATTTAATTCATCGAATTGATAGAATTAAAGAAATAAATACAACTACTAGTGATCTATTAGGAATATTTGCTTTTCCTAGAGAGGATTTGAAGAAATCTAAACCACATGCTGGTCCTTCATTGGAGGAAATACAATGCTTAAATATTACAGAATCTGTAGATAAAGCTCTCAAAGATGCTATAATAGATGTTAAAGACTTAGGAATAAATTTTAATATTGATAGTGATGAATCTTGGAAAATGATTGACATTCCATTACAGGAGACCATACGAGAAAGTAATATGATACCTGCTAACGACATTGAGTATGAAATTGATAATGATCATATAAAGAATTATGAAGATGCAAACTTTGGAGACGTTGATGATGCCGTTTTTTTTGACAGTGATGTTGATAAAGAAGTCAAAAAGTTCAGCAATTTAAAAGACTTTTCCAAACAAGTTCAATTACCAATCACAGAGGATTCACCGTTTATAGAAATTGTTGTCGACAATAAATCATTGATAGTAAAAAAATCATCTTACTGTTGGTTTTTGGATGATTGTAAAGGAAAAGTTAGTACAGATAGATTGAGAAGATTCGTTGGTAATACAAAAGTCACGGCTAAAAGAGGAAAAAACTGCAATGTAACCAAACAAAGGAAAAAAGCCAAGTATCAGTGTAGTCTAGATTCTTCTAAAGAAAATTTGCAATTAAATGAACTACATGAAAGTATGTTTCCCGAAAATAATTTCGATAATACTTCTAAAAAACTGGATGTAATATTAGAAAAATATTATGCTGTTTTTTACGACGACACTTTTTATATTGGTCGTGTTATTGATATGCAGGATGAAAAAATAAAGTTGAAATTTTTAAAATTGGAGCTGGATCATTTCGAATGGCCACGCGATGACGATATAGCTATTGTTGATAAAGAATTTCTTTTTTATGGTCCTATTGAAATTTTAGGCTCTAGTCCTTTTTTTCTGAATGTTCGTGATCTCTCTGCTATTAATAAGCAATACAAGTTAATGCGCTCCCTGTACCACAAATCTTAGATGATTAAGATACACTAGCTTTATTAATTATATAAAAATAAGTTTTATTACTAAATACTCATCAAAAATATAAAGAATTTATATATTGTATTTTCAGTTGCCCACATATGTAAACAAAAATTGTTACAAACTTCAAATTTTCTACTTACTTGTTTATTATTTATAATTTGTAAGACTCTGTTGTATAAAACGTGCAAATAAATAAGTGCGATATAAAAAAATATTCATAATTGTTTATTTGATTGCCTACTATGATGCGAAAAGTAACGTTAAATATTATTTCTTATTAAATGTTTTTAATAATTAATGTCGAAAATATAATTTTTTGACATAATTACGTGAATTATTAAACTCTAACAGGAATTACTAGGAATTACTAGGAATTAGTAGGAATTACTAGGAATTCTGGTGAAATACTAGGAATTAGTAAGGAATTACAAAAATTAGGAAATACAAATAGGTTTCTTAGTAATTCCCTCTGTAATTCCCATATGTAGGAATTGGTGTACACAATTTTAACTAGCGGTTCACCCCTCGTTGATCATTTACTTGTTTAAAAAGTACCAGCTGAATAATAAGCACCTTACTTGTCGTGATTATTTCAACTTTTTTAAGCTATTCCGTGCCATTACAAAGTTGATAAGGTAATTTTTGTTTAATCTATATTGAATAATTTTGTTTTATTAATTCAGTCAAATCATATGACTTTTTAGATTTTTCGGGAATATTAAGTAAAATGGAAAAGTTTGAAGAATGATGCAGTTTTGTGTTATCACATGTAACACACCGTGAAGTTGTAGTAAAGTTACTTTCTACTATTGACTTCATAAAATGAAATTTGCTGCAAAAATCTGTAATAAATTTACCAGCATCTTGTTTAAGATTATTAAGATAGGTATTTCTTAAGCATTGCCTAACTTCATTAAGGGTAACAATACTTTTGTTAGTCTGATAGACATTTATAAAACGTCTTATAACATCCTTATCATCCAAACTAAATATGGCACTTCTAAAATGGAAGAACAATATAACATACACTGCATAGTAGCATTTGCACAAGAATAAATTTTATTATTATTTAAAATGCCTCTAACATTCCACATTAAATTTTTAGGTATTTCACTTTCAATTATTTGACATTCTTGAATATTCTTTGGAATCATCCACATAGTGTCAAGCATTTTTCTAATATTTCCTTCAAAAATACTTATATCCTTTAATTCAGGTCTAAACTGTTTTCGAAGCCTGCTGTACACTATTATGGCTAATTTACTAGCTTTCACAGAAGCTGGATCATAATTAATAATGTACAGTCCTTCTAATGTTTTTACTCGCGAAAGAGCAACGTATGCTTGACCACAAGTAAAGATAGAGTTACCTACATCTACAACTGCAGTTTGTAAACTTAATCCTTGACTTTTATGTACTGTCATGCCATAACTGAGACATAAAGGAAATTGCTTTCTTATAACGTAAACTCTATCCATTACCTCACATTTTACACTTACACGTTCAATCGTATAATCTACTCCGGTGGACAAGATGATTTGTACTTTCTCAATATCATCCTTATTATCAACGGATCGCGTTACTGATTTAACCGTAGCTATCGTTCCATTAACAAGACCTAACGTAATGTCAATATTTCTTCTTAACATTATACGAGCTCCCAATTTAATTCGTATTATTCTGGATAATCCAGCTATTCGAGAACTGTCTTCATCCTCAGAATTTAATACTTGTAACACTTTTCCTTTAAATACATTGGACAATCTGTTGCATCATGAACAATCAGTTGTATTTCATCAGTCATTAGTCTGTCTAACATTGCTTCATTCAAAGTATCGCACTGACTACAGGTTGGTAACAAGCAAACAGTATCAGAGGATAAAACAGAAATGTAATCGCATAATTCTTGCATTCGATCTTCAATTTTAATACTTTTGAAATTTATCTTTTTTGAAAGTAAAATCTGAATATCCGAATATTGTACAATACCTATTCTAATTCTCGATAAAATATCTTTATAAGTATTGTCGGTTTTTTGTTGCATATTAATTCTCAATTCATCATAGGAAAATAAATTTCTCCATAAATCATAAGAGCCTAAAGTACCTATGTAATTTTCAATTTCAATATTTGATAACTTTATAAAAGGTTGTTTATCACGTACAGGTGGCAATTGTAATAAATCACCAAAGAATAATATGTGTTTTCCTCCAAACCAACCATTACCTAAATCCTTGGTATTGAATATTTCCACTAATCTAAGATGTATATACATTAGCGTTACATTTGAAATCATAGATATTTCATCAATGATTATTAATGTAACATTTTTAAGTTCTTCCCGAATAATTTTAATTGTGCTATATCTGATAACTCTATATTTAGCTGTACGTCCATGTTCTACTGGCAGTTGAAATACTCTGTGAATTGTTAGACCATCAATGTTAAAAGCTGCTATTCCCGTAGGAGCACTCACAATGACATCTTTTTTCATGATTTTCTTTATCCAACATCTTATAGTTTTTATCAAGAAACTTTTACCCGTACCACCTTCACCACTAACGTAAAGTCTAAGAATTTCATTATCGGTAGAAACAGTTTTTGTCACTTTATCAAAAACTCTTTTTTGATCGGAGTTCAACTCTGATATCATTTGTGAAACATCTAAATCCTCGTACTTATTTTGTACATCTTAAAAGTCTTTCATTGCGCCTTCTACTTCTATAGGGACACATTCTAATGTCAAATCATTTGAACATTTATCACCTTCATTACTTTCTTCAATATTTTTATTAATTAGTTCTTTCATGTAATCCATTCCTTTCTGAATTTTTAAGATACGTTCATGATATTTTAATCCATCTACAAGTTCTGACTGTAATAACACGAACGCTTCTGCGTAAGTATCACATCCACACTTCAATTCATCAGTATTTCGCCAAGGTTTAAACAATAATAGTAATGCATAGAAATATGCTTCTGGTTGCGTTTGTACGTTATAATGATAATGATTAACTAAGCAGCCAATTGAACGTTTTTTTAAATATAAATTATCTTTTGTTTTGAAATGCTCCACTTTTCTAATAGGTTTCTGTTTCACAGTATCATACCATTTTACAAAATCATACAGACATGTGGATTCCAGATTCTTAGGCCTGGTTGGATAATAATAATCTAGCATGGGGTGACAAAATATATCCGTAGAATCGGGACTTAAAGCTTCAATTTCTTTACGACTTTTTAATTTTCTACTACTTATCATATTAACATCTACCCATCGAATAGTAGTTTTTGGATCCTTTATAAATAAGGGAATTCCTAACAAGCAATCTGCAGCTTCTAACGCACCGCACTCCCTATTATTTAACATTCGCATTCCAATATTCCATAAATTACTACGTATAGATTTAGTAGAATTTATAACGTCCAGTGTCTATTATGTTACTTTTTTCTGATTTAGATACATATTTAGTAGTATACCACGTTAATAAAGTCGATTTTTCTCCAACGAATTGTATATCCATATTTCCTTCCCATGCACAAAGAATTGCGGGATTATAATCGTTAATGTTAACTTCTTCTTGTGATCGTGGTAAGTCATAAAGTCTATTCTTTGTTTTTAATTTTTTTCTACGCCCCATGGATACAGCTACATCTCTGATTAATAATGTATCTGTTATTGGTCGAGAAAAACCAAATCTGCAAATTTAACTAGACATATTTTTAGTCTTTTTAGCACGTAAACAATAACTGTTATGCTTGTGTCGTTGGTGCTTATCAACACGTCTGTATAATTCAGGAGGAATATTTTTGGAAGGCATTCTGCAAGTAATATACTTTAAAATGAAAGCTGCTACACCTTCATTAGAAGATACATTAATTATTGGAGCATCTTTTATCCAAATTAACATATGAAAATGTTGAGTACCTCTACCTTGATATTCTCTACGTATAAAGTAATGCGAGACTTCTCCAACAGGATTGTCAGGTGAAGTTATAAAATCAATTATTGCTTGAAATTTATTTTTAATAAATCTAGATACTGATAAAGGATCAGAAGCAATAAACTCATTTATTGACATGGTTTTCGATTTAGGACTATTTATTTCACGAAGATATTCAATCATATCTGACCAAAGCCACTCGCTCGGACTAAGTGTCAAAAACCATGTGGCAGGTTCCGTAGTTATGAATCATACATTTCAACATGCATCTTGGTCTAATCCAAAATTGCGGTGTATTGCGTAACCTACCAAAAATAGTATTTAAATTAGTTTCCAGTTGATGTTTAGACAACTTTTCTAAATAACTAGAAGCCGTATACTTTTCACGAGGATTCGTAATATTTAATTTATGAAATATACCAGCATTAATGTTTCGTATGTTACTGTCGTGTACTAAATAAAATAATTATTGTATATGTAAACGATATCGTGAATGTTTGGACATTAGCCTTGATTTAATAAATTCGAAATCACTAAAACGAACACTTCGGTTTTCATGTTGTCCATTAATTCCATACGGAAATAAATCTGGAAAGCACATTACGTCTAATTGTTTATAATTATAATCCAGTGGATGATCATGAATTTTCAGCATTTGATAAAGCTCAGTTGCCGATTCATTAGTTCTACCTTCATACATTGGCTAAATTGTATACTGATCATAAGATGAATCAGATTGAGACTTTTGTGTCACTAAAACTTGGTTTTCCTTATCGTCGTCATTTATTTCTTCCAATATTTCATTGTCTTCTCTCAAGTCATCATTTATTTGGAATTCAGTATCTCTTAAATCAGACTGTAATAACAAGGCATCAGAAGATGTAGGTAATACTATTTCTGAATACAAGGGATTATTCTTTCAGCCATAACAAAGCATTCCATACTTTATTTACATCCACCAAATTTTCCCATACAATATTTGATTTAGTAGGAATTCCTCTTACTAATATGTACAATTCATGATTTACATTTATTGGTACATGCGAAGGACAAATTTTTTTAAATGTTTCTTCCAATGGCAAAGGCAGATGGAATGTTCTACTTTTAACTTTAGGAATCATGCCCCTATGTGGTATATTTTTATTCATAGCAGTTCCCATTCGCAAAACAGTTTGAAATGCTTTAGCTCTTTGAATCAGGATTCGTTCATAATCATTCAGGCTTTCTATTTCTTCTGGTACTTCCCTTGCATCTAAATTGTTCAAGATATACGTAGGTGGCATGATATTAAAACGAATTTTACTTTTACAATATTGACAATGACAAATATAAGCAGCATCATTCTCTTTAAATTCTATATGCTGTAGCAGCTTGCTCCAAAGTTTTGGGCCATACGTTTTATTACAAATTTTTATTCTCGTTACATTTCTTTCAAAACATAACTTTTCACAAGAAATGCAAGAACATTTCGGTATATCGATAGAACGTTTTGTAAAAGCTTTGAAGGCAAGAAAATATTGAGATTTTATGTCATCTTCATTTAAATTAATTTCTGTGAATTTCTCTCTATGTGCTGCAGCATTTTCTTGAGCTTCCTTCGATATCTCTTGCAGTAAATTGACGTCATTTTCATTCAAAGCTTTGTCCAAATTATTAAGTTTTGCATCTAAAGCCATCAAATCGTATAACAATCTTTTAATGTACCCCATTTCAGGAAAATGAGAAGACAATATTTGTGTTGCTATAAATTTTAACCTACAAAGCTTATAATTTATATAACAACCATGTGAATGGCCGAGTTTGTTATAATTTACTTTATTAGAACAACGGTTTGTATCCGTTATAAATTTGTGTAACTTTTTTAAGGTACACTGTAATAAACTTTCATAAAATTCTTTTAAATAATTTAATAAATTAGCATCTTTAATTTTACAAAGAAAATTACAGTGCCATGTCTTCTTAGTTTTATTTTTTGATTCCAATAAAGGTATGATATTACTACATTTACCTTCAAAATTCATGGCAATTTTTGTAATATTTCTTTCTAAATCTTTTCTAGCAGTAGGAGAATCTTCCCCTGTGCTCACAGAGAAATCTAAATTTGCTTCAATAATTTCACTCATTGCATAGTAAGAAGTTTCATAGAAATATTGTTCTGAGGAAGCAATATGTTTCGACAATACACATAAAGAATTAACTTTATCCTTTATATCTACAGATATACATTGTTTAAACCGAGTTATAAAAACTTCAGCCATTTGTTTTATTTCTTTTAAAATTTTCTTAATTCTCGCAATGTTCGAATTTCGAGTATATAAACACCATTTTAATACGCGTTCGGCTTCCATTCTACTTTCTGTTAACGAAGGAATGCCGAGAGTTTTTGTTAAATTTGGTATGTACCTTTCAATAGTAAATTTCAACGCTATATTATTATTTTGTCTATTAATAGGATTGTATTTATTCATAATTTTCTTTGCAACACAAAGTTTTGTTGATTCATTAGTTTCGTAGTCTATTTTTCTTTTCTTCAGTATAGTTTCTTTATTGGATTTATATGATTTTTTTTCTTTTTTAATATAGCTTCTCTATTAATATTATATGACAATTTCATTTTCATTAATCTAGCTTCTCTGTTTGTTTCATGCGATATTTTGTTTTTTTAATTTAGCTTCTTTATTTGGTTCATATGATACTTTCCGTTGTTTTAATATAGCTTCTTTATTTAATTTATATGATACCTTCCGTCTTTTTAATGTATCTTCCTTATTTGATTCATACGATATTTTCCTTTTTTTTAATATAGCTTCATTGTTTGATTTATAAAATCTTTTTTGTTTTCTTATAATTTCTTTTTTATTTAATTCATAATATATTTTTTTTGCCACTGATTTATTATAACTATATCTTTCATCATAATTAAGTGAATAATTATTAAGTTTAAATAGATTTGGATTTGAGGAAATTTCATATTCAAAAATATTTGACAATGCGTATTTCTTGGATATAGAATTCAAATTTGAAATATTTTCAGATACATTAATTTGTGTATTTTCGATATTTAAATTGAAATAATTTGTTTCTTTCTGTACATCGATATCTGTACTCTTAGCATTATTATACATATTATCTACCTTTTCCATTATCTTATTTGTATTATTTTTGAAATATTGAATGTTAGCTTCTTGGTCTTTTTTATAAGTATTATTCGTTTCTTCTCCTTGAAACAATATTTCACCTCTGTTAATCATTAAGGATGTTCTATCCAAAATTAATTTTCATAAAATTGTTTAAATTTTAATTGAATTGGGTTAAATATAACGATATTGACATGATTGTCAAATCTGAGATTGATGACACGTTTCTAACTTGAGAAATTCAACATCAAAGTTATCACTTTTACTGTGGAACATATAGGAGAGTCTTCTAAAAAAACACAACATTTTTATTAATATTAGAAAAACGATTCTTTATATTTAAAAAAAAAATAAATGCTTTATGCAGTTGATTTGTTAACAGCTCTTAAAAAAATGAAAAATAAGACACGTACCGTTGCCGAGAAAATTTAAATCAAAGTTTTATTGTTACACGATAAACGTGAAAGTTAGTAAATATGGCAGCGTCGCATATGCGCGCGCAACTGTGGTACATATATTTACTAGTAATGAGGGAGAATATATATTTTCAAATTATTATTGTACTTAAATTTGTATATCTACATTTTAAATTATATGTTTTAATTGTGGATGCAAAAAATAATACGATAAGTAGTACAATATAAAGATCGAAAAACATGTGTTCATCTTCCCATGTTGCCGTTATTACAAAAAGCTTAAGTTGCATCCACAACTTCACTATACGCGTTAAGCCATTCGCCGGTGTGAATAGTACCTTTGGGGTAGAACATCCTTAAAATACTATCGTTCCGTATCAATACTTAAACTTATTCTCAAATTATTTTCATTATCACAATTCTTTTTAGTATCACCAATAGCTTTGTTTTCTTGATCGTTTTTTCGGTTTTCTTTGATATAAGTAGAAGCTTTTTTAAACCGATCTATTCGCTGTTCTTCACTTTCTTTTTTTCTTAATTCTCTTTTTCGGGAAGCTGCTTTATGACGATTTTGTAATACGTCAAAAGTAACATTTTTAGATTTTTCATTTTGTCTCTGTATAATTGGAAAATGATCTTAGCGATTCGATTTTAAAATCTGTATCAAATGTTGGCGCATTAACTTTTGATCATATAAAACTTTATTAGGTTTAATATTGTATAAAAGAGATCTTGCAAATGCTATAGCAAATACTCCACAATCATTTCCGTTTCTTTGCGATTGCACTAATGGAAATATAACTGGTTGATTGTTAAAGTTATAAAACGGGAACAATCTTTTAAGAAATATTTCATGATGGGCATGCAACCTTTTACTATTCAATAAATCATAAATATATATGGATTTACCATCATAATAAGAGCAAACCCAATGACCACTTTGATTGGATTTAAAATCATCACAGCTATGTAATATTTGAATATGAATAGTGTGGCTGTAAGGATTCTGGGACCGGTTGGCGAGGGGGTCGGGGTTCCGCGGGGGGAGGGGAAGTAAGGGAATTGCCCCCACTCCTCGGCGGAACTCCGGTTGTGCGCATTGTTTTTTATGCCCGCGTGTATCCCCCCTGACGTTAAACTCTTTTGGTGGGGGTACACATGTGACCTCCCCCCTCTTACGTTAAGCCGTAGACGCCTTAGAGAAAGAGAAAGAGAAAGAGAAAGAACACTCGTAGAGAGCGATGCAGTGATAGCTCCCCCCTTATTTATGTTAGTTAGTATCTTTGACGATCGTAATATTTATTTTGTATATTTTCTACCTCTGTCGCTATATCCATCGTCGGAGATACTTACCATTTGCTCTGTAATAAACCATAAGGAGCGGAGCCTACGTGACCTTACCAATAACGAGTCCAATAGAAATCTGCAGGGTTTATGTCATTCTTTGTAAATTTTTTTTCTTTTGTTCCTCTGTGGCTGATTCCTTGCAATATTTCTAGTACGGGGTAAAGTGGATTGGTGGAGAGGTAATGTAATTGAAAAAAACATAAATTTAAGGGAAAAAGCCTTTCGGCATAAAAAAACCCTCTTTATTGAAATACATATGAAATATATATAGTATATATATATAAGCACCAGGAATTGTACACTCTGGGAAATCGAATCGTTCCAAAATGTAAACACAATTTAAAGGTGTCTTAGTAAGCTAGTGGACAAGACTTTTCCACATTGCGCAGCGTACCTGGCCTAGCATCGAGTCCCAAGCAATAAGCAGAGGGCAATAAACCGACCGAAAATGACTAACCCTTATATACCTGCACTCGAATGATCAACCAAAAATTCTAATTTTAATATTATTAATTAAACATTTTTAAAACTGTTATCAATGCATTGCTTTTATTTTTAAGATTAGAATGAGCCCAAACACGAGGCTAATCGGACGATTATTTCTGTATTAGATTTATCTTGCAGTTCTCAAATTATTTAATTTTAATAAAACTTTCCTTTTGAATAATTTAGATAGGAATTTAAAGTACTTACACATATCTTTAATTACATATACACCGCAGGCCAAAAGTTTAGGATCACTTGGTAAAATTATCAAAAAGACAGGCTCTCCTTTAAGTATGTGTAGTTTGGCAACCCTAAGAGGTAGAACAAATTTAAGGATATCGTCGTGAAGCTTATTAAATTCTGCGTCCTACTGCATTAATTTGACATAGAAAAATCTAATGGGTGCCTGTATTAAAGGAAAGGAACATGACAACATTTTTGACGTCTCCATATTTATGGATATCAATTTTTAATTCTTTGCGCTGCTCATATTAATTGTCTGAGGCATTTGAAATTCAAGAAGGTGAAAGCTTGGATCTTTAGCTTTCATTCAAGTTCAAAAACGTTTATAAATTCTTATTAGGTCCGCAGTTATTTGATAATTCATAAAGCAGTGTTCGGTCAACATTTTTTCCGTAAAACAATTGCACGCTAAGCCCTTGAAACAAATTCAGGTCTGTATAAATTATAAGTGCCAAAAAGGGGAACCACGTTTAATTTTTCTTTCATTTGATTAACAACTTTTCTACGGTTTCAAATAAATCAATGCAATGCTTTAGTACAGTTAACACATATTTATACTTTTATTGATTGAATTGGAACACCTAGTATTATTAATAATCAAAATAAAAAAATTTAAATTGGTACCCGTTTGGCACCTATAATTTATACAGACCTGAATTTGCTTCGAGAGCTTAGCGAGAAAATGTTTTACGGAAAAAATGCTGGCCGAACACTGCTTCATTAATTATCAAATAACTGCGGACCAAATAATAATTTATATATGTTTTTGGTCTTAAATGAAAGCTTAAGTTTCAAGTTTTCACATACTTAAGTTTCAACATCGTAAGACGATTACTATAATCGGTGCAAGCCATTGAAATTGGATATCCATTGTAACGTCGCGTTTCGCGGCTCGGCCTCGAACAGTGTTTCACTCCAGGAGATTTTTCCTACAAATAAGTGTATTTACCAAATGCTATTCGGCCTTGGTTTGTCAGGGGAGGGCAGGGACCAGAAACGGACGACAAGACACACGAAAGTTTGATGGCCAGGAAATATTAATTAAAGTCTCAATATAATCTTTAACATAAATAAAACACAACTTTATTTCCGCGAACACAAAGGATGCTATACATGAGTTCTATCGTGTATTCATTCGATTTAATTTATTATGTTATCCGATGGAATTGATTCTGGGCGTCAGTTCGCTGGAAATCTTCTTAATATGCCTCCGCGGTTGGCCGGCTGGAAACTCATCTCAAGCGTGGACCAAGACGCTTCATAAAAATTATCTGAAAATAAATGGGGAAACGGCTTGGCCAAGGAGATTTACACGGGCACGCGTCGGGCTCGAAGAGGCTCTGAATCACCTTTCCTCCGACGAGGGACTACACCTCGTCCTATCACGTATTCCCAGAATACAGGTTCTCCCTACGCGATTCGCGACCCATGAACTTTAGCCCTTTACCCTCTAAACCGTTCCCGAATAAAGCAACGTAATAATTAATGAAAGGGAACAATATCCCAACTAATACGTCCCCCACGAGTCGAGGAATTACTGCGAAATCGGACACTAACCGATTTCTAACGCCGGACAAAGCTCGAGGGAAGGAAAAAGAAATAAAACAAAAAAAATGAATAGAGGTCCTGATTTCTCCTACGGAGAAACCAGGTTTGCCTGGGGTCTAGTGCTACTTAGGCTATAGTGATAGAATAGGATGTTGCATGCTCTCGTGCGTGTCCTCCACCACCAGGTTGACAGCTACACCTCCTGCGATGCTCCTAAATTCTGTTCTACGAATTGATGCACTAAATACGCACAATCACATCTAGGGAAATAACTACAGGGCAATATGCCCTTACCGAAAAATGTGTCTCGATGACCAAAAGGAAAAGAAGAAAAAAAACAAGGAACACGTCCAGGCTCAAGGAGCCCCAAATTACGAGTGACTCGGGGGACAGTGGCACGCGAGATAGCTACTGTCGCGCGTGCGCGGATCGACCCCCTTTCGACCCGTGATCGAACCTATTACACGTAATGATCGCGGGGTCACACAGGTGGCGCCTGCCCCTCCTTTTTACAAGAGCAAGGAGAAGGCAGAGCATAACGACAATTATTTGACGAGAGCGAATGCTTTGTCACACCATATATAAAAAGACATCAAAAATTGTATGATATCTCGTTTCTATAATATGGGCATCTATTGGATTTTTTTAGATCAAATCATTATGGTCGGACGCGGAATTTTATAAGCTTTCCAACGGTATCTTTAAATTTCTTTTAACTCTTAGGGCTGCTTAACCACTTGCACAAAGAAGAGCATGTCATTCTGACAATTTTATCGTGTGGTCCTAAACGTTTGACCTGCAGTGTATATTTAAATGAAATAAGTATTTATTCATCATTTAATAATATTTGTATACATAATTTATTTTTCGCCCTTTCTTAAAGGTTGAAAAAATTTTTATTTTCTTAGACATCGTATTAATTCTGATAACTGTTCATCGATCCTTTCTGCTATATTGTTTTATATATACATATACATTTGAATTTACCCAATTACAGATATACAAAATAAAATACGGTTTCATTAGAATTTAATAAAATATGAACTACAGGATACACCTAATACAGAAATAATCGTCCGATTAGCCTCGTGTTTGGGCTCATTCTCATCTTAAAAATAAAAGCAATGTATTGATAACAGTTTTAAAAATGTTTAATTAATAATATTAAAATTAGAATTTTTGATTGATCATTCGAGTACAGGTATATAAGGGTTAGTCATTTTCGGTCGGTTTATTGCCCTCTGTTTATTGCTTGGGACTCTGTGCTAGGCCAGGTAGGCTGCGCAATGTGGAAAAGTCTTGTCCACTAGCTAACTAAGCACCTTTAAATTGTGTTTACATTTTGGATCCATTCGATTTCCCAGAGTGTACGTCGTGTCGAATCCCAGCCACTTAACAAACACTTTATCACCTTTTCTGCGCAAGACAAGTCCCAAACGTTAGGAGTTACGACAGTATACTTCAATGGAGTAGACTGCATATTTCAGGTCATTCCAGATGACTTCCCAATAATGCTGCTGCTGCTACTGCTACTACGTTAGGAGTTACGACAGTATACTTCAATGGAGTAGACTGCATATTTCAGGTCATTTCAGATGACTTCCCAATAATGCTGCTGCTGCTACTGCTACTACGTTAGGAGTTACGACAGTATACTTCAATGGAGTAGACTGCATATTTCAGGTCATTCCAGATGACTTCCCAATAATGCTGCTGCTGCTACTGCTACTACGTTAGGAGTTACGACAGTATACTTCAATGGAGTAGACTGCATATTTCAGGTCATTCCAGATGACTTCCCAATAATGCTGCTGCTGCTACTGCTACTACGTTAGGAGTTACGACAGTATACTTCAATGGAGTAGACTGCATATTTCAGGTCATTTCAGATGACTTCCCAATAATGCTGCTGCTGCTGCTGCTACTAATGCTGCTGATGCTGCTGCTGATGCTGCTACGTTAAGAGTTACGACAGTATACTTCAATGGAGTAGACTGCATATTTCAGGTCATTCCAGATGACTTCCCAATAAAAACAGCATATATAATTAAAAAGAAAAATTATTTATATTTATTATTTATATTTATTATTTTTTTATTAGTCTATGACTTTTATTAACTCTTACCGATTTGGTGGTGACTGTCTGTCACACAACCCACAAGCTCACATAGGCTGCATATTACGTAAACGTAATAACAATTGCTGCCTACGCGAGACTGAAGGTTGCTCCCCTGCAGGTTGCTCCGCTGCAGGCAGCATCTGCAGGGCTACGGGCAGCGAATTTGGTAAACGCAGTGGCTGCTGCTGCTGCTGTAAAGGTATCAAGCGATACCCTCTTAGCACTGCCTGCTGCTGCTGCTGCTACTCTTCATTATACCGAAATGGCCTCACTATTGCCACTGGTTTATTATACTTTTCTAAATCTTTTAACGTCACTTTCTTCTCCGGTAAATTTATTGACCTTGTGGAGCTCATGATGTCTCACTGAAGACTGAAGTGAAGAGTGCTCTCCTCTACGTATTCCAATCCTCTCTCTCTCTCTCTCTCTCTTTACACTTGAGATGAAGTTTACATCTCATTATCAAAGCGCAAAGAAGTTTATATCCATTTCTCAATACGTATTAGGTTTCTTTCCGTTAACTCCAGATGAATTAGTACAAGGTATATTTACAATGATATTTTTCAATTTATTTGATAAAAGAAATAGTAAAGGTTAATTTACAATGATATTTTTTCCATTTGTTTGATAAAATAATTTAATAGTAAAAGAAAAAGAAATGTGGTGGTTCCTCTTCTTCTCTCTTAGTCTGCTTTGACGCAATATCTTTTTCCTCCTCCTCCTTCTCCACTACTTTTTTCTCCTCTTCCTTCTTCGTTTGCTTTGACTCAATATCTTCCCCAGTCTGTTTCTCTTCGTCTTCCTTCACTTTATTTAAAAAAAAACAATAATTATGAAAAAATGTAAAAAATAAATACAGTTTTTATGCAAATAATGATGCAGTTTCCGTTCATACTCTTCGAAGTAACGATTGAAAAAATCGTTAATTCGATTGACGTATTCCTCTGTCAATTCTCTTGGAAGAGTGGGTGAAAGAGGAACAATATCCTCTTGAATCATGATTAATTTACACTTTTCGTAGCTCATTTTTCTCCTGTGTGCTGTACCGACGACGGTATAAGATTGAATGAAGATTTGAGGACTTGTGTTCTCCTCTTTATTTCTCTAAATAGTTTTTTCCCCCTATGAGTTTGAAAGAATCACATATTTGCTTTTATCCACTTGGGAAAAACTGACACCTCCTCGTACGGACAGTGGATACGTTCATTGTCCAAGTTCGTCTCTCGATCGTGTAAATTACACGGTGTTTTTTCAAAATCATATAATTTAATTAAATCCTTAAACTTAGGACAACTATACACTTCTAAATTGATATTATCCACATTCATCTTATTCAATATATTTTTTTCCATATTCCCTCCCTTGTAGGCTACTACGGGATTCTCGCAGGTTAAGCAATCTCCAATAAAATCTTCAACATCCTCCTGCTCGTATTTCTCGAATCCCGTATCACTGTATTTTATACAATGCACCATACTTAGCAAATACCACACAGTTTTTTTGTCTTTCTCACTAAGGTTGTTAATAGTGTCACGCAAACGAAAAGATGCGTAAGAAATTTGGTTACTTTTTAAATCATTTGTAGCTATATCTTTATATTTAAATTCTTTCTTATATACAAAGAAACCTTCTATATCCATAATGTGAGTTATTCTATGCATTGTTGCGCTCGCGTTATTCTCGACGAAGAAAAAAAACTGAAATGAAGCTCCGAAGCAATCCCCTTAGAGAGGAAGAATTTTTATCGTTTCTTTAAAATATAAAGTTACATTTGATAAGGAGTCCAGTCTTTCCTAATCAAAGAAAGATATACCCTCTGCATACTCTCCGTAAGATATTTTTTTTTCTATTGTAGTATACTGTGATTAAACTATAGGTAACAATCACAATGGGGGAAAAACATAGAATTTTTATACGTTTAGCATATCTGTCCCCGTGATGGAGGGGGAAAAGAAATTTCTTAAATGCGACAAAAAAAGATCGTTCAGTATTGCATCGAGCGACTGACGATAATGACACCGACATTCGTTGATTTTCAAGGTTTTGTATTGACCGACAAAAGTTTTATAGTTAAAGAATTTTCGGTGTTGCGTGATAATGAAGTGTATCACAATGTATTTTCACCACCATTTCAAGAAGCTTGGTTGAGCGATCTCGAGAGAGAACAGAATGAGTAAGTATTTTTTTAAACGATAAAAAATATAATGTTCTGTACATAATTTTTTTAAAGTTGGCTTTATTTTAATCGCCATGGATTCAAATGGACCGACGGTCATTCACCTTATTACAAGTATAAAGATGTAATACGAAAGTATGTAACGTCATACGAGGAAAAGGAGGAGGATTGGATTTTCGTGAAAGGACGGGAGAAATATGATTGGTTGAGGAAAATTTGCAACTTAGAAAATATATACAATGTGAAGGAGTGTGAGTGGGGTAACTTTAGCCTTAGAGGGAGTAAAATTTCAAACCACCGTTACCCAAGTGTATGACTCATTATGGTATATGTTCACTGCAAAATGTCTACTATATGAAATCTGTATATGATCAAAGAAATAAATGACTTCTGTGAAAAAATTGATAACAATGTCTATCTAAGAATATTGATTTCAGTATGCATCTCAGACGAAACAATGGGATATGTATATCACCCCTACTCCCATTTTCTATTCGCTATACATGAGCGTTACTCTTCGCGAGAGACGCATTCACAATTATTAATTTATTGTTGTTGTCTACCGTATGACAGAATCATAAAATTTTATTTTTTAAGAAAAAAAATGTCTACTGATTTACGTAGAAAATTTGTTACAATTAATGGTGCGAACGAATACGATGCATGGGTACTGGAATGTCTTGAGCATATTCGACGTTTGAGCAACGCGGATCGAGCTTTGCCCGTTGGAACGCGTCAAAAGAATTTCGCCGAAATCGCGTGTATAAAGTGTCTATTGCTACGAGCGCAGAGAGAACTGAGTTATATTAAATCAGGTGCTGGTTGTAGCAATGACGTACAAGGACTTATCTGGGAGGAGCTTGATTCGGCGTTTCGAAGTCGAATATGCAGTGGTATGGTAGTTAATAGTAATTATATAGAGCCGAAGGATTTTTTAGTAAATGCGGAAGTATTAGTGCGTGTGCGTATAGATAAGGTATTTGTTAGTGCAAATAGTGTTAAGGTTAATTTTGTATTTAACGGACAATTCGTCTCCAAGGACAATAGTGATGAAAAAAACATTAGTACGACTAACGCAACATTGTACAAAACTGATAATTTTAGTGATTGGTATAGGAAAAATATTTTAGACGTTGTTATGAAAAAATTAAGTGAATTTCAAGAGAGTGATAGTGGATGGGCTTTACAAAAAATCAATTATTTACTGGTTAACATTAATCGTTTTAACCCATTGCACGCGGGTTGTAGAATTACTCTGCAACCTGCTATCGCAAGTAGGAAAGCTCTGATAAATTTGGAAACCAGTGATAATGCATGTTTCGTATGGTCTGTGACGGCATCACTCTATCCGGCAAAATCTACGGCTCATCCAAATCGTACGTCCTCTTATCCACATTTTCGGACGGTTTTAGACGTCGGTAGCATAACCTTTCCGACTACGCTAAAACAGATCCCGAAATTCGAGACGGATAATGATGTGTCGGTCAACATCTTTACCTTGGAGAATGAAGAGCAAAATACCGACGCAAAAATCAGAATTGTGCCTCTTCAGGTGACGAAGAAGAAGAGATCGAGGCATGCTAATCTTCTTCTCGTCAACGATGAACAGGGAGCTGCACATTTTATGTGCATAAGGAATCTCTCGAGACTGGTGCGAAGCCAATTCACCAAGAACAAAATTGCACATTATATATGCGATCGGTATGTATTAATCGCACAAAAAACAAGCTTCGCTTGTAAAAAAAGGACGGCAAGTACATAAGTCGTATCTAGCACGATTAATATATAATAATATAAAATATTTTAATTAAAAAAAATAGTGAAATCCAAATGTTAGGCAAGTATAAATTATTACCATGGCGAAAATTGAAATTTGAAAAAAAGTAAATAGCAATACAAATAAAATTACTTGCCGGGCCCGTTGTATGTAGTCGTATTAAATAGCCACATTTATAATTTACGAGAAGCAACGCTTATACAGGGTGTTTCACTTAAGGCGCCCCAGCTCGAAAAGAGGACTTAGAGCGCATGGTGGGGGCAGATGCATCTTATTGGCCGCGGTTAGAGAGAGAGAGTAAGAGAAAGAGTATAAGAGTTGACCAAAGATGACTGATGTGAGCGGGGAAGGGAGGGGCAGCTATACGCTAGGCGTATCGTCTAGTAAAGGATAGCTCTATCCTTCTCCACGTTAATCCTTCTCTCTCCCTCCGCGGCCAATTAGATGCATCTGCCCCCACCATGCCCTCTGAGTCCTCATTTCGAGCTGGGCCGCCTTACGTGAAACACCCTGTATAGCAAGATAACGACTTACACTTGGATATTACGGGCCCGGCATGTAATTTTATTTGTATTGCTATTTACTTTTTTCCAAATTTCAATTTTCGCCATGGTAATAATTTATACTTGCCTAACATTTGGATTTCACTATTTTTTTAATTAAAATATTTTATATTATTATATATTAATCATGCTAGATACGACTTATGTACTTGCCGTCCTTTTTTTACAAGCGAATCTTATTTTTTGTGGGATCTTATAAAGTTTTGTAAGAGTATAGGAATTAAAACTAAAAAATTGTTTTAACTAATTCAATCTTACAAAACATTTTCCAATGTTGTGATCGTTCCATAATGTAACGCTTCAGTTCGAGATATTAATTTATTAATCTAATAAATAAAATACAAAATACTACAATGATGTGTTAATTTAAATTGCGCGCGTTTTTACATATAGTTAGGAGTAAGTCCAACGTCACTGAGTGATTTGAATTTGGAACTATAGATTGATAATTGTAAGGCAGTTGGAAGTAGTCAGTCGTCGTATGGACTTCTGACAACAAGGTCATTGTAGAGAGTGTTCAATAAATAGTCAGTGTAACAAAGTTCTGGTGTACAATCATTTCAAAAATAGCTATGCCTTATTGAAGCAATAAAATGCAGCAGCATTAACAAAGGAAATTACAAATGTTACATCAATTGAGCAATTCTTTGTAACAGATGAGTTAATTCTTATCATAATTACACTTTTAGATGCATTTAACATATATAGGATTCAATGACTGTTAGAATTATATTTTCAACATCTTATAACTAAAATCACCTTAAATCCTTTCGCTTTCAAAAATTTATTTCTAAATTTACCTTTAAATCCACCTTTTTCTTAGTTGTTGCTCTCACTATCACCTTTGCATTATGGCTCTTTCCCTGATAAACTAGTGACATTTATATATTCTTTTCATTAATATGAACTGTAAAATATATACCAGTTAATGCAATGGAAGCCTATGATTTTTAGGTATACTGCTTTCAGTTTCCTGAAGTTATACATCGTATGCTCTATTACATATGAAATATTGAAATCCTGAATTCCTTTTATATTTACACATCTACATGATTTTATTATACTTTTCATCAACTATGTGATTTCTAATTCCAAAGTTGTATGCCCAAAATCACCTGCAAGTTTTTCCCTCTCAAGGATTTTCTTAGGAATTGATTCATTTTTCCACCTTTTTCTTAGCGTCACTCTCAATATCAACTTTGCATTATGGCACTTTCTCCAGCACATTAATGCCATTTATATTTTCCTTTCATTAATATAAACTAGGAAATACACCAACTCCTGCAATGGATGCCTCTCTTCTTTAGATATATAGTTTTCAGCTTCCTAAATTTATTCACCGTATGCCCCATCACATGTTAAATATTGCAATCATGAATTCTTTTCATATTTACAGATCTACATGATTTTGTTATAATTTTCATCAAGTATGTGATTTTTAATTCCAAAATTGTATACCCAAAATCATCTACAAGCCCTTCACTTTTAAGGATTTACTTAGAAATTCATCCCTTTTTCTTAACTGTTACTCCCAATATCAGCTATGAATCAGGGCTCGTTTTCAAGCAAAATAGTGTCATTTGAATTTTCTTTTCATCAATATAAACTAGAAAATACACAAATTAATGCAATGGAAGCCTCTATTTTAGATATACTGCTTTCATTTTCCCAAATTTATTCACTGTATATTCTATCCTTATAACATTTCCTGTGTCAGAGTCCTCAGATGTTCGTTTCGCTAATTTCTATATACTGTTGAAACTGGTCGGATTTCTGGTGCTGCAAAATGGAGTAGAAACCATTAATTTTTGGACTGAGTTTCAATTGAGAATAAACGTGCATTTTTTCATCCATACCAATGACCAGTATATTGCTTTTGGCCTATATAGAATACTAGCATATAGGTAACAGAGGAAAACTATCAACAGTTATTAACTCAATTTTACAGAATTTCATCCAATGAGTCTCATCCTTAAATTATGGCTGTGCAATGGATGACGTTTTTCTGAATATTGGCTTATTCTTACTTTGCCAATCTTTCAATGCTTTCATCTTTGCCTGTGTCAAGTTCCAGAATGCAGGAGTGAAAATCCTAAGTTTTGATTCAACACCGGTAGTCAATATGTGAGCGAACCTTCTTCCTTGGATTTTTAATTCAATTGTACCAAATGTATTTAAGTCAAAGCACAAATATTACTATTTGCTATAATACACTTGCACAGTGACTGTAAAATATTAAATGATAACACTATGAGTAAGCCTGAAATCAAATTCATCGTGTAAGAATTTCAATTCCTCAAAGAAAATAAATATTAGAAGGAACATGAAACATCTCAGTTACTTACCAGTATTTGATGTTGCCCCATCTCCATTTTCTTTATTGCTAAGTGACCTAAATTCCTTGAGACTAAAGATCTGTAATATTTGGGTGTCTTTGCATCTTTTGTAAACATCTATTATCGTATAATTAGCTTAAATCCAAACACTAGTCAACTTGTACTCAACGTAAATGAGGATTCATCGGAATGCTTCTTATTTTCCAAACAAGCATTACTATAATTTAGTCTGAAATATTTGTTCGCATATATGATATAACCTATCGAACAATTGATATTCATATCAGTTTATAAAAAGAAAAAGTTAAACATAAATTTTATTAATGATTTCCACACCTGGAAGTCGAGCATATGATTATTAAATACTTTAACAATTTCTTTCAATTAATATCCTCCTGATAATGACCAATGCACATTAATGTTGAAAGTATACTTCTCATTGGCACAGAGTTATAAATATTAATCTTATTTAATTCAATCAGCTCTATCCTCATCAATGAAAATGAAAATGTTCTGTCTTAATTTAATCTGAAAAAGAAATACCCCACAAAGTACCACAAAGTATACTACATCCTGTATTGTAAAATATAATGTTATACTTATCTAATTCGCGAATCCTTCAGTCACTGTTAATTTAATTATTTATGATTGTAGAAATTTAACAGATGCAATATCGCAACACGATGAATAACCTCACTACATTAAATAAAAATAACCTCACATTACAATTTACACAGTTCAATATAGTCACCGAATTAATGATCGATTATATCGATTTTAATTGACAGTTCACAACCATATATAGTTTGGTCGTTGAGTATATTATGTTGGAATCGTTGTGAAAATGACGTCATTTTCTTTAGCGACCAACTTCAGTCCGAGACATACATACATCCTGACTGGAGAAGAAGATTATGAAGGAAAATTATCATTTTCGATATATATATAGCCAACAGAGTATGAGATCTCTGGATTGCGTGAACCGATTTTGATGTTCTTAGGCGCAAATGAAAGCTTTTTCAAAACCATTTTAAAAAAAGCTTTACTTAAATAATGGCAATGGATTATTCGCGGAAAAAAATCGGTTTGAAAATTGGGACGCCCCAACTAGCTGTATAAGAGAGTAGTGCCTCGACGGCGGTATAGGAATGACTTTTTCTACTTTTATGTACTTGCCGTCGAGACACTACCGTGTCTCTTGATAATGATACAAACATAACTGCATATGTTTTATATATATATTTTGTTTTTTTTTTAGATGTCTCCACTACTTTCGCACAGTGGAGAGGCTCGAGTCGCATGAGTAGGACTGCGCGCAGCTCAACGATAATCTCCGATTGATACTACTGAGAGAGTCCGAGAATCGCTGGGTTTCCTTCAAGAACATCAAAAATGGGGAACGAGTGCCATTCGTCGTATACGCGGATCTCGAGTGCATATTATCAAAAGTTGAACAATCGAACAGTAGTAATATTTATCAGAAACATGAACCTATAAGTGTAGACTATTATTTAAAAAGTGCTAGCGATGCGTCACTCTCGAGATACGATGCTCATTGGGGTGGCGATTGCATCGAATGGTTCGTACGCGAGCTCAAGGTCATTGCGCGCATCGCGAGCGAGAAACTGGATACTATCGTGCCCATGCGTAATCTTAGTATTAGCGAACGATCGCGTCACTATAATGACCCCAATTGTCATATATGCAAAAAGCCGTTTCTTCCGAATCAACTTCGAATTCGCGATCACGATCATCTGACCGGCAGATACAGAGGACCGGCTCGCAATAATTGTAATTTAAATTTTAAAGATTCGCATGTCATTCCAGTGATTTTCCACAATTTTTCCGGCTATGATTCACATTTTATTCTCGAGACGATCGCTAATTTGTACGAGGGATCGATATATCTGCTGCCTGTACATAAGGAAAAATACATTTCATTCACCAAATATTTGTGAAATTATAATATACGGCTGAGATTTATCGATTCGTTCAAATTTATGGCCTCCAGTCTGGACAAATTGAGCTCGTACTTGACGGAATCTCAGCTGACAAATTTGAGGTCACAATTTTCGGACTTGAGCGTCGAGCAGTTCAACTTGCTTACGAGGAAATGTATTTTTCCTTACGACTATATAGATAGTCCGTCTCGATTGGAAGAGACGGCTTTACCACCGCGCCAGTCGTTTCGCAACAGACTAAACGACAGCAATATCAGCGAGGAAGCACACAATCATGCCGTAAAGGTATTGACCAAATTCCAGATGCGCACACTTGGGGAGTACAGTCATCTGTACTTGAAGACCGATGTCCTATTGTTGACCGACGTTTTCGAAAATTTTCGCGATAGTTGCATGCTAAATTATAACTTTGATCCAGCCCATTATTATACGCTTCCGGGCTTCACCTGGGACGCGATGTTGAAGCATACGGGAATCAGGCTGGAGCTTTTCACGGACGTGGATATGTTGCTGTTCGTAGAGCGCGGTATACGCGGTGGTTTGAGTCAGTGCTCCCATCGCTACGAGAGGGCCAACAATCACTACATGCGGGACTACGATCAGGCGGAACCGTCGAAATATCTCATGTATTACGACGTATACAATCTGTATGGGTGGGCAGTGTGTCATCCGCTACCCACCCATGGATTCCGATGGATCGAGGACGCTGCCAATCTCGATGTCTCCGCTATACCCTCGGATCACCTCGAGGGTTATATTTTGGAGGTCGATTTGGAGTATCCGTGCGAGCTTCACGACAAACACGCGGACCTACCGTTGTGAATGGTGCGCGAGAAACCGCCAGGCGCGAGGTAGGAGATGCTGCTGGCTACTTTAAACGATAAGACGCGTTACGTAATGCATTAATGCGCTCTGCAACAATGTATGCGTAATGGACTCGTACTGAAGCGTATACATCGCGGTTTAAAGTTTCAGCAGTCCACCTGGCTACGCAATTACATCGAGCTGAACACGCGTTTGCGCACCGCGTCCACTAACGAATTTGAGAAGAATCTTTTCATGTTGATGAACAACGCAGTTTTCGGTAAAACAATGGAGAACGTGAGGAATAGAGTTGACGTGAGGCTCGCAACCAAATGGGAGGGAAGATACGGGGCGGAAACCCTGATATCCAAACCGAATTTTCAAAGTCTCGCGATTTTCAATGAGAATTTGGTTGCGATTCAATTATTGAAATTGTCTGCGAAATTTGATAAACCCATTTACGTGGGAATGAGTATTTTAGATATTTCAAAAATATGCTTGTATGAATTTTACTATGACTATATGCTTCCTACATTCGGTAGTAAATGTAGAGCGATGTATACCGACACGGACAGTCTCATATACAGTGTTGAGTGCGACGACGTTTACTCGTACATGAAACGCGATCTCGCGCGATTCGATACCGGCGATTATCTTGACGATAATCAGTATGACTTGCCACGCGTCAACAAAAAGATACCTGGTCTGATGAAGGATGAGAACAATGGTCGTATCATGACCGAGTTCGTAGGACTGAGGGCAAAAATGTATACTTTCAAGGTGCAGGACTGCACGAGAATTGTTAAAAAAGCCAAAGGTGTCAAAGGATACGTTATCGATAGAAATATAAAATTTGACGACTACAAGGATTGTTTGGATAATTTCACCGTACAGTCTCGCAATCAAAATTTAATTCGATCGAAGCTGCACCAAGTTTTCTCGATCAGTCAGAGAAAGGTCGCCCTCAGTCCGTACGACGACAAGCGTTTCATTACACCCGGCACCGTAGCGACTCTACCCTGGGGACATTATAGTCTAAAAGAATAATTTATTTATTTTAAGAATACATATATTTTTTTTAATGATACATCTTAATAAAAGTTCTTATAAAACATTGTTCTTATTTATCCAGGAATTGTGCGTCCTGTCGAATCCCAGCCACTTAACGAACACTTTATCGCCCTTTCTGCGCAATACTCTCTCCACCAGATACACATCGGAATTGATAGTTTTCGAAATCTCGTATTCGTAAAATCCACCCAACAGTTCCGTACCCCTGGAATCCTTGAGGAGATACGTAACGGGATTGGTCCTCTGCACTTTCGCCACCTCGAATATTTCTGTCGTCCAATTTGGCGTTTAGCCTTTGGCGAACATCTGCTTGTATTTAATAATTCGCACGAAATCGCCGACTTTGAACTTGGCACGACCTGCGACCTTGATGTTGCTGTATACTGTCTTGAGTAGCTTATCTGCATGCTCGGGTTTCACATCCATGGGACGCATTCCCGTGGTACGGTACCTTCGCGCATTGTACGCATCCACCAACTCTTGCAGCGTAGCGCGCCACTTGTAATTGCCGTTCAGCGTAAATCGTTTCCATATTTCCCTCTTCAACGTACGATTCCAGCGCTCGACTATTGACGCTTTCATCACGCTGTAAGTCGAGTAGTGATTTATTCCACGTTTCTTCATCAACGCCTGAAACTCACTGTTGTAAAACTTCTTGCCGTTGTCGGTCTGTACATTTTTCGGACATCTGCCGGTCTTTAGGACTCTCGTCATTGCCGTCGTCACTTCTCTGCCACTCTTGGTCTTTAATGCCACCGACCAAGCGTATTTCGAGAGGGTATCGATTACAGTGAGAATGTACTGGTGACCCGCATCGACGTAATTGCGCATATCAACAAGATCGGCCTGCCAGAGATCGTCGAAGCCGCGCACGATGACTCTTCTGCGTGGAAAATTTATCCTCGCCGGTGCATGGAGCTCCTCCTCCAACTGTATCTTTTCTTCGCTCATTTTTTTTCAAAAAATGGACAGATTCTTAGAATTTATTATTATTGATAAGTGTTTCAAGTATCAGATCTTTCTTACTCACTTTATCGTCCAATTTTTCACAAATTGTTTGCAAAATTTGGTTCATCTTTTTCTCAAATTGTTCATTATGTTTATTCAATGTCATTGTCAAATATTGTTTAAATTCAAGCAGTAAATATTCTAAATTTGGTTTGTGAAAGTGTTTCCTACTCTCACCATCCAGTCCAATTCCAAATTTATTTATCGACATTTCAAAATAAATGCACTACTATCACTTTTTTTTTTTTTTTCAGAGATCAGTCTCTTGTTCCTCGTTATTATTATTCCTTTTTTTGATGGCTCGTAATGCCGATAGTATACAGTCTACCATGTATGTTAAACAAATGCAAATTTCACAACAGCAGGAATCAGACATTTAATTTTTTTTTACCACGTGCTACCGAAAGACGTTGATATTACACTGAGGTAAAAATATAATGTGCAACATTCTTTATACGATAAGATCCTCGTCGCGCAACTCGTTGATTATCGACTGTATCTCGTTGTGATGACTCGTATTACCGGCAGCCACCGATGCGATCAAAAGTCTCAAACGTTCGATCAATTCATTAGGATCGTTCCAATGTACGTAGTTGATTGGTCCCTCGGTGACACGCATAAGACCTTTACCCCTTTTTTTTATGATGATGATGTTCACGCTTTACTGGCGCCGGACGTTGACGGTTTACTTGCACCTGACGTTTTACTTGCGCCTGATGTTGATGGTAACAGATCAGGCGGTAACATTTGTTTTCCCGAAAGCAATGGTTTCATAATTTCTGTATATTTTACACCTTTATTACCCTTTGTTTGTTTTAGACAATCGTTTAACAGGTTATGCGCCTTCGAGTATAATATCTCCTTCATGACTTATTTCAAATTTACATCTACCAAGCGTTAGTTGATCAATTTTATAAAGAGGTCCAAAAGCACGATCAATCAAGTTTTCCCTATCGGTCAGAAGTAATATAATATACTTGGCAAGGATCGGATGTAATGGATTACGTTGAAAGGCAAATTGTAACAAGCCTGGTTCCTTTTTTTCATCAATATTTAATTTATCTAGCAAACTTTTTTTTGAATCGGGCGACGATTGAGCGGTTATAGAAGACTCGTCGTCGATCATAAAATCCGATGGATTCGTCATAGTTTCATCACTACTACTAAGATTCTTCGCTCTTTTACCAACTCGACGCGGTGTCGATGTGAAGTAGGCTTTCCTCCTCAATTTATCGTTGTATTTGATAAACGAATTATTATTTGTGTTATCACTATCCTCTGTTTGCGAAACGAGTTTCTTCAATGGATCGACTATCTTGCTTGAATGTCACGTTCAAACTGCTCTCCATTATCGCCTTCTCCGATTTCAAGGCACGATGCTTGTCGCGAATGACCTCGCTCGTCTTGGCGATCCTTTTCAGGAGCGATTTTTCATCCATCGCGGTGCTGTTTTGGAGGGGGGTTTTGTTTAAAACAGTTATAAACCGATCTAACTTACACGGTTTTTAATAGATCCAACCGACCTGTTCAAACTTGCACTCGATTATCAACCGATCAAACTGACGCGGTTTCTTAACAGATCCGACCGACCTGTTCGTCGATCAAAACTGACACTTAAGGCCGTTCACTCGATCGTGGCGTACTCGTTGAAACCTTTGCGATATCGACCGTTCTTCAGAGAGCTATCCTTATCTATTACTAAGAAACCGTAATCGCGACTCCAACAGGTCGAACACAATGTGAGAAATTTCTCATACGACATATCACTGTTGACGTGATCGTTGAAAATATGCTTCAGATTAGTTCCATCTTGCTTAATATTATTAGCAAGTTTGCATTATCTCGTATCAGATGCTTTGGGATTTTCGCATAGGTTTGACAGAGGTAGAAGCAATCGATGTTGGGATGTCTACCCATGCAAAAGTAGTCCCTTATATTGTCCTGCTTGTCGTTGGCCACATCGTCGAATATGAAAATTGAATTCGGCTTTGCATCCGCGACGTTTACAACCTCGCAATTGTTTGAAAATTGAAAGTAACCAATTTCCTCCGTGTCCTGCAGAAGCTGCTCCAGATATCGATACTTCGGTTGCTGCAGCAATTTCGAGTAGACGTACAGGTTCTCGAATCTCACACCGTGCGGACTCTATGAGGCTCAGCAGCACGTTTGTCTTACTGCAATTCGACGGACCGCAAACTATGCAGCGTATCGTAGATGGTAATAGCGATCCCTGACGTTTTTTTATTTGCGTGGTAGCATCGTGAGCATCCGAATTTGTCACGCGAATAGTCGGCACGTGCTTCACGAAATGCATCCTCGCTATTAACCTTCGGGAACAGCTGTATCGTTCATTTATATTTCGCGAATTACTGAACTATTCGGTCAGTTGCCATTACGATGAAGTTCATGCTAGTCGTCGTCGATTCTCTGCAGAACTTGACGAATCATCAGCTCGAACACATACCGAAGATCGTATTACTTAAGTACTTTCCAGATAGTATCGCGAGTGTGTGGGAAAGATTACCTCGGCACATTCGCGCGGACTCGGATGTGCAGCAATATCAATATTGCTTGCAACAATACAATCTACCTAATATTACTCACCACGACGGACCACCGAGATGGATAAAAGACTGTTACGTTTGTCAGCAAGAGGAGGGAGAGAAGCAGTTGCTCTAAATGTCTGGATCGTTCTTCAATAAAGTCTTAAAAAAAATTGCCATTTGAGCTGCACGTGCCTGGTTACAATTATTGCGAGCCCGGCACTCGACTTCGCGAAAGATTGCAGCGCGGCGATCGTGGTATAAATCCGCTGGACGAGGCCTGCCTCGATCACGACTTAGCATATTGGCACAATGAGGATCTACGGGAGCGTTATCAGGCCGATAAAGTGCTAGCGAGGAGAGCGCGTGAACGTATTACCGCAAGAGACGCGACCTTGGGTGAACGCGCGGTCGCCACAGCCGTATGGGCATCGATGAATGCTAAGCGTAAACTTGGCTTGGGATTACATAATAATATTGTCGGGATGAAGAAAGCAGTAGCGGCTAAAAAAAAGAACCACAACAAGAAAAAAATTGGTACTACGAGGAAGAGAAGAATTCGAGTGCCGAGGAAACGGGGCGGTATAATACCTATACTCCCACTGCTAGGTGCAATCGGAGCACTGGCAGGTGGAGCATCGGGTATAGCGAGTGCTGTAAACCGTGCAAAAGCTGAGAGAGAACGATTGCAGGAAATGCAACGTCACAATCGCGCGATGGAACGTTGGCAAAGCGCGAGAGAGGCCGAGGTCTTTATCTGAAACCATACAAGCGAATCGACGGAGAGGGGAACCATGGAGGTAGCAAAAAAAACAACAAAAAAAAACGGTCGGATAAGAGGAGCGGGAAGAAAATGAATGGGGGGAAATTTTGTCGTCGCAATGCTCTCCCGGATTTTGGTGCTACTAGTAACATACAATTGGCATGCATCTGCCGACGCATACCATACTTCCGTGGAGTCTTTATGCGCACATCTCTGCCGCTCGACGGGCCGCGGTGCAACGAGTGCGCGATCGTGAATCTCGACGATCAATGCGGCCCTGGTACCCACTGGGTAGCCTACGTCAAGCGTAACGACATCGTCGTATATTTTGATTCCTTCGGATATTTGAAACCGCCGAATGAATGTGTGCGTTACTTTGGTCCTAACGTTACAATCTACTACAATCATGATCGATATCAATCGTACGATAAAAGCAATTGCGGTCAGTTGTGCGTGAAATTCCTGCGAGAACAGATACTTTGAAAAAAATGTCTTTCACCGTGACATTATCGGATCGTAAATCAATATTAAATTCAGATTTCTTTCCCCCGATCAATCTGCAAGACGATCGCTACGAGATCGGTCTCTTGGACATGCAAACGTACAACCCGATAGCCAATGTGGACGAGACGAATAATAAGTTCTACTACGATAACGATAAGGTACTGACAATACCCAGAGGCTGTTACGAATTGAGTGCGATAAATGAGTTTTTGCAGTCTCAAATTTCTGCGAGACACGAAATTCAAAACGACATTGACAGCGTTATTCTTCTACGAGCGAATAACAATACACTGAAGAGTGAAATATTCTGTAAATATTCGATTGACTTTGGAAAACCGAATAACAATGACTCACTACTGGGCTTCTCGTCGAATCGCGTGATCTAACCGAACGCCCAGGCTGAATCCGACGATACCGTGGACTTTGTGAAAACAAATATTCTACGCATCGAGTGCAACATTGCGGGTGGTGCGTACACCAACGGTAGACCCCGACACATTATTCACGAGTTCTTTCCCAGCGTACCACCGGGCTATAAAATCTCGGAGGCACCGAAAACCGTCATTTATCTACCGGTCATCGTCAGAGTAATCGACCGTCTCACGTTACGTATCCTCGATCAGGACGATCGTCTCGTAGACTTTGGACGTGAAGAAATTACCATAAGATTGCACATTTAGAAATGTTAATTTACAAAAGTAACGAGGATTATAAAGCGGTGAAACTGGATGAAACGTTCGCTAGTCGTTCGTCCTACGTGGAGTCGAATACACCGGTTCAGAGTGAAAGCAGGAATCGCGACAAGAGGAGCTTCTTCCTAACGAGAAGAAATATCGAATTTTTACAATCATTGGGATTCACCGTGAAGAGATTGGGCGAAGGTACATAGTGGAACAATGGCAGATCCCTTGAACGTCATCGCACCGCTGACCTACGACAATCGCATCACCAAAATGGAGATGCATGCCTACAATCCGTATGCGAACGCCTCGTTGGGAAACAGCGACGAGATTTGCATTCCCATACAGCAGCAAGATTTGATACTCCTGCCGTGCGAGAGTTATCTCTACGTCGAGGGTCAGCTGGTGGAGGGCACGCGTGACGCGAGCGCCAACAACGAGTATATAGTTACGCTCGACTGCAATTCCGCGGCTTTTCTCTTCGACGAGATTCGTTATGAATTGTACGGTATCGAGATCGACCGATGCAGAAATGTCGGTATTACCAGCACTCTGAAGAATCTCGTTTCCCTGAGCACCGAGGTGAGCGTCAGTCTACGTCATTCCGGATGGTTCGTCGCAACGGCCAAAGACCGGCTCAAGGAGGCTGTTAAGAATTTCAGCTTTTCCGTGCCCCTGAAAATGCTGCTGGGATTCTGCGAGGATTATCGGCGAGTCGTCGTTAACGCGCGTCACGAGCTCGTTCTCATTCGCTCGCGCGACGATACAAATGCCATTTACTCATCAGTCAAAATCACCGATTCGTCGATCAAGCTGCTACGAGTGCAATGTAGAATACCCCATGTGACCCTGAACGAAATTACGAAACTCCAATTTCTCGGTATCGTCGAGCAGGACAAGAGTCTGTCACTCGCTTTTCGCGCCTGGGAACTTTACGAGTATCCCCTTCTGCCCAAGTCGCAGCGACACACGTGGTCCGTGAAAGCGTCCACGCAATTGGAGAAGCCGCGATACGTCATTCTGGCGTTCAGAACGAACAAGAAGAGTAATCAGCACGAGGATGTGCTGAGATTTAATCATTGCAAAGTCCTCGATGTCAAACTCTATCTGAATTCCGAATCCTATCCGTACGATCGTCTCGACACTGATTTCACGAAATCCCGCTACTCCGTCCTCTACGACATGTATGTAAAGTTTTTCACCTCCTATTACGCTGGTGAGAAACTCGGGAGACCCATGCTCGACTATACGGACTTTTTGACGTACGGGCCGCTCTTCGTCATCGACTGCTCGCATCAGAACGAGTCCATAAAAACCGGCACGGTCGACGTCAAACTGGAGATCGAGTGTATGGAAATCATTCCAGATAATACTACAGCCTATTGTTTAATCATACACGATAAAATTGTACAATATAATCCTCTTACGAATATTGTTAGAAATGTAAGTTAGAAAAAAAACAATTATGTATTAAATAAATATATACTAAACATCAAATTTATTCATTATTTTTTTTGATACAAAATACCTATCAAACTTTAGACTTAAATTCCACGTTGTGATATTTTCCTCATTTGTATATCATTATTAAATTATTGGCTGTAGCAGCCTTTTGTAGCTGCTGCAACTGCTCCGTATCCTCCGTCAATTTTGCCATTCTATCAAGCAAGAAAATCCAATCTGCAACTGACAGCTTAACAATTATTTTAATTCCATATTTTGTCATAATTTTTTCCACTTCTAAAATATCGTAATCTTGATTTTCCGTCAAACTATCTAATTTCACGAAATTCTTTGGAATGACGCTTCCTAATGCATTCATGTTATTGAAATTCATTATTATCTCTATGGAAAAAAAAATTATTAGTCTCATTAGAGTTAAAAAATCAATTAAATAATTTATGTACTAATCGATTGAAAAAAAAATATATTCTTACCTTTTTTTATGTAACAAACAAGTTTCTTTTTAATGCGTTTAAACACACACTTATTTTTTCTAAACCCATTAACGTCCAAAATGTCAAAATTTCTTGCACGTTTTCAAAGTGATTTTTTCCTATGTAATTGGCGTTGAAAAAATTCTTGAACCACATATTCTGATGTAAAATTGCATGCTCTTTCAGAATCCGTTGCCAGAATCATGATAAAACTCACAGGAAAAGAGATATGCTCGATTGAAACATAAAAAACACCTAAATTTTCGAAAAAAAAAATTTTTAGGATTTTTTTTTCGAAGTGTTACGGTGAAGATATCACCTTGCGACCGTGATCAAAGGTGATCATGGGAGTTGAAGTTTAACAGGGAATTTTTTTGTTGACCTTGAACCATCGCTTCTTTACAAAATGGCGGAAAAAACGAATTTTTTTTTTCAATCTTCATCAACTTTTTTCTCGAAATCTATGGTTTTTAGAAAAAAATTCATAAAAACAAAAATGCCTTAGAATCGCTCGAGGAACATTCTCAAATTTTTTCAGAATTTTTTGAGACAATTTTTTATTTTCCGGGAAACTTGTGAAATGGAATTTTCAAAAATGTCTCCAAAAATTCTTAAAAAATTTTAGGATGTTTCTCGAGTGCTTCTAAGACATTTTTCTTCTTATGAATTTTTTTCTAAAGTCCATAGATTTCGAGAAAAAAATTGATAAAGTTGAAAAAATAAAAATTCGTTTCGGCCGATGTTTTGAAAACCTATTGGTAAAAAACGATTTCTGTGCAAATTTTAGGAAGATTTTTTTACTCTTAGCGTTACCCATAGACTACGGCGTGGACGTGGTAAAATTCTGTCTCCTTTGGGGTGCTTTTTTCCCGTGAGTCCCCTTGCCTCTCACGTCTCGGGGTGCTTGTTTTCCGTGAGTCCCCTTGCCTCTCACTTATTCATACTTTTAGGTGTGCTTTTTTAGCCAACATTTATTGCAAATATTTAAATTACATGTTTTGCAGAAAATTCTTGTTCTTATTGGACAGTTTCCATTCGAACAAATCCTCAATTTGTCACTATTAGATCGTCCATGTGCTTTACTTTTGCGACTACTTTTTTGTAAGTAGTATTTGGCAATCGAAATAGTGAACTCTTTTATTCCAACTTTTTTCTTTCCATCGTTAGCAGCATTGAAAATTACAAGAGAATTAGTAATAGACGCCTGTATAAGTCTCATAAAAACTACCCATATCCATTTTTTTGATCGTATACTTGGGAGTATGTCATTGCAATGTCCGTCATGCAGGTCAACACCTCCCATGAATTTGTTATATAGGTGAAAAGCTTGCGGAAAAGGTATTTCAATTTTAGATTTAGCCTCTGCGCTGTATCTTTTTGAAATAGATAGAGGATTGACACCTGCTGCAGTTGAAGCTATTGAGACGGGCTTCGAATCCATGATAGTAATGAAATTTATGCCACTGTTTACGTCGTGCTTCACCACATATGTCCCTCTTGGAGCTTTCTTATCAAGCACATTTTTTTCTTTGACTCGATTATCTCTGATAGTACCAGTGCATTTCAAACGCAATTTCTTCAAATGTAATACCAAATCCATGTTCGTGAAGAAGTTGTCAAAGTACAGATGAAATTGAGAAATTTTGTTATAACTTATTATTTGAAAAAATGGTTGTAATAAATATAATACTACTCGTGAACCTAAAGCACATTTAGATAACTTATCTCCAATTTGAGAATTCTTGCCGCAATAAAGATCCAAATTCAGTAGATAGCCGTCCGAAATACACAAGCCCCAAAATTTCAAACCAAATCTTATCGGTTTTCCTCGAATAAATTGTTTCAAAACAGTTTTTGCATAGGATTTGGCCATCATCTCATCAACGGATACAGCAGTTCTCCATATTCCGAATTTCATGATGTTATTTTGAAAAAGTTTCAGTAGAGAACGAACGCGCCATCCTCGATCATTTGAATCTTTGTCTTTGTTTTTTGAAAACTTCAATTTAGATTTTGTGATTTCAAATTGTTGGCGAGACATTGCAGAAGAAACTACTTCATTAGATAAATACGGATCAGATGACCAGTAATCTCTCTGTGATTTTCTGGGATTGAATGTAGAAAAAATAACTATTCCAATAAAAGTATCAAGATCTTTCAATTTCAGATCATAACCATTGTCTTTACACGCATCAATAATATATTTTTTCATTTCAATAGAAAAAAATGTTTCAAACAATTGAAAAGGTTCGCTCCTACGTATTTTCTTTTTTTGCGATTCGGACAATAATACTTTATCTTCACAAGAATCAGGGTGTAACTTTTCACCCTCAATCCAAGTGAATTCATGACCTTTTTCAAGTTTATCTTGTTTTTCAGAATAATTTGCACGAGCTTTATTGTAAGTGATATTGGGTATTTCATGTTCGCAATCTGAATCAAAATCGGAACCAGAATCATCGGAACCTGAATAGTCAGGATCCGGAATCAATACGTTGCGTTCTGAATCACTATCTGAAGAATCTGATTCATATTCAGAAGATCTTACACGTTTCCGCGACATAATGTATGAAATTAATGAATTCGTTTATTTATCACTCATCCGTATGTACAATGACCGGCAGAAATGGCGTCCCTTGATGCGTTTAGGAACCGCATTTTAGGATCCTTCACTGTATACTCTATTCTGCTAGGCGGAGATAGGGGAATGGAACGCGATAACTATAGTAGTTAGTTTATCTCGCTCTAAATGCGTGAGTGCGAGAGAGAGAGAGCTTTATACGGCATAGCAGGGCAAGCCAGGCGTCCCGAGGCTTATTTCTATCTGTGCCATTGCCTATGGCTATCTCTCTCGCTCGGTAAGAATCATTCGTCCGTCCTTGTTTAGGTCAGTTCTACGCCAATGGATACTCTCTAAAGAAGATTTTCTCAGGCGACACCATTGGAGACTGCGATTACAGCGGGGATTTTAAAATACTGTGCACCTGTCACTGTCAAACGTCAGTATGAAAGATTATTGTCGCTTACAGCGTTTGGTGCAATTAACATTATAAGTCTGGATTATTATGTGATATTCTGTAATGCACAAAAACAAATGCCGAAGAAGCGAGCTCCTGCTCATATGGATTAGATTACAAAAAAAGCATAAATATAACATTGTATATTTTAAGGTTTGCAAAAATATGTTTGGAAGCAGTAGCAATGCTTCCAAATAATTAACAAAAAGAAAAGATAGTAATGCTTTTAAAACGAAAAAAAAAAAATCTCCCGCGAGATTCGAACCACCGACAAAAGCGCTCTAACTAATCTTCGAGGCAAGCGACCTAGCCACTGAGCCACGAACTCTTCATGACCATTGATCAAGATTTCTTCAATGTAAATGATATTTTAAACTGAAGGATATTGAGATATATTATTACCAATGTGTAACGATTATAAAAATATTTCTCTAATAATAATTAGTTAAGTGTGCGCGTTTAGGATATTATTCTATACATGTTAAAATTTAAAAGAAATAACTCTTCTTAGTCTGATTAATAAACGAGTGAATTTTATTAATTAAAATTATGTTATATTTACAAGAAAAGTTACATAAGTGGAAACCAGTATATTCTTATATTTAAATGAGTTTCTTCTATAATGCAAATAACTTGTTGGTTTAAAAAATTAAAAGTAAATTAACATATGTATATATATATATGTGCATTTCAGAATATCACATAATAATCCAGACTTATAATGTTAATTGCACCAAACGCTGTAAGCGACAATAATCTTTCATACTGACGTTTGACAGTGACAGGTGCACAGTATTTTAAAATCCCCGCTGTAATCGCAGTCTTCAATGGTGTCGCCTGAGAAAATCTTCTTTAGAGCGTATCCATTGGCGTAGAACTGACCTAAACAAGGACGGACGAATGATTCTTACCGAGCGAGAGAGATAGCCATAGGCAATGGCACAGATAGAAATAAGCCTCGGGACGCCTGGCTTGCCCTGCTATGCCGTATAAAGCTCTCTCTCTCTCGCACTCACGCATTTAGAGCGAGATAAACTAACTACTATAGTTATCGCGTTCCATTCCCCTATCTCCGCCTAGCAGAATAGAGTATACAGTGAAGGATCCTAAAATGCGGTTCCTAAACGCATCAAGGGACGCCATTTCTGCCGGTCATTGTACAAAAATACTTAAGAAGAGAACAAAAAAAGACGAATATTCATGAATACATGAGACCAAAAATTACGCTTATCTGCCGAAATGAAATGGAAATAAAGGATGAAATTTTTGTCGGAATCTATAAGTCTTTGAAAAAAGAATGAAAATAAGTTAGAATCATTCGAGCAATATTGTAAAATTTTTTCCGAGTTTTCGTAGACAGAACGTTTTTTTACCAATAGGTTTTCAAAACATCGGCCGAAACGAATTTTTATTTTTTCAACTTTATCAATTTTTTTCTCGAAATCTATGGACTTTAGAAAAAAATTCATAAGAAGAAAAATGTCTTAGAAGCACTCGAGAAACATCCTAAAATTTTTTAAGAATTTTTGGAGACATTTTTGAAAATTCCATTTCACAAGTTTCCCGGAAAATAAAAAATTGTCTCAAAAAATTCTGAAAAAATTTGAGAATGTTCCTCGAGCGATTCTAAGGCATTTTTGTTTTTATGAATTTTTTTCTAAAAACCATAGATTTCGAGAAAAAAGTTGATGAAGATTGAAAAAAAAAATTCGTTTTTTCCGCCATTTTGTAAAGAAGCGATGGTTCAAGGTCAACAAAAAAATTCCCTGTTAAACTTCAACTCCCATGATCACCTTTGATCACGGTCGCAAGGTGATATCTTCACCGTAACACTTCGAAAAAAAAATCCTAAAAATTTTTTTTTTCGAAAATTTAGGTGTTTTTTATGTTTCAATCGAGCATATCTCTTTTCCTGTGAGTTTTATCATGATTCTGGCAACGGATTCTGAAAGAGCATGCAATTTTACATCAGAATATGTGGTTCAAGAATTTTTTCAACGCCAATTACATAGGAAAAAATCACTTTGAAAACGTGCAAGAAATTTTGACATTTTGGACGTTAATGGGTTAATACGTCAAGCACGCGTGGTACTGCTATGCAGCTCTCGTTTAACAGACTGACTTTTTATATGAACGATATTATCGTATGTTAAGCGTATTTAATTTCAATGTTTGGAAGGTGTAATTTTCTTTCTTGCGATGTATTTCCATTCTGATTGACCTATATGTTTATAACAGTATAACACAATAGGAAAAAATTTCTATAGATATTACTATACGGGGATTATTCAGAGGGTATAATGTATCCTTTTTTGATTAAGAAAGAATGGACTCCTTAGTGTTTAAACGTATTTAATTGCAATGTTTGGAAGGGGTAATTTTCTTTTCTTGCTTGCGATGCATTTCCATTGTGATTGACATATTGGTTTATCACAGTATAACAAAAAATATCTATAGATATCACTATACGGGGATTATTAAGAGGGTATAGTGTATCCTTTTTTGATTAAGAAAGAATGTACTCCTAAGTGTTATCAAATGTAACTTTATATTAAAAAAATGAAAGACAAAGACTGTTTCTCGACGAGATTTCTTTAGAGGCTGCATTCAGTCGTCGAACCTTCATCAGTGCAGTATAGATTGTAACGTAGAAAATTAAAAAAACAATGGAAAGTGAACGGTGTTTAGTGACAATAAATCTAGTAGAGGAGGAGGAGGAAAATCCAGCAGAATCGATGTCGGATTACATTAAAAGAATTAACGATTCTCATAATCGTTATTTTGAAGAATATGAAGCCACATCTTCATCATAATATGCACATGAAATGTATGTACTTATTTTAATTTCTTTTAAAGAGAAAACCCACCCATCCATACAGATTATTTATGTCGTAATACATGAGATAATTATAATGTCAATAAATAGAATCATAAAAGAATTTTACAACATATATTTTTTGAAAACTGTTAACAATCCCACTATTTGACCAATTGTTTATTATTCAAAACGAAGAATAACGAAACAAAAATTAATTTCTTTCTTTTATTTTTTACCAGCCATTGATTTAGAGGAGAGGGAGGAGGAAGAAGAGGATATGATTTTTGTAAGTATACTTGCTTTGTAAAATAGTTATTACAATATCAAAAAAAAAAAAAAAATGACAAAATGTTTTCAAATATGTCCCAGGTGAAAAATATTGGCACACAAACGGAGCCTATTTCCGCAAGAACAGAGGCTACGCAAATGGAGCCTGAGATAGATCTAACACCACATTATTAGTGCACAAATTGTAAAAATTATGGTCACTTGCACATTAATTGTTCACTTCCAGAGTGGTGTTCCATTTGCAAAGCATATATACATTATGCGATAGAATGTGATAAAAACTTCTAAAAAATAAGTATTGTAAATAAAACCAGTAAATTTGTATTTCAATAAAGAGGGTTTTTTATGCCGAAAGGCTTTTTCCCTTAAATTTATGTTTTTTTCAATTACATTACCTCTCCACCAATCCATTTTACCCCGTACTAGAAATATTGCAAAGAATCAGCCACAGAGGAACAAAAGAAAAAAAATTTACAAAGCATGACATAAACCCTGCAGATTTCTATTCGACTCGTTATTGGTAAGGTCACGTAGGCTCCGCTCCTTATGGTTTATTACAGAGCAAATGGTAAGTATCTCCGACGATGGATATAGCGACAGAGGTAGAAAATATACAAAATAAATATTACGATCGTCAAAGATACTAACTAACATAAATAATGGGGGAGCGATCACTGCATCGCTCTCTACGAGTGTTCTTTCTCTTTCTCTTTCTCTAAGGCGTCTACGGCTTAACGTAAGAGGAGGGAGGTCACATGTGTACCCCCACCAAAGGAGTTTAACGTCAGGGGGGATACACGCGGGCATACAAAATAATGCGCACAACCGGAGTTCCTCCGAGGAGTGGGGGCAATTCCCCTACTTCCCCTCCCCCCGCGGAACCACGACCCCCTCGCCCATCGGTCTCAGCCGAGGATTGGGGCAATTCCCCTACTTCCCCTACCCCCGCGGAACCCCGACCCCCTCACCAACCGGTCCAGGAATCCTTACAGCCACACTACTAATATGTTTTACTTTTTTTTTTACACTTTGTGACGAGACGCTTGCTCCGTTGCTACCCACGTACGATACCGCGTAAGTGGGGGTAAGCTGTGGCGTATGTGCCGATACCGCGGTCGACACTATAGCATGCGCGGAGTATAGTGTTCTCGGCATGCCCCTCCCCAAGTACCCAGAACGGCCGCTCCGCAGCGCCGATACCGTTTTCGGCGGCTCAACTGGGTATATAAGACCGAGCTCCGACCAGAGCTGCCAGACTTGGCATAATCTCGCGCATGCGTGAATCGCCTCTCACAGTTTGTTTCTTTACCACTCTAACTATTAAGGATGTAGCACCCTTTAGCATCGCCCGTAGAACCTTCCTTTGAAGTGTAAATGTTGAATCATTGCATCTTAATATTAAAAATAAATTATACAGTAAATTAACAACTAAATACATTAACTTAAGGGTCTTTCCCTAACGGCGGGACATATGAGATTTCGTGTTATTTGACTATAGTACTTTTTACTATAGTCAAATTACTATTTTGCGTTTAATTTAAGTATTAAACGTAGTCACCAAGATTTTTTAATTAAAATGATATTTTTAATGAATAATAGAAGCAATTAAACTAAAGTAACCATTAAAGCTTAACGGGATCTCTCAAGCCCTCTGTAGCCAACATTACGGAACGAAAAACGAGGGAGAATTGTCCAGCGTTATTTTTCGACCGATTTTAATGATTTTGGGCTTGTTGGAACCGTTAGGAATTGCACCTTGTCATAAAAAGGCTTTATTTTCTAAAAAATGAAAAAAAAAAACAAATTGTTTAAAGATTCGCATTAATAATATTTAATCCCAAAACAAATCGAAAAATCGGGCTTCTTTATGACGAGGTGCCAGACCTAACGATTCCAACAAGCCCAAAAACATTGAAATCGGTTGAGAAATAGAACCGTACCATTGTCCCGCGTTTCTGAGGTGGACGAAAACCAAAAATTTTTAGAAAGGAAGCTAGCCTTCCGCCCCTTTCGCGGCTCACGCTAACGTGTTCCCCCACTCCAGCATCGAAACTTACTGCGAAGCTTTCCTCATATTTACGGTATTCGTATTCCCCTATCTGCATCTATACACATATAAATACCGCTAAAATAATGTTGAGAACATTTCATTTCGCCGATATAATGAAAATGCTAAAAATGCAATTATCATTTTGAAATAAAATTGTAGAAAAGGAGATTTCGTAATGCTTGAAATATAAGGCATACGGCGAAACGCGGGACAATAGGACAGTCGTATTTTTCAACAGAATTTGATGAGACTAGTAATAATTAAAGCCATTCTTCATGTAGATTGTCCTAAAGAGCTCGCATTTTCGATAAAGCTTATAGTTTTTCAGCTATGAACGATTGAAGTTGCACGGCACACTAATACATATTTCTTCTCTCGAGTAGATCAGCTGTGGCGCACGTCCATCTTCAATCGTTCATAACTGGAAAACTATAAGCTTCATCGAAAATGCGAACCCTTTAGGACAATCTACATGAAGAATGGCTTTAGCTATGACTAGTCTCATCAAATTCTATTGAGAAATACGCCTGTACCATTGTCCCGCGTTGTGCTATAATTTCAGGTCTTCAAGCGTCACTGACTCGTTCAGTCTGCTATTTATTTCGGAACAAATAAAAGTACGATTGCACATTGAAAAATTACATTAGAAGCTCTCGATAATGTACAGTGACCGGCAGAAATGGCGTCCTTTGATGCGTTTAGGAACCGCGTTTTAGGATCCTTCACCGTATACTCTATTCTGCTAGGCGTAGATAGGGGAATGGAACGCAATAACTATAGTAGTACGTCTATCACGCTCTAAATGCGTGAATGCGAGAGAGAGAGAGAGAGCTTTATACGGCATAGCAGGGCAAGCCAGGCGTCCCAAGGCTTATTTCTATCTGTGCCATTGCCTATGGCTATCTCTCTCGCTCGGTAAGAATCATTCGTCCGTCCTTGTTTAGGTCAGTTCTACGCCAATGGATACTCTCTAAAGAAGATTTCCTCAGGCGACACCATTGAAGACTGCGATTACAGCGAGGATTTTAAAATAGTGTGCACCTGTCACTGTCAAACGTCAGTATGAAAAATTATTGTTTCTTATAGCGCGTTTGGTGCAATTAATATTATAAGTTTGGATTTTTATGTGATATTCTGTATAAACACACACACAAAGAGTATCCATTAGCGTAGAACTGACCTAATCAAGAACGGACGAATGATTCTTACCGAGCGAGAGAGATAGCCATAGGAAATGGCACAGATAGAAATAAACCTTGGGACGTCTGGCTTGCCCTGCTATACCGTATAAAGCTCTATCTCTCGCATTCACGCATTTAGAGCGAGATAGACGAACTACTATAGTTATTGCGTTCCATTATAGTGATGGCGATATTTTAAAAAAGTATCGATATTTCGTATCGATACGTATCAAAAACGGAAGTATCGATACGTATGAAATATCGAAATCAATGTATCGATATCCGATATATCGATGCTTATCGATTCAGTAGAATATTGAATTGTACTATTATTCAATATATATATATTTCTACTAGCAACTAAAGCCCGTATTCCCATATTTCTAGACGAACTACGAATACAGGATTTTCTCTAACGGCACTTTATAAAAATTTTCATGTTATTGGACTATGACAATTTTAAGTTTTAACTGCCGCAAATTTATCATATTACATTTAAGTTAAAAATTAAATATAACTGAAGAAGATCAGACGAAACAAAATAATATTTGTAAGGAGCTATGGAAGAAAATTAATGTTTCTGATTTTTTCAGACGGATAATGTATAGTAAGTGTCTTTTTGTCAAATAACATAATTCTGAGAGTTTCCGATTTGTAATTGGAATATTCCGATTAATCTAGCTGCAGTGATGCAACCAAAACCGAAGGCCTAGCGCAAAAATCACTAGATTCTCATCATAAAAATGCCGCGATTATCACATGAGGATCTTGGATTGAGATTGAAAAGTTGATGGAGGCTTAGGCTTATACGTGGCTCTATAAAATAGCTAAAAAGGTTTATTGTGTTTTTAAATTCGAACCGAAGAGAGAAATAATAGAAATTTCCTGAAGGTAAAATGATAAACAATTTTTAAAAAAGTAAGAAATAAGTAAAATAATATAATTAACTAAGTATAATTATAACTAAATGAAATTAATAAAAATATAATTTATTTCTCATGGTTAAATATTATAGCAATAACATTTTAATTTATTAACTAATTTGAACTTATATTTTACTTCCCTTGTTTAAATCTTATTATTTTTATGATTATTAATTTTATTTAGTTATTATTATACTTATTTAATTATATTGCAGCGCATATTTCTATTAAAAATATATAATCATATTACCTTGAATGAATTTCCATTATTTCTCATCATCCATTAAATTAATTTAAAAGCATGATAAACCAATCTAGTTAGTCTTTAGCTACGAGCAAGCCTAAACCTTCCATCAACTTCTCAATCTCCATTCGAAATCGAATTGTGGTTAACAAGAAAAGTTTAGGATAAGAATATAGGGATTTTTTGTTAGACGTTTCATGTCAATTGCATCACTGCAGCTAAAACAATTCGAATCCAAAATCCGATTATTTCAAAACCGCTCTGATGTACATATGTATCGATTGGAGCATTTGTATCGATACTGTCCTATATCGAAAAGTAAAGTATCGATACAAAAATCGATGGTATCGTCATGAAAATATCGATACCGACAAATATCGATACAATATCGCCATCACTATCCATTCCCCTATCTCCGCCTAGCAGAATAGAGTATATAGTGAAGGATCCTAAAACACGGTTCCTAAACACATCAAGGGATGCCATTTCTGCCGGTCATTGTACATGCTGCTATGAGTATTTCTTAATCTTATGAAGCTTGTCGTAGAAGGTGCAATGCAATAAATTTAGAAGGGCAATTTCGCGATTGAAAATAAGACCCACGTACATACATGGTAAACGCTATGTGTGTTTGTTTACAGTACACTCCACGAGTCACTAACACAGTCGCACCCGTATGTATGTAGGCCTACTATGCTGGTGTACACAGTGGGAAATTGAATCGTGTGTGCTTTTAACTATAGTGTAGTATATCATTTTCCATGTTAAATTACAGAGTGAAACTAGCCGAACCACACACGATTCAATTTCCCACTGTGTACTGGCCTTCATCGATTCTGCTCCTGGGGAAAATGGCGGGCGGAAGTATCGAACGCAAACTATAGCACATAATAGCAGTATACGAGAAATTGTAAATATTTATCTACAGTTTGTGCCGTCTGATCGTCATGCTATTCCACAAAATATAGCTCTGAAGCAGAGAAGTGCTATAGAATGTCCAATCGCTCTGTCTTCGTTTATTCGCATAGGAGCGAGAGAGAAGGATATATCTAACCCCATGGGATCATCGATTTTGCTCGAGCAAATCTTAATATAGTGTGTTATACAAATAATAAACTGTAGTTTTTTATTACGGTCGTATATTATGATTATGAATTTTAAAAGCGCGTATCTCAAATTTATGACATTCAACATTTATAATAATATCGGTGTTTCTTTATTAGTCATGTTGAATGATTTAATATGAATGCTGAAGCAAAAATAGTCTGAGCGCAGGAAAACTATAATAAGATGGAAATTAAAAATAAAATAATTCATTGACAATGTGAATTGAGAGAAGTTAAATAAATTTAGCGTAATTTTTTATTTTGCTTAATTCCTATAAAATATATTTCACTTAATTTTATTAAGTAAATTACATTGAAGTAATTCTTATAATGTTATTGTATAGTATTATTAAATAAAACAATAAATAAATTCGTACTAGTAAAATGTAATGTTATTTGAAAAAAAAACTCTTAAATATTGGAAGAAATGTATCAAATTAATTCCAAATATAATTTATGGGTTTTTAAATATGCCAAATGTTACTAATAAAAATTTTATGGAAATCTACTACGAATAAATTTGAGCTTCTGAGAAAGGAATAATTACTCTATAAAGGAAGGTGAAGTATCTTCGCACAACTTATATGTTTCATATTCTTTCTCTCTAAACAGATTCATCGCTGCCTGGTTGATAAGAGATTCAACAGACATGTTTCGCTGATTGAATTCTCTTGAAAAAAGAGTATGAATAATGGCCTGCAACAATGGAAATGATAATCCAGTGCTTTTTCTCTTACCCAGCCACTCTGCTCATTGCAAATTCATGTTTCTACAAAAGTAAGATTAATCAGTAAACATTTTAATTTTAAATAAGTTGATTTATTTGGCTAATACCTTTTTTTTTGTTTAGTTAGTATCTTTCATATTATAGCTTCTCCTACCAGCTGCAGATTTACAATTTCTAGGGCATCCAAATTGCAATGAAGTATGCAATATATCCTGGTATATCCCTCATGAAGCAATTGGAAGAAATATCTATAGATATTGGAGTGTAAATCAAATATTGCAGTTTTAAGCAACCTGCAATATTTTAACTTAATTTGGAGAATATTCAAGATCTACTACGCATGCTTCTTATTCAAGAGAAAACATCAGTTACGCATGACATCTCTTTTATGGGAATCCATTGCTCTTCCTCCACAAATAGCCTCTCCTATATATTTATGAAGCTCCTTCAAAAGCTAATAGCAGAATAATATATTTGTCAGGAAAAACCTTTATCTCCATATAGTTAATTTATCGGGTCAACCTATATTTTACCAATCTAGAATCTGCTTATTGGGAAAAATAAGAGAAAAATGAGTAAGATATAGGCTGACCAGATAAGTTAACTCTATGGAGATAAAGATTTTACCTGGCAAATATATTATTTTACTATTTGCTTTTGAAGAAGCTTCATAAATATATAGGAAAGGCTATTTGTGGAGGAAGAGCAATGGATTCCCATAAAAGGGATGTCATGCGTAACTGATGTTTTCTCTTGAATAAGAAGCATGTGTAGTAGATCTTGAATATTCTCCAAATAAATTTAAAAATTGCAGGTTTCTCAAAATTGCAATTTTTGATTTACACTCCAATATCTATAGATATTTCTTCCAATTGCTTCATGGGGGATATGCCAGGATATATTGCATACTTCATTGCAATTTGGATGCCCTAGAAATTGTAAATCTGCAGCTGGTAGGAGAAGCTATAATATGAAAGATGCTAACTAAACAAAAAAAAGGTATTAGCCAAATAAATCAACTTATTTAAAATTAAAATGTTTACTGATTAATCTTACTTTTGTAGAAACATGAATTTGCAATGAGCAGAGTGGCTGGGTAAGAGGAAAAGCACTGGATTATCATTTCCATTGTTGCAGGCCATTATTCATACTCTTTTTTCAAGAGAATTCAATCAGCGAAACATGTTTGTTGAATCTCTTATCAACCAGGCAGCGATGAATCTGTTTAGAGAGAAAGAATATGAAACTTATAAGTTGTACGAAGATACTTCACCATCCTTTATAGAGTAATTATTCCTTTCTCGGAAGCTCAAATTTATTCGTAGTAGATTTTCATAAAATTTTTATTAGTAACATTTGGCATATTAAAAAACCCATAAATTATATTTGGAATTAATTTGATACATTTCTTCCAATATTTAAGAGTTTTTTTTTCAAATAACATTACATTTTACTAGTACGTATTTATTTACTGTTTTATTTAATAATACTAAACAATTACATTATAAGAATTACTTCAATGTAATTTACCTAATAAAATTAAGTGAAATGTATTTTATAAGAATTATGCGAAATAAAATATTACACTAAATTTATTTACCTCCTTCTCTCCATTCACATTGTCAATGAATTATTTTATTTTTAATTTCCATCTTACTATATTTTTCCTGTGCTCAGACTATTTTTGCTTCAGCATTCATATTAAATCATTCAACATGACTAATAAAGAAACACCGATATTACTATAAATGTTGAATGTCATAAATTTGAGATGCGCGCTTTTAAAATTTATAATCATAATATACGGCCGTAATAAGAAGCTACAGTCTGCTACAGTTTATTATTTGTATAACACAATATATTCAGATTTGATCGAGCAAAATCGATGATCCCATGGGGTCCGATATATCCTTCTCTCTCGCTCCTAAGCGAGTAAACGAAGACAGAGCGATTCGACATTCTATAGCATTTTTCTGCTTCAGAGCTATATTTTGTGGAATAGCATGAGGATCAGACGGCACAAACTATACATAAATATGTTCAATTTCTTGTATACTGCTATTATGTGCTAGTTTGCGCACGATACTTCCGCCCGCCATTTTCCCCAGGAGCAGAATCGATGAAGGCCAGTGTACATACATACGCTGGACAAGACAACAAGTTGCAGAGGGGAGAGGGGAAGCCAACTTTATTTACTCCGAGTACGCATCTTGTTACATTTTGCGTTATAATGAACAAAAGAAGCGTTGCAAAATTTTGAAATTTTATAAAAGCGTCTCCCCTTTTCACGGTCTATTCAATGATGCCACCCAAGTTGTTGATGCATTTTTACTTTGCTCGAAATAAATAGCAGAATGAACGAGCAGTAACGCTTGAAGACCTGAAATTATAGCACAATGCGGGACAATGGTACAGGCGTATTTCTCAATAGAATTTGATGAGACTAGTCATAGCTAAAGCCATTCTTCATGTAGATTGTCCTAAAGGGTTCGCATTTTCGATGAAGCTTATAGTTTTCCAGTCATGAACGATTGAAGATGGACGTGCGCAACAACTGATCTCCGCGAGAGAAGAAATAAGTATTAGTGCGCCGTGCAACTTCAATCGTTCTTAGCTGAAAAACTATAAGCTTTATTGAAAATGCGAGCTCTTTAGGACAATCTACATGAAGAATGGCTTTAATTATTACTAGTCTCATCAAATTCTGTTGAAAAATACGACTGTATTATTGTCCCGCGTTTCGCCGTATACCTTATATTTCAAGCATTACGAAATCTCCTTTTCTACAATTTTATTTCAAAATGATAATTGCATTTTTAGCAATTTCATTATATCGGCGAAATGAAATGTTCTCAACATTATTTTAGCGGTATTTATATGTGTATAGCTACAGATAGGGGAATACGAATACCGTAAATATGAGGAAAGCTTCGCAGTAAGTTTCGATGCTGGAGTGGGGGAACACGTTAGCCTGAGCCGCGAAAGGGGCGGAAGGCTAGGTTCCTTCCTAAAAATTTTTGGTTTTCGTCCACCTCAGAAACGCGGGACAATGGTACGGCTCTATTTCTCAATCGATTTCAATGTTTTTGGGCTTGTTGGAACCGTTAGGTCTGGCACCTCGTCATAAAGAAGACCGTTTTTTCGATTTGTTTTGCGATGAAATATTATTAATGCGAATCTTTAAACAATTTGTTTTTTTTTTTCATTTTTTGGAAAATAAGGCTTTTTTATGACAAGGTGCGAGTCTTAACAGTTCCAACAAGCCCAAAATCATTGAAATCGGTTGGGAAATAGCGCTGGACGATTCTCCCTCACTTTTCGTTCCGTAATGTTGGCTACAGAGGGTTTGAGGGATCCCGTTAACTAACTACGCTTTCATTAATTATGTTAATGTATAGTAAGTGCTTCAATGCCATAGTCAAATAACACAATCCTATGTTCCGCCGTTAGGAAAAGAACCTGTATAAACTGGATTGCCTGTTAGTTAATCTCTCTGCTCTTATAAAATATTTTAAATGGAATCTTAAAAGATAGGAATTAATTAAATCCTTAAATTAAATAAATATTAAAAAATATCTGATATTTGAGTGGAGATGAAAGCCCTCTCACCAACGACAAGGTTTTGCAATCTTTAGAGAGGGAACATGCAAAACATATAATAATTTATTATGTTTGTTTTTATTAACTGCACTATTACAATTTTCAATGACAAAATACACAGCATAAAATACAGTATATTTTTTCACAAAACTACGAAAGCGTAGTCAATAAAATCAAACTCAAAAATTAAAAACACTCATGCAAAAAATATATAAAAATGAACATAAATAAACCCAAAGCTTCACATGCAATGTCCGTCAGTGCAAATAATTTTTTAGAAAATATAGTCACAAAAAAATTGTAACATATATTAGTAAGAGTATAAATTAGCTGCGTTATGCAGATCTAAATGTCGCGAATCTTCTTGAAAAGACAAACAATTCTTATTGTGTGCTTGAAATAACGAACGAATTTTACAAATGGCGTTTAATAAGTCGCCACCAATTGCTTTACGTTTCTTCGATCGAACATCTGTTACAATTGAAAAATTGCGTTCAACTTCGGCATTAGAATGGAGCAAAGATACGAGCATTTTAACTAATATTTCTAAATTTAGAAATAATTTATTGTTATCAAGTTTTTTTAAAGTGAACACTAGTAGCGTGGCTAAGGGGATTCTATGGCCGGGTGGCGAAGGGGTCGGGGTTTCGCGGGGGGAGGGGAGGTAGGGGAAATGCCCCCACTCCTTAGCGGAGGGGGAAGGGGGGATTTCCCCCGCTCCTGGGTACTGGGGGAAAATTAAGCACGTGATACCCTGGTGGTGGGGGAAAATTAAGCACGTGACACCCTCTCAAGCCCCCCTCCCTAACCACCCAAACGTGCCAGCCCTCGACGCGAGAGATAGAGAGAGATAGAGAAAGAGAGAGAGAGAGGAGAACACATATTTTAACATTATTTTTTTTATTTATGAAAGGAATTGAGGGAACGGTTAATTAAAAATACACGCAGATTTCTGGAAAAAGCCTTTCGGCATAAAAAAACCCACTTTATTATTTAAAATACATATTTTTCACAACTTTCAAGTTTTTTTTTTTTTTCTAACAATCTGCAGCGAGAAAACTGGACTGTGCCTGCAAACTTCCTCACGGGGCTCTGCGTGTTGTTATTCCACTTGCTGATACTCGTACCATTTTGATTCGTTCTTCCATCTAGAATCAAAATGGTCCACTTCGACTCTTCGAAATAAGGTCTCCCTCGGGCTCCATTTGCGCAGCTTGTGTTCCCGTGACAAAAGTCTCCGTTTGCGTAGCCACATTTCTCACCTCAGACACATATTTGAAAACATGTTGTTACTTTTCTTTTTCACATAGTAATAGATATTTTTTTTTACAAAGTAAGTATACTTACAAAAATCAGCACCTATTTCCTCGAAGAAGAAGTAGGAGGTACAGATGGAGTTTCATCCTCCTCCTTCTTTAGATTTATCCTCGCAATGCACCAAGTAAATCAGGAAAGTAACGAAAATTTAAAAGAAGAAGTAGGAGGTACAGATGGAGTTTCATCCTCCTCCTTCTTTAGATTGATCATTACAATGCACCAAGTTATTCAGGAGAGTAACGAATATTTAAAGAAAGCAAATTTAAATGCTACCAGAAAAAATAACGAAGCGCTAAATCCATAATGCCAACGATCGATTAATTTTCTATGATTTTTTAATGTGTAATGAACTGTTGAAGGTTTGAGGACTGAATGCTGCTCCTCTGAAGATATCCCGTCGAGAGAAAGTCTTTATGGGTTTTTAAAATATAAAGTTACATTTGATAATAAGTCCATTCTTTCTTAATCAAAAAAAGGTAAACCGTACCCTCTGAATAATCTCCATATAGAGATATTTTTTTCCTATTGTCTTACACCTATAGGTTACAATCGCAATGGAAATTCATCGTAAGTAAGAAAATCTTAGAAAATTACTCCTTCTAAGCATTGAAATCACATATGATAATATAGTTTTTTTCTATTGAGTTATACTGTGATAAACCTATAGGTCAATCACAATGGAAACTCATCGCAATTAAGAAAAAAATTCTTTGAAAATTACCCCTTCCAAACATTGAAATTATATACGCTTAACATACGATAATATCGTTCGTATAAAAAATCAGTCTGTTAAACGAGAGCTGCATAGCAGTACCACGGGTGCTTGACAGTTGACGTATTAAGAAAAAATAAGTGTGTGATTAAACGCATTAAAAAAAGTATATACAGGGTCTTTTCCTAACAGCGGAGCATAGGAGATTCGTGTTAGTTGACTATAGCACTCGGAATGATGGAATCTGAGAGCGCTGATTGGTCAATATTGCGTAGTACCAACAGATAATAGGCCATTACCAATAGTTGGATACGAAAAATGAGATTCATCCGCCATTTTGGTGTGGAGAAATGTTTACATGCTAATCGTAGCAGAAAGAGGTGTAAAATGGAAAAATGTCAAATGTCGGTACTAAAGTAAAAATTGAATACTTTGAATGAAAATGAAGAATATTCGTACTTTCCATTCATTATTTTCAATTTTTACTTTAGTAACCTTACCATTTGACATTTCTCCATTTTACACCTCCTTCTGCTAGGATTAGCATGTAAACATTTCTCCACACCAATATGGCGGATGAATCTCATTTTTTGTATCCAACTATTGGTATCGGCTTATTATCTGTTGGTACTACGTAATATTGACCAATCAGCGCTCTCAGATTCGATCATTCCGAGTGCTATAGTCAACTAACACGAATCTCCTATGCTCCGCTGTTAGGAAAAGACCCTGTATATATAAGTGTATCAGAAACTTGTTTGTTACATAAAAAAAGGTAAGGATATTTTTTTTTCATTCGATTAGTACAAGCATTATTTAAATGATTTTTTAACTCTAATAAGACTAATCATTTTTTTTCCATAGAGATAAAAATGAATTTCAATAAAATCAATGCATTGGAATGCGTTATTCCAAAAAATTTCGTGAAATTAGATAGCTTGACGGAAAATCAAGAGTACGAAATTTCCGAAGTGGAAAAAATTAAAACAAATTATTGAATTAAAATCATTGTAAAGCTGTCGACTGCCAATTGGATATTCTTACCTGAGAGAATGGCAAAATTGGCGGAAGATACCGAGGAACTGCAGCAGCTGCAAAAGGCTGCAACTTCCAATAATTTGATAATGATATACAAATGAGGAAAATATCACAACGTGGAATTTAAGTCGTTTGATAGGTATTTTGTATCCAAATAAATAATGAATAAATTTGATGTTTATTTTATATTTATTTAATAAAAAATTGTTTTCTTATTTTTAACTTACATTTCTAACTTACATTTCTAACAATATTCGTAAGAGGATTATATTGTACAATTTTATCGTGTATGATTAAACAATAGGCTGTAGTATTATCTGGAATGATTTCCATACACTCGATCTCGAGTTTGACGTCGACCGTGCCGGTTTTTATGGACTCGTTCTGATGCGAGCAGTCGATGACGAAGAGCGGTCCGTACGTCAAAAAGTCCGTATAGTCGAGCATGGGTCTCGCGAGTTTCTCACCAGCGTAATAGGAGGTAAAATCTTTCCATACATGTCGTAGAGGACGGAATAGCGGGATTTCGTGAAATCATTGTCGAGACGATCGTACGGATAAGATTCAGAATTCAGATAAAGTTTGACATCGAGTACTTTGCAATGACTGAAGTTGAGCACATCCTCGTGCTGATTACTCTTTTTGTTTGTTCTGAACGCCAGAATGACGTATCGCGGTTTCTCCAATTGCGTGGACGCTTTCACGGACCACGTGTGCCGCTGCGACTTGGGCGGTAGCGGATACTCGTAAAGTTCCCAGGTGCGAAAATCGACTGACAGACTCTTGTCCTGCTTGACGATACTCAGAAATTGGAGATTCGTAATTTCGTTCAGGGTCACATGGGGTATTCTCCATTGCACTCGTAGCAGTTTGATCGACGAATTGGTGATTTTGACTGATGAGTAAGTGGCATTTGTATCGTCGCGCGCGCGAATGAGAACGAGCTCGTGACGCGCGTTAACGACGACTCGCCGATAATCCTCGCAGAATCCCAGCAGCATTTTCAGGGGCACGCAAATGCTGAAATTCTTAACAGCCTTCTTGAGCCGGTCTTTGGCCGTTGCGACGAACCATCCGGAATGACGTAGACTACCGCTCTACTCGATGATCAGGGAAACGAGATTCTTCAGAGTGCTGGTAATACCGACATTTCTGCATCGGTCGATCTCGATACCGTTCAATTCATAACGAATCTCGTCGAAGAGAAAAACCGCGGAATTGCAGTCGAATGTAACTATATCCTCGTTGTTGGCGCTTGCGTCACAGGTGCCCTCCACCAGCTGACCCTCGACGTAGAGATAACTCTCGCACGGCAGGAGTATCAAATCTTGCTGCTGTATGGGAATGCGAATTTCGTCGCTGTTCGCCAACGAGGCGTTCGCATACGGATTGTAGGCATGCATCTCCATTTCGGTGATGCGATTGTCGTAGGTCAGCGGTGCGGTGACGTTCAAGGGATCTGCCATTGTTCCACTATGTTTTTCCACCCAATCTCTTCACGGTGAATCCCAATGATTGTACAAATTCGATATTTCTTCTCGTTAGCAAGAAGCTCCTCTTGTCGCGATTCTGATTTCACTCTGAACCGGTGTATTCGACTCCACGTAGGACGAACGACTAGCGAACGTTTCATCCAGTTTCACCGCTTTATAATCCTCGTTACTTTTGTAAATTAACATTTCTTAATGTGTAATCTTATTGTAATTTCTTCACGTCCAAAATCTACGAGACGATCGTCCTGATCAAGGATACGTAATGTGAGACTGTCGATTACTCTGACGATGATCGGTAGATAAATGACGGTTTTCGGTGCCTCCGAGATTTTATAGCCCGGTGGTACGCTGGGAAAGAACTCGTGAATAATGTGTCGGGGTCTACCGTTGGTGTACGCACCACCCGCAATGTTGCACTCGATGCGTAGAATATTTGTTTTTACAATGTTCACGGTTTCGTCGGATTCAGCCCGGGGGTTCGGTCCGATCACGCGATTCGACGAGAAGCCCAGTAGTGAGCCAATGTTATTCGGTTTTCCAAAGTCAATCGAATATTTACACAATATTTCACTCTTCACTGTATTATTATTCGCTCGTACTAGAATAACGCTGATAATGTCGTCTTTAATTTCGTGTCTCATAGAAATTTAATACTGCAAAAACTCATTTATTCCACTCAATTCGTAACAGCCTCTGGGTATCGTCAGTACCTTATCGTTATCGTAGTAAAACTTATTATTTGTCTCGTCCACATTGGCTATCGAGTTGAACGTTTGCATGTCCACAAGACCGATCTCGTAGCGATCGTCTTGCAGATTGATCGGGGGAAAGAAATCTGAATTTAATACTGATTTACGATCCGATAATGTCACGGTGAAAGACATTTTTCAAAGTATCTGTTCTCAAAGGAATTTAACGCACAACTGACCGCAATCGCTTTTATGGTACGATTGATATTGATCATGATTGTAGTAGATTGTAACGTTAGGAACAAAGTAACGCACACATTCTTTCGGCGGTTTCAAATTTCCAAAGGAATCGAAATATACGAAGAAGTCGTTACGCTTGACGTAATCTACCCAGTGGGTACCAGGGCCGCATTGATCGTCGAGATTCACGATCGGGCACTCGTTGTACCGCGGCCCGTCGAGCAGCAGAGATGTGCGCATAATGACTCCACGGAAATGTGGTATGCGTCGGCAGATGCGTGCCAATTGTATGTTACTAGTAGCACCAGAATCTGGGAGAGCTTGTACATTGCGACGAAATTTCCCCTAATTCATTTTCTTCCCGCTACTCTTCTCCGACCGTTTTTTTTATACCTCTATGATTCCCCTCTCCAACGATTCGCTTGTACGGTTTCAGGTAAAGACCTCGACCTCTCTCGCGCTTTGCCGACGCTTCCATCGTGCGATTGTGACGTTGCATTTCCTGCAACCATTCTTCCTCAGCTTTTGAACGGTTTACAAACCTCGCTATACCCGATGCTCCACCTGCCAGTGCTCGGACTGCACCTAGCAGTGGGAGTATAGGCATTATACCGCCCCGTTTCCTCGGCACTCGAATTCTTCTCTTCCTCGTAGTACCAATTTTTTTCTTGTTGTTGTTCTTTTTTTTAGCCGCTACTGCTTTCTTCATCCCGACAATATTATTATGTAATCCCAAGCCAAGTTTACGCTTAGCATCCATAGATGCCCTAACGGCTGTGGCGACCGTGCGTTCACCCAAGGTGGCGTCTCTTGCGGTAATACGTTCACGCGCTCTCTTCGCTAGCACTTTATCGGCCTGATGACTCTCCGGTAGATACTCGTTATGCCAATATGCTAAGTCATGATCGAGGCAGACCTCGTCCAGCGGGTTTATACCACGATCGCCGCGCTCCAATTTTTCGCGAAGTCGAGTGCCGGGCCCGCAATAATTGTAACCGGGCACGTGCAGCTCAAATGGCAATTTTGTTAAGACTTTATTGAAGAACGATCCAGACATTTAGAGCAACTGCTTTATTTTCTCTCTCTCTCTCTCTCTTCTTGCTGACAAAGGTAACAGTCTTTCATCCGTCTCGGTGGTCCGTCGTGGTGAGTAGTATTAGGTAGATTGTAGTGTTGCAAACAATATTGACATTGCTGCACATCCGAGTCCGCGCGAATGTGCTGAGGTAATCTTTCCCACACACTCGCGATACTATCTGGAAAGTACTTAAGCAATACGATCTTCGGTATGTGTTCGAGCTGATGATTCGTCAAGTTCTGCAGGGAATCGACGACAACTATCATGAACGCCATCATAATGGTAACTGAGTGAATAGTTCAGTAATTCGCGAAATATAAATGAACGATACAGCTGTTCCCGAAGGTTAATAGCGAGGATGCATTTCGTGAAACATGTGCCGACTATTCGCGTGACAAATTTGGATAGTCATGCTCACAATGCTACTACGCAAATAAAAAAACGCCACGGATTGCTATTACCATCTACGATACGCTGCATAGTTTGCGGTCCGTCGAATTACGGTAAGACAAACGTGCTGCTGAGCCTCATAGAGAGTCCGCACGGTGTGAGATTCGAAAACCTGTACGTCTACTCGAAATCGCTGCAGCAACCGAAGTATCGATATCTGGAACAGCTTCTGAAAGACACGGAGGAAATTGGTTACTTTCAATTTTCTAACAATTACGAGGTTGCGAACGTCGCGGATGCAAAGCCGAATTCTATTTTCATATTTGACGATGTAGCCAACGACAAGCACGACAATATAAGGGACTACTTTTGCATGGGTAGACATTCCAACATCCATTGCTTCTATCTCTGTCAGACTTATGCGAAAACCCCAAAGCATCTGATACGAGATAACCCAAACTTACTAATAATATTTAAGCAGGATGGAACTAATCTGAAGCATATTTTCAACGATCACGTCAACAGTGATATGTCGTATGAGAAATTTCTCACATTGTGTTCGATCTGTTGGAGTCACGATTACGGTTTCTTAGTAATAGACAAGGATAGCTCTCTGAAGAACGGTCGATACTGCAAAGGTTTCAACGAGTACGCCACCATCGAGTGAATGGCCTTGAGGGTCAGTTTTGATCGACGAACAGATCGGTCGGATCTGTTAAGAAACCGCGTCAGTTGATAATCGAGCGCCAGTTTGAACAGGTCGGTTGGATCTGTTAAAAACCGTGTCAGTTAGATCGGTTTTTAACTGTTTTAATAAAACCCCCCCCCCCCCCTCCAAAAAACAGCATCTCGATGGATGAAAAATCGCTTCTGAAGAGGATCGCCAAGACGAGCGAGGTCATTCGCGATAAGCATTGTGCCTTGAAATCGGAGAAGGCGATAATGGAGAGCAGTTTGAACGAGACATTCAAGCCGATAGCCATTGAAGAAACTCGTTTCGCAAACGGAGGATAGGGATAACATAAATAATAATAATTCTTTTTTCAAATACAACGATAAATTGAGGAGGGGACCCTACTTCACATCGACACCGCATCAAGTTGCTAAAAGAGCGAAGAATCTTAGTAGTAGTGATGAAACTATTACGAATCCATCGAATTTCATGACCGACGACGAGTCTTCTATAACTGATCAATCGTCGCCCGATTCAAAAAAAAGTTTGCTAGATAAATTAAATGTTGATGAAAACAAAGAACCAGCCTTGTTACAATATACCTTTCAACATAATCGAATACATCCGATCCCTGGCAAGTATGTTAAATTACTTCTGACCGATAGGGAAAACTTGATTGATCGTGCTTTTGGACCTCGTTATGAAAAAGAACAACTGACGCTTGGTAGATGTAAATTTGATATTAGTCATGAAGGAGATATTATTCTCGATAAGACGCTATACACCGGTACAGTAGGTACTTATGAACTAGTTTTCATGAGAGAACCCAATCGAGCTATTATAAAACCCGACGATTTGGAACAATACAAGAGTATTCTCAATCAAACTAAGGCGCATAAACTGTTAAACGATAGTTTAAAACAAACCAAGGGTAATAAAGGTGTAAAATATACAGAAATTATGAAACCATTGCTGGTGGGAAAACCAATGTTACCGCCTGATCGGTTACCATCAACATCATGCGCAAGAAAATCGTCAACGTCTGACGCGTCAACATCAGGCGCCAGTAAAGCGTCAACATCATCAAAAAAAGAGGGTAAAGGTCTTATGCGTGTCACCGAGGGACCAATCAACTACGTACATTGGAACGATCCTAATGAATTGATCGAACGTTTGAGACTTTTGATCGCTTCGATGGCTGCCGGTAATACGAGTCATCACAACGAGATACAGTCGGTACCCGGCCTTTGGTCCTATAAAATTTTTTGAATGGCGTATGCTTTCTATCGATAATATGAAAATGATTGATTTGGGGGAATATAGGCGCATGCGCACAGATATAAGAAATTGCTCCATGGGAAAGAGACAGTTTCGTACTGATTTGGTTATGAATTACGTGTTTACATTTGAATGACAGTTTGCGACCAGAACAGGTTATATAGAAAGTGAAAGTCGAATAAGTACTTTGTATTTCTTTTTAATGTGTATAATTAACACGATTTGAAGGAAGTATTGAATTTAACATACTGGAATAAAGGATGCTCTGTTTTTGCCTAAATATAAAACGATTCTTTGAGTTAGAAAATTTAAGGAATAGATGAAATCGAAGGAGGAAATATTAAGTAAAAACTACTTTCTTAGTAAGGAAACAATACTAATACGTTAAGGTTTGAAATCATTTAATTTACAGATTTTATGCCTTTCATTACGAAGGAGATTCATCAAGTTATTAAAAAGTGAAAGATAGTTGACATTGTTACAGTAGAGGTAAATAATAATCAGTTCTATGGGATTACTGTAAAGATGTCTATGGCTTGTTAATGTGCTGCGTAACTTCTGTAACCGTAAATATAGTTACAATGTACGAATATCAGATAAGTATTTTACTTTATTATTAAAGTAAGTGTTTCTTAATTTAAAAGAAATTGATTCTTTGTTTTATATTGCAGATTAATTGGATTAATTTCTAATATATTTATCATGAATAAAAGGGAGCTCTATGTCTACTAACTTTAATTGAGACTTTGACTTCAAAATATTCTGCAATAGGACAAAAAAAAGTATCGTTATATGTTTTATTAATTTCATGTAATTAAGCCTACCTGCAATATATACAATATGGAAGTTTCCTTCACAAATGGTAAAAATGTGTTTTACTTAAAAAAAATTGCACTACTGATGATACTATGGATAAATTACTTATTCAATGAACAATTTTAATGTTCAATAATTTCGTTTTGCAGGTAGAAAAAACTATTTGTGATTGAAGGATACAATGAGCTATGCTGCGATCGAGTATTATAGTTACACAAATTTCTTAGCAATGAGGAAGCAGCGAACCAATAACTAATATATTACTTTGCCATGTGCAAGACTTTCGTCAAAGTAAGCAGTTGCTACATAATGTAATTGCACGCAGTTTATGTTATACAAACCACACTACTTCTTATATATCTTCTATTAAACCATCTCCTTTTAACGTAAAGGTTTTATATTCTTTTCTTTTCATATACAGAGCTCGTAGTAATGTCTCGATAAGTGTAGGAGAAATCAACAAGAGCTACTGAGGTGTAGTTGAAATAAGAGGGAAGGAAAAAGATTGATCAAAAGTTTTATTTAATAGAGATCAGGATATCGATAGCTATTTATACTTGACATTCGAATTGCAGCCTGACTTGTCTCTGCTTATCTCCGTAATGTCAAATTTTATTTCCACTTCTGTGTACCTACCAAATTTAAAAACAGGAGCAGGATAGTCTGAAAATGACTAATTTGGAAGCAGTTGCTGTAATATATATTAAAGTGATAGCACAGATCTCATTATTCTGTAATCTTTGGATGTTATACTTAAAAAAAAAAGATATCCAAATTTTTTAGTATCAACGAGATTACAATATTCTTTAAGTATGAGAAGAGGCATATATTGATTTTGATATGAGCTTACAAAGATATGAATTATAAATTTAGATTATTATAAGTTTAAACAGCTAATATTGAGCCTATTCGTTGTAGCTGTATGTTTAGCACTTACAATATATTTGTCAATATTCTTTGTATTATATTTTGAAACAATACCTATTTCATAAAGCATGGCTAAAGTGAACAAATTGATTTGTAGTTCTATTCTTATTATCTAAAATTTCCGATTAATGCAAAATTTACATTGTAATTATATTTATGCTTAATGCGAAATTCGTTTAAATATGAATATTAAATATTGTAAAAAGAATAATCCGAATTGATCCTGTAGAATCGTACATATATGTTCTTTCACATAGTAATATCTGTCGTATTGCACTTAAATATATTCTGTAAAGGAAACTGAAATAAATAATAGATCTCAACATGGATTTAATAATTATATTTGCTTGTTGCATCTTGATAAAGTCAAATAAAGTAACTTATTTAACACAGACAAGTAATATTTTTTCCATATATATTATATCTTTAAACATCCGTACATGTATACAGAATATATTGCATTTATAATAATTCAAATAATTCTTGATTACTAATATTATGGTCTGTAAATGTAAACATAATTAATTATTAGAAATAATCTCCTTTATATAATATATATCACATATTTTTAAATGACACCTGTATTTTGAGAAATTTTAGATATCTTCGTCCTCAAGTTGTTATTTTGTTTGGCAATGCTTGTAAGAAATTTTTTAATAACTTCCTTTTCATTTTTTATTGTTACTTTTACAAAAGCTTTTTGCCATTGCGATACCAAAATTCGATCATATTCCATGTTTTGTTTCTTTATAATTGGTTTCAATAAAATTTTTCTATTTATATTATCTACATAATACAGATGTATTATTTTTTTTAATTCATCTACAAAATAAGCATAAATGCACTTATTATTTTTAACATTATCAATTCTCTGTAATATATCAATGATTCATAGACGTAAAATGTCATTTACACAAATTAATATTTTCAAGACAAGCCACTACCGCCCAGTTGCTTCAATGAATTATTTTCTTACAAAATATTGGCAACATTATTTTAATACAGAGATGTGAAAAGCAAATAATTTTTCGGTTATTGTATATCGGATTATGACATTATTACCTATAAATTTAAATAAATTCGGGTGTGAGCCCAATTTTTGTTTCAGCATTCTGTGATAGCGTTCTATAGAATTATTAGTTTTATTTTTCTGGTTAAATACTGAAAGTACTTCAGGGTTGATTATACTCAGCCAATATCTTTGTATATACAGCAATAATTTTTTAAATAAATTCATTAATCCTGACTGCTGTATATTGGTTTTGATAATAATGAAACCTTCCACCATTAAAAATGATGGGAGGAGAGGTATATTAAAGATATGCCTCATAAAAATTAAAATTCTTATTTTCACCAGAGGCAAATGACTTGTAAAATTTTTAAATATTTTGAATGTTTTCGCGGTTTTCCTAACACTCTGAAACGATTAATTGAAATTTAATTAATTGATGATCAATATTAGAGAATACTTTAACTATTTTCTTACATAAACGTAATGAAAATAACATCCTATAATCTTTGCCGCTGGAAAATTATGAGCTATGGCATTGTGCAGCCCTCGCTCATAATCCATGTGGACCAATTTTGGATTTAATTTTGGCAATACTTTTACTTTTATAAATTGAAATGCAGTTTCATATAATATTTGTTTCTTGCTGTTAGCTAAAATCCATATGAATGGGATTGCCTGATTTAAGAAAAAGAAAAAAGGAACCTTTTTTTATTTAAATTATAGATTATTGAATGATACAATTTGAGGTATCTTTGGAAAGTGATAATGAGTTAAATTGCGTTAATATAGGAGAAGAAACTGTTACCATCGATTTGTGCTCTGTCATTAAAGTGATAAGCTGATAAACCTTTTCTACATTCGGAGTACACTCAAAAGTTCCGTCAATATAAATTCTGTCAAATTGTGACAGATCTCGACAAAGCTATTATCGTGTATAACCACGAATATTATGTCGTTTTCTATCAATTCTTCTATCATCAATTTGTGGTTGATTTCTTTTAGTTTAAATTTTAAACGGTTTTTAAAAGTCAAATCGTGCAAAATCATCTCTATGTTTTCCATTGTTATGGAACAATTTAAATATTTTTTCGCCTTCCACTTTCGTATAGTTCTATCAATGGTCTGAAATGGAACTGTTTCGGCTCCTGCAGGATTTCTGCGAGTGGAGAATAAGAAACACGTTTTATGTTAAACATAATTAATACTTTTAACATCACTTTGCTTAATAATTGGCTTATTAACCTACTTCAAAGCACAATGGTCATAGATTTCCCTCGCTGATGTTGAGGGCATCAGGGATGGTAATTTAGCAAATGATTTTAATTCATTTATAAAATTATTTTTCAATTTTGTTTCTTCGCTCACCTTTGCATGGTTATGAATTTTCAAATTCCTAAAAGTTTTCGTCCCTTCTAAAGCTACAATAAACTTGCCTCTACCAGGACACACTTTTTTTAATGAGCATTTCAAGAATCTGAAAAATGATAATTATTTAATCATTTAACTTTCATAATTTTTCTTGTAAAATTGTGTAATTACGTAGTAGAGGTCCCATCTTTTTTCTTATATGTATTGACTCTGAGATAAGAATACCCGTCAGGATAAATGATGCCTGATTTTTGTCTTGCTTTTTTTGCATCCATTACTAATGTTAAAAATATAGAGATAGAATATCTTTAAATTAGATATATTAATTAATCAGATATTACAGAAAAAACAAGAATTTCTGTGGTATTCTTTTGTTTTTTTTTCAGTATCTGATTAATTAATCTATCTAATTTAAAGATATTCTATCTCTATATTTTTAACATTAGTAATGGATGCAAAAAAAGCTAGACAAAAATCAGGCATCATTTATCCTGACGGGTATTCTTATCTCAGAGTCAATACATATAAGAAAAAAGATGGGACCTCTACTACGTAATTACACAATTTTACAAGAAAAATTATGAAAGTTAAATGATTAAATAATTATTATTTTCCAGACTCTTGAAATGCTCATTAAAAAAAGTGTGTCCTGGTAGAGGCAAGTTTATTGTAGCTTAATGTGAAAGAACATATATGTACGATTCTACAGGATCAATTCGGATTATTCTTTTTACAATATTTAATATTCATATTTAAACGAATTTCGCATTAAGCATAAATATAATTACAATGTAAATTTTGCATTAATCGGAAATTTTAGATAATAAGAATAGAACTACAAATCAATTTGTTCACTTTAGCCATGCTTTATGAAATAGGTATTGTTTCAAAATATAATACAAAGAATATTGACAAATATATTGTAAGTGCTAAACATACAGCTACAACGAATAGGCTCAATATTAGCTGTTTAAACTTATAATAATCTAAATTTATAATTCATATCTTTGTAAGCTCATATCAAAATCAATATATGCCTCTTCTCATACTTAAAGAATATTGTAATCTCGTTGATACTAAAAAATTTGGATATCTTTTTTTTTTAAGTATAACATCCAAAGATTACAGAATAATGAGATCTGTGCTATCACTTTAATATATATTACAGCAACTGCTTCCAAATTAGTCATTTTCAGACTATCCTGCTCCTGTTTTTAAATTTGGTAGGTACACAGAAGTGGAAATAAAATTTGACATTACGGAGATAAGCAGAGACAAGTCAGGCTGCAATTCGAATGTCAAGTATAAATAGCTATCGATATCCTGATCTCTATTAAATAAAACTTTTGATCAATCTTTTTCCTTCCCTCTTATTTCAACTACACCTCAGTAGCTCTTGTTGATTTCTCCTACACTTATCGAGACATTACTACGAGCTCTGTATATGAAAAGAAAAGAATATAAAACCTTTACGTTAAAAGGAGATGGTTTAATAGAAGATATATAAGAAGTAGTGTGGTTTGTATAACATAAACTGCGTGCAATTACATTATGTAGCAACTGCTTACTTTGACGAAAGTCTTGCACATGGCAAAGTAATATATTAGTTATTGGTTCGCTGCTTCCTCATTGCTAAGAAATTTGTGTAACTATAATACTCGATCGCAGCATAGCTCATTGTATCCTTCAATCACAAATAGTTTTTTCTACCTGCAAAACGAAATTATTGAACATTAAAATTGTTCATTGAATAAGTAATTTATCCATAGTATCATCAGTAGTGCAATTTTTTTTAAGTAAAACACATTTTTACCATTTGTGAAGGAAACTTCCATATTGTATATATTGCAGGTAGGCTTAATTACATGAAATTAATAAAACATATAACGATACTTTTTTTTGTCCTATTGCAGAATATTTTGAAGTCAAAGTCTCAATTAAAGTTAGTAGACATAGAGCTCCCTTTTATTCATGATAAATATATTAGAAATTAATCCAATTAATCTGCAATATAAAACAAAGAATCAATTTCTTTTAAATTAAGAAACACTTACTTTAATAATAAAGTAAAATACTTATCTGATATTCGTACATTGTAACTATATTTACGGTTACAGAAGTTACGCAGCACATTAACAAGCCATAGACATCTTTACAGTAATCCCATAGAACTGATTATTATTTACCTCTACTGTAACAATGTCAACTATCTTTCACTTTTTAATAACTTGATGAATCTCCTTCGTAATGAAAGGCATAAAATCTATAAATTAAATGATTTCAAACCTTAACGTATTAGTAGTGTTTCCTTACTAAGAAAGTAGTTTTTACTTAATATTTCCTCCTTCGATTTCATCTATTCCTTAAATTTTCTAACTCAAAGAATCGTTTTATATTTAGGCAAAAACAGAGCATCCTTTATTCCAGTATGTTAAATTCAATACTTCCTTCAAATCGTGTTAATTATACACTGTAACGTTGCGTTCTCGCAACGTTACTATAGCTGCCATCTAGCGCTTTGCTAATCTCAAGCGCTAGATAGGCGGGTCGCGTACGAACTAGGGAGTTATCAACCGATAGGTATTGATCTAGGATCGATAACTTGTCGGCTCCCTAGTGCCGCGCGATGGGTGTAGCGGGGCAGCGGCGGGACAGGCGCAGGGCCTTACCTGCTCCCGCGGACTGCCCCGACACACGTAGTTTAGAGGTCTAAGGTGACACTTGGTGCTTGATAAATTCCCCGCCGCCGATAAAATTTCGCGACCAAAGCCACAGCCGCTACATATAACATCATACCCAGTGATAGTGAGTGCAGCGACTGCAGCCCGGCCGCGAAACCATACCGGACAGCGGAGACTATCCACCCTTCGGGCCAGTGTCCAGGGAGAAAGAGAGAGAGAGGCGAGAGCGAGAGAGAGAGAGAGAGGCGAGAGCGAGAACGAGAGAGAGAGAGCAAGGAGAGGAAGAAGAGAGCCAGCCCTAGAAAGCTGAAGTAAGGGTGATTATTCGTTGTGTATTATAGTCCTGTGACGTCCCGGGGTGTGCTAGGGCTTTAGGGCTCGTAGCACCGAACGGTTTATAGGGAACCGCTGGCCCCGCTCACCTGTCAAGGGTAAGCGGGCAACTTAGCGGAGGGGTCATTCCGTCGGACCTGTACATCGCGTCAGTGAGTGTGAAAGCGCGACTTAGTAAAAGTGTTCGCGATTACATCGACTCCGCGTGAGTTTGACCGTTGACAGGGACGTTCCCTTCAGTCATTTCAAGGCCGCGGACTTTGCATAGTTATCGTGAGGACTCGCGACCTTAGGCGTCGTATAGTAAACAATCCGGGTCGTTGTGGTGTTTAAGCGCGGGAACGGAGCGGGTGCGGGTAACCGTCGCGGGACGCGCACGCGCGAAAGGAGGGACTTATCCGCGTGGTGTCGAGTACTAGTTAGCCTAGGGATCCGCCGGTGGCGCGCGAGTACCGCGCGACTCGGTGGGGCCGCCGCGAACGCCAACTAGTGGCTCGAGCGCGAGGCTAGCTAGTACGTCATCGGGACTTCAGCCGCGTTCGCACCACTTAGGCCGCGTCCACACGTAGGACCCAGCGTAACTCCCCACTACCGTGTAACGCGAAACGGACCTTGTATTGATTACTGATATTATAATAAAGAGAGTTTTACCGAACGTAGCGAGTTATTATATTAGCACCCCATTCCCGATAGCCGCGTACGAGGGTTAGAACCCCCTCTGTATAAATAAATATTCGGGTCTTATCAAAAGTACATCGAAGGCGCCCGGGTCTAGTAGGAAGTCGCCTATTGGGACGCGAACGCGATCGGTGAGGGATCACTCCTCCCTCCCCTTCCATCCCATCCCCAGGGATAGCCAGTAGCGTCACAATTTGGCGCCCAACGTGGGGCCCACGGAGTGAGGTCTCGTACGCGTGGTAGAGTGCTAATTTTTTTTTTAGATTTGAGAATAGTTTTTGGCGAGAGTAAGATTTTTTTTTGGGAATTGAGAACAATTTTTTTTGTAGGACGAGTAGCGGAAAAATTTTTTTTTTCTCGCACCCCTATCGCGGATAGAATTTTTTTTTTGTTTTTTTTTGCGGAAATAGAGAATTATGTCGGATTCCGACAAATCGAGTGGAATGTCAGTACGCGATCGTGAAATATTAACGGAACGTAACGAATTACGACGGTACGCGAAAAATATGCCGCGTAGTAAATTAATCATGGCGCTGACGGACGCGGAGCTAAATACACGCGATAGCTCGGAAGATCAACTACGCGATCGATTTGTGCGTCATAGGTTACGTGAGAGTTTCGGACCGGAAGCAGCTCAGTGGAATCCGCGGGTGGATGAATTAGAACCATTCCACCCCGCCGTCCCACCTCAGCCGCTTCCAACACCTTCGGCGATAAAAACCAACGAGGACGAATTAGCGACACCGAAAACGAACCCGAAATTAAGTCGGCAATCGGAAGATGCGCTTCGTGAATTGTTTGAGACCCCTCGGGGAGGGGAAACTTCGCGACAGATAAACATGTCAGAAGAGAGTAGCGACTCGAATTTGACATGTATTGATAAAAATCGCAAACTAACGCCGAAACCGAAACGAGGGGTTACGTTTGAATCAGATTCAGACAGGTCGGGCTTCCGAAGGCGTGATCTTGACGAGCGGTCTTCGGAACCACCCAACCGAACCCCAGCGAACCCGGAGTATTCGAGGGAACGAAATGCGCCGGTAGGAGTGGGAAATTCCGCATTAGGAGCGGTTCCGCCCGAACTACTAGCTAGCATCGTGCAATTAGTAATTGCGTATCAGTCGGCAGGAGCGCAAGGGTCTGCACCGGTCGAAAGGGCACCGGAGATGCCGCAACCCCGCGAAATTAGTAGAGATTCGCCGGGAACAAGCCGGGGTGCGACTAGTCGCCGTCGACAACCCTCTGAATACCGATCGCGAAATAGATCATCGAGTTCGGAAAGATCGAGCGAGTCTAGCTCACGATACTCCAGCCGGAGAGGAACACGGGTAATAGATGCTTTCCGGAAATGGGGTATTCGGTTTAGGAATCACGATGCTGACGACGCCGAAGACTTTATAGAGAACTTAGAACATTGCCGCAATGTTTCCGACCTAACGTTTAGCGAGATCAGGGAAACCCTCCCCGTCGTGTTGAGCGGGGAAGCCAAAGCCTGGTTTAAGGTCGAAGGCAGCTCCTGCTCAACATGGCGTGACTTCCGCGAGGCCTTCCTCAGCCAATTCGGGGATGAGGAGGATAACGACGCGAAATGGGAGAAGGCGCGACAACAGACACAAAGGGAGGGCGAATCGATCAAGGCGTATTTGGTGCGTATTCGGTCGATTCTAAAAGAAATTAGGCCGACCCCTTCCGTCTCGGTTCAATTGGACCTGGTTTATCGAAACCTACGTCCCAATTACCGCCGTAGAATGTTTCGTAGGGATTTTGATTCATTCACGGGTTTGCGCGAAATAGGTCGGGAAATAGAGAAGAACGCGGAGATAGACAAGGCGTTTAAACCACCACCTGGAGCTACGAAAACGCGCGAAGAGGATAAATCGTCGCGTAAAAATCATGAAGCTCTCTCTGCAGTTTCCGAGAAAAGCGAAAAACAGCCCGAAAAACAGACAAAAAGCGACGCAACCGGCAAGAACGCGAAGAAATCGGACGAGGAGAAGCCGAAAAAGAAAAAGTCGCGTTCAAGGAGAGGAAAACGCGGTAAATCCAAACGACGCTCGTCTGGATCGACCAGCGACTCTAGCTCGGGGTCAGATAGTTCGCGGGAATCTCCTAAGAAATCGTCTGGGAGATCGTCCCGAAGATATTCTGACAAGGGGAGTAGGAAAGGGAGCTCAAGCCATAGCGGACACCGTAGCAATTCGTCGGACGAGCTAGGTGCTATCGCTGCAGCTCCAAGACAAGGTCAGAGAAGACCAACCTCCTCCTCACGAGCGCCGGGAGGACATGTAGCGGGTCAGTCGCGATATCAGGATCGTGGGGGTCAATTCCGCGACGCAGCGATATGCCATCGTTGTGGAGGAAGAGGACACTACGCGAGAGAGTGTCCTTCGCGTGAGCCGACTCAAGCCGCGATTGCGCCTGCACCCTGGTGGGCCCAACAGGCCGCCGGGATGCAGGCGCCGATGCCACCGCAAACGGTGACCACACCCGCGCTGTCTTATAATCAAGCGCAGTGGCCACCAACAACGTCCGCGTCGACAATAGGTCAGAGCCTATTGAATAATGTATACGGGAATGCGAGAAATCCGGGAAACGGACAGTAGGGCTCGCGGAGGAAGCTCGCGCGGGCCCGGCTGATAATCTTCGTAAATCGGGTAGGACAGTACGATTTACTGACCCCGAATCGTGGAGGGACTCATCGGTGAGTAGCACGGATTACGAAGATTACGCGTCGGAAAGCGAACAAAAAGATTTGCGGGACCCTTCGACCTCGGAGTCAGAAGATGAGCCTAATTCGACGCGACCGGACTTTAGCGCTGAAGATTCTAGTGAAGAGAGCGTTTGTAGTTTTACCTCAGAAGTAGGAAGACGACCTTCACTAGAAAGTAACCCTGAAGATTCGATAAATGAAACGGAACCGAGTAGTTTATCCGATCATTTGTGTGCTTTGGACGAATTATTGTCCAAGGAGCGCACCGCGACTCTTGGCCAGGTAGGGGGGAAAGGGAACATCACAATCCGAACTCGTCGCTGTGTTCGGAGTGATGTGTTCCCTAATCAACCGAATACCGATGGCCGCTATTATTTGCAGCTAGAATTATTTGGACAAATTTTTCCTGCACTAATAGATACGGGAGCATCGCGATCGTACCTCGGACATCGAACGCTGGAAAGAATCCAAGCGAAGATTGACCGGTCGCAAGATAGAGTAATGCGTACTGCCGATGGTACGGAAACACGAGTAATAGGGGTTATTGCGCTAGAATTGGAGTTAGGAAAAACAAAGAAAGTAATGTATTTCCGCGTGGTACCGGTTTTAGACTACGACTGTGTCCTCGGTATGGATTTTCTCCGATTATTCGGAGTTATAATTGATACTTCGCGCGATTTATGGCAAACGCGCGACCGAGTAAATTTGAGATTCGCGAAAATAAACGCGGCAAGCTCAAATGAGACACACGTATCTTCATGTTTTGCTATCGCTGAAATGACTAGCGAGCAAAACGTGGTACTAGAGAAGTTTCTAAGTGATAACTTCCCCGAGATAGTTGGACCAGTCCCGGCGACTACCCTGGTCAAACATCATATAGATGTCCAGGGTCAGGCTCCAATCCGCCAAGCGGCAAGGAGAGTGTCGCCGGTGATCTATAAAGTAGCGCACGAAGAGGTCGATAAATTATTGGGTGAAGGGATTATCGAACCCTCCACGAGCGCGTGGGCCAGCTGTCCGGTTATAGTACCAAAACCGGGCGGGAAATATCGATTTTGCATAGATTTTCGACGCGTGAATGAGGTAACGCGCAAAGACGCGTACCCGATTCCGCATATCGATAGCATTCTCGATAAACTCCGCCACGCGAGATACATTTCGACGTTAGATTTAAGTCAAGCGTACTTCCAAATACCGCTAGGAGACGAGAGTCGGGAAATTACAGCGTTTATAGTACCCGGAAAAGGACTCTTCCAATTCAGGCGTATGCCGTACGGTCTCACGAATGCTCCTGCGACGTTCCAGCGAATGATGGATCAGTTAATTCCACCTGAATTTGATCCGTATGTGTTCGTCTATCTGGACGATATCATCATCGTAACGAACACGTTCGCGGAACACCTAGGATGGTTAGAGCGTGTGTTAAACATTATTCGATTCGCGGGTTTAGAAATCAATCGCGAAAAGAGTAAATTTTGCAGGTCGGAGGTTCGGTTCCTTGGGTATCTGATCAATCGTAATGGTTTAGCTCCGGATCCCGAGCGAACCGCACCGTTAATGAATTATCCGCCGCCAAAAGATTTAAAAACACTGCGCCGATTCCTAGGGATGGTTGGATGGTATGCGCGGTTCCTACCCAACCTGTCGAAGGACAAAATTCCACTCGTCTTGTTATTGCATAAAGGCGTGCGCTGGCATTGGGATCAAGAGCAACAGACTTCCTTTGAGCGATTGAAGGAAGCGCTGTGCTCGGCCCCGGTCTTGGCAAGGCCCGATTTTTCGAGACCTTTCCAAGTACAGACAGATGCTAGCGACTATGCAATAGGAGCAGTATTAACACAGCGACACGGAACTGAAGAGCATCCGATTGTATTCGCTAATCGAGTACTATCCAAAGAGGAACGGAATTACACGACGACCGAGAAGGAGTGTCTTGCTGTCGTGTGGGCAATTCGGAAACTAAGACCGTATTTAGAAGGCTATCATTTTACGGTTGTCACGGATCACAGTAGTTTGCGTTGGCTACATAACTTGAAAGATCCAGTAGGGAGATTAGGTCGATGGGCCCTCGAATTACAACACCATTCGTTCGAGGTGGTTCATCGTAAAGGCGCATTGCATCACGTACCCGATGCATTATCACGCGCCCTCCCAGTAGGCACCGAAAATGAATGCGTCTCCGCGGTTAATGAAGAAAATAGCGAAAATTTGGTCACACAGTCGCGTATCGACTTCGAGAGCGACCCGTGGTATACAGCACGACGCGGAAAAGTAATTCAGCGACCGCGGGCTTACCCAGACTGGAAAGTTGAGGGAAACCGGCTGTATTGCCACCGGCCGGACGTGATACTCGAATCGATAGGTCGCGATTATGACGCGTGGAAGTTAGTCCTCCCGCGAGAGGCTCGACTTTTAGCCCTACAGGAAGCTCACAATAATACTTCCGCAGGACATGCTGGCGTTCAGAAAACTCACGCTAGAATCTGCAAAGATTACTATTGGCCGGGAGTTTTCAAAGACGTCGTAGCACTCGTACGCGGGTGCAAAGTCTGTCAGCAACATAAAGCTGTACAGCTTGCCCCTGTAGGACTTATGGGAACTCGGGTAGTGGAGCGACCATGGACGGTGGTCGCGGGAGACATAATGGGCCCCTTTCCACCAAGTAAGGCCCAACAGCGTTACGTAGTAGTCTTCCTCGACAATTTCAGTCGTTACGTGGAAATGCGAGCGATCCGCACAGCTGACGCCAAAAGCATCTTGAAAGCTTTTAGCGAGCTGGTTATTTACCGTTGGGGATCACCGGAAATATTTCTTTGCGACAACGGTACCGAGTTCGTAAACAAGGAAGTGACCAAATTTCTAGATGAACATCAGATTAGGCAATTTACTATTCCGCCGTATCACGCGCAGGCTAACCCGGTAGAACGCGTGAATCGGGTAATTAAAACGATGATTAGGATATTTGTAGAGAGCGACCACCGAGACTGGGACGTTCATCTCGCAGAATTCCGTTTCGCGATTAATTCCGCGATGCATTCGTCGACTGGAGTATCTCCCGCGTTACTTAACCTCGGTCGAGACCCAGTAATTACTCCGAATCTACGGCGAGAGATTGAAGGTCCTCGTACGATACTTAGGAGTGACCCCGAAAATTGGGTGGCGCGACTAAAACGTCTTCCTTTGATTCATGATATCGTGCAGGTAGAGATAGAAAAAGCGAGTGCCCGTCAAGCCCGCTATTACAATCGTGGCCGGCGCGATGTCAGGTATCAGGTAGGAGACGTGGTATGGCGGCGCGGCAGACCATTATCGTCATCTGCTGATAATTTTGCTGCGAAGCTAGCACCATCGTACGAGGGTCCGTTTAAAATAGTTCGCGTAATATCGCCGGTCGTCTACGAGCTTGAAAATCAAGGCCGTAGTAATCCGAAGGTCCACGTTTCGGATCTAAAACCGTTTGTCGCGTCGTTTTGCGTTCCGGACGTCGATGAACCGGGTGAGGAAACCGTGGCGGGGGAAGGGGACGACGACCCTGCACCTTCCCCAAAACCGACCGGTAAACGGAAAGGGACTCCGGGGAAACGGAAAATGTCGATCGTGAGCGACTCGTCGGATTCCGCCCCGTCTACGTGGACGGCACGCCTGCGTCCACGTCGAGACCCAACCTAACCCTCGCGAACCTGAGTGCGGACATGTATGTGTGACGAATGGATGAATGTGTGTGTCGCGTGATTTTTTTTTATTATTTTTTTTGCGGAGAGATGACGGATGCCTCCTCCTGTTCCAGGAGATGGATCCGTACCTGCAGCAGGTGGTGACCCACTGCTGGTTTCAGGGAATCTCTTTGCCAGGACCCCTGCTAGCAGTGGGCCCATCCACCCACCAGCCACCCTCCCACCACCCACAGCTCCTCCCCGGCCACCACCACCAGGGCTATTCCCTCCCTCCGTCCCGCTATTCTGCGCAGGGTACCCCCTACCCTCCGGCCTACCACCCGTTCCCGGCCTCTGGGTACACCGACCCGCAGCCTGCCGCGTGGGAGGCTGAAATGAGCCGGCTGCGTAGGGAGAACGAGATGCTCCGGCGGGTAGCGGGTCAACCCCGCACCCGTACGGGCATCCGCCCTCCCTCGCAGGCGGCCATTGTGCCACCACCGGCGGGAATCGGATCGGCTGTACCCAAGCCGAAGAAGAAGGCCCACCGTGGCAGACGGGGTGGCCGGAAGGGCCAGGGAAGGGCCCAGCAAAGAAAGCGGGCGGAGGAGAGAAAGAAGAAGGAGGAGGAAGAAGATGAGGCTCGGCGACAGCGCATCCGCGCTGCCGTCGAGAAGAGGAGGGAAGAGGAACGGGAGAAACGGAAGAAAGAGGAGGCGAGGAAGAGGGAGAAGGAGAGGAAGGATCGGGAGAAGGAAGAGGAAAAGAAGAGGAAGGAGGAGGCTATGGAGGAGGACCTCCTCCTCCTGAGCGTTTAATGTCTGTCCGTGTCTAGTGTTTAAGTTTTTTTTTGTGTATAGAGTCTATTTTTTTATGATTAATATTTTTTTTTTGTATCGAGCCGGATAATTATTTTTTTTTATTATTATTGTTGTTTATGTAGGCCGAATTATTTTGTGTGTGTGTAATAAAGTATGTGTGTGCGAAGCGAGCGTTTTTTTATTGTAGCATTGTAGGATTGCGCGCACCAGAGGAAATTAAATTGAATCAGAGACACCCCAGGGTCGACTTCAACCGGGAGGAAGTTGACCAACCCCCACGTTGGTCCTAACGAGGGGGGAGTTGTAACGTTGCGTTCTCGCAACGTTACTATAGCTGCCATCTAGCGCTTTGCTAATCTCAAGCGCTAGATAGGCGGGTCGCGTACGAACTAGGGAGTTATCAACCGATAGGTATTGATCTAGGATCGATAACTTGTCGGCTCCCTAGTGCCGCGCGATGGGTGTAGCGGGGCAGCGGCGGGACAGGCGCAGGGCCTTACCTGCTCCCGCGGACTGCCCCGACACACGTAGTTTAGAGGTCTAAGGTGACACTTGGTGCTTGATAAATTCCCCGCCGCCGATAAAATTTCGCGACCAAAGCCACAGCCGCTACATATAACATCATACCCAGTGATAGTGAGTGCAGCGACTGCAGCCCGGCCGCGAAACCATACCGGACAGCGGAGACTATCCACCCTTCGGGCCAGTGTCCAGGGAGAAAGAGAGAGAGAGGCGAGAGCGAGAGAGAGAGAGAGGCGAGAGCGAGAACGAGAGAGAGAGAGCAAGGAGAGGAAGAAGAGAGCCAGCCCTAGAAAGCTGAAGTAAGGGTGATTATTCGTTGTGTATTATAGTCCTGTGACGTCCCGGGGTGTGCTAGGGCTTTAGGGCTCGTAGCACCGAACGGTTTATAGGGAACCGCTGGCCCCGCTCACCTGTCAAGGGTAAGCGGGCAACTTAGCGGAGGGGTCATTCCGTCGGACCTGTACATCGCGTCAGTGAGTGTGAAAGCGCGACTTAGTAAAAGTGTTCGCGATTACATCGACTCCGCGTGAGTTTGACCGTTGACAGGGACGTTCCCTTCAGTCATTTCAAGGCCGCGGACTTTGCATAGTTATCGTGAGGACTCGCGACCTTAGGCGTCGTATAGTAAACAATCCGGGTCATTGTGGTGTTTAAGCGCGGGAACGGAGCGGGTGCGGGTAACCGTCGCGGGACGCGCACGCGCGAAAGGAGGGACTTATCCGCGTGGTGTCGAGTACTAGTTAGCCTAGGGATCCGCCGGTGGCGCGCGAGTACCGCGCGACTCGGTGGGGCCGCCGCGAACGCCAACTAGTGGCTCGAGCGCGAGGCTAGCTAGTACGTCATCGGGACTTCAGCCGCGTTCGCACCACTTAGGCCGCGTCCACACGTAGGACCCAGCGTAACTCCCCACTACCGTGTAACGCGAAACGGACCTTGTATTGATTACTGATATTATAATAAAGAGAGTTTTACCGAACGTAGCGAGTTATTATATTAGCACCCCATTCCCGATAGCCGCGTACGAGGGTTAGAACTAGTGATGTCGATACTGTATCGATATATTGAAATATCGATACTTTTATGTCAATATTTCGATATTTTGTACCGATACTTTGCTCCGCGATATATCGTAATATTAATACTTTTTCGTTTCAATACATGCGGCAAAGTAATTTTAAAAGCTATTTTACTGCATATTTTTTTGCGGGCAATAAAACTCCAAAAAGGTAAGCAATTATGCACAATATTTTAGCATAGTTTTAGCAATTTTGTGCAGAATGGATATTATAAATTTCTTCAGCTGTTGATATAAGCTTTTTTTTCTACAGACATTCCCTTCCCTATACCATCCTATTGGATATACCAGTACGCAATATTTTCCTTTTTACCTTATTTTTCTCATTCCTTGTCATGAAAACTTATTTTTGTTGATATCATTTATTATTTGATATTATTTTATTATAGTGCCAACAAAAAGTAACATTTGGAAATATTTTGTAAAATTAAACACTGGCGGTAAATGCAAAATATGCCAAAAAGAAGTAAAGGGAAGCAATAACACCACAAACATGAGATTCCACTTGGAACGAGCTCATCCCACTTTAAAAATGGGAGTAAATTGTACAAGTGCGAAAAGAAGTGCATTGGTAATATTAATTATGGGACTACACTTATAGTTTATATCATTATAGTCTATTTTTTACTAAAATAAAATAGGTACTCGAAGATGATGACCCATCAAGTAACCCGGATGATCCTGACAGTGCAAATAGTATTGGCACTGCTACTTCCATGTCAACATCTTCTACAACATTATTGTCAGCTTATTATGCATTGGAAGAAACAGAAGGCTCTACAAGTAAACAGCCAAGAATTGATTTAACATTGCGTAATCAAACTTCATTCCAAGGTTAAGTATTTGTTTATTCTGGCTGTATTTTTGGACTCTTATTGTATTGCTTTAGATGTTCATTTACCAGTTGACATTCTATATAATAAAATTAGTCCTTACGATATCAAAATAGCTCAATTTTTTGTCGTTTTGACTTCATTAGAATAAGTTTTATTAATTGGGGTCTTAAAATGTGAAAAATGTTAAATTACAATTTTAAATGGATATAAGTTACTATTTAATAATATCAGTTTAATCTTATTTTAGATGGAGGTAAAAAAGCATTGGAAATAACCAGTAATTTATTGTTCATGATTGCTAAAGATAATATGTCTTTCTCAACGGTGGAAAAGGAAGGTTTTACAACATTTGTAAAAACAATAGCACCTTTGTATAAAATTCCATGCAGAGCAACAATTACTAGATTAATGGAAGAAAAATATCAAGTTTTATCTAGTAATATAAAATCGCTTCTGTCTAATACAAAATATATGTCGTTAACTACTGATATTTGGACAGATCCCCTAAATGTTAAGAGTTTTTTGGGTTTGACAGCTCATTTTATCCATGAAGATAAGCACAAAACTGTGACCATAGGAGTAACAGAACTTTGTGATAGACATAGCTCCAATAATATTCAAATGTGGCTATTAGATGTCACTGAAAAGTGGAAAATTAAACAGGAAAGTGTTGTGACGGTCGTCTGCGATAACGGAGCTAACATAAAAAAGGCTGTCAAGGATGTGTTTGGTGTAAATAAACAGTTGTCTTGTTTTGCACATACTTTAAATTTAATTCCTGCAAAAATCATAGAAAGTGATGATGTGCATGTCATATTTAAGAAAATAAAAGCTATCGTTACATTCTTCAAAAAATCTGTAGCTGCTATGGATAGTTTGAGAGCTGTGTCAAGTTTGAAATTAATACAGTCGATTGATACTCGATGGAACTCTGCACATGACATGATAATTAGATTTATAGAGTTATCAGATAAGATTGCGTCAATTCTTCTAAATTTACCAACAGCTCCAATGATGATAACATCAACAGAATTGCAGACTGCAAAAGAGTTTGTAGACTTATTAAAACCTTTCAAGGATGCAACAAAAATCATTAGTGGAGAATTTTACATGACAGCAAGTAAGTCGTTACCAATAGTGAGTACTTTAAAAGAAACGTTAAGTCAATTAATACCTATTACTGAAGTTGGAAATAAAATGAAGCAATTGTTGTTAGAACAATTTGAATTGAGGTTTCAAAACATTGAAGAAGAAAAAATTTTGGCAATGGCTACAATTCTTGATCCACGGTTTAAATCAATTCATTTCAATAATGAGACAGCATGCTCTAACATTATAAGTGATATAAATATGATATTAAATATTGAAGTTGCAAAAGAAATTGAAAACGTCAATGTGCAAAGTATTAATTTAAATAATACCAGTTTTTGGTCGTATCACGAAGCTTTAATCCATGAAATAAAATCAAAAGAGCGAACTACCTTTAATTCAAGCCAAATGCCTGAAGATTTCAGATTTTACTTAAGCCAGCCTCCTATTGATATTAAGGAATGTCCAATACAATTTTGGAAATCTAATAATTCAAAATTAAGTGAATTAGGACGAAAATATTTGACAGTAGTTGCTTCGTCTGTACCATGTGAACGATTGTTTTCTAAGGCTGGTCGAATTATCACAGAAAGCAGGAATCGTTTAAGCGCAGAACATTTACAACAATTAATATTTTTAGGTTCACTATCTATCCAAGATTGGATGTTTTTGTTGTAATTAAAATATAATTGTCTAAATCACCACTTAATAATTCAGAATCTTTATTTATTGGGTATTTCTGTAGAATAAAAAGAAACAATAAAAGTATTTCTTAATTTTATACAAATTTTCCTTTATTAAATTGCTTGTCACTTATAAATTCATTATTTACAGTTTACTTACAATCAATTAAAATGTATAGACTTCATTACAATAAATATTGTACGTACATACTACATACATAATGGGCGATATTCAAACTATATATGTTACTGTATCGATATATAGAAGTATCGATACTTTTAGTTCGATATATTACCTGTATCAAAATTGTACCTAAAAATACATATCGATACAAAATATCGATACAATTGGATCATATCAGCATCACTAGTTAGAACCCCCTCTGTATAAATAAATATTCGGGTCTTATCAAAAGTACATCGAAGGCGCCCGGGTCTAGTAGGAAGTCGCCTATTGGGACGCGAACGCGATCGGTGAGGGATCACTCCTCCCTCCCCTTCCATCCCATCCCCAGGGATAGCCAGTAGCGTCACAACACATTAAAAAGAAATACAAAATACTTATTCGACTTTCACTTTCTATATAACCTGTTCTGGTCGCAAGCTGTCATTCAAATGTAAACACGTAATTCATAACCAAATCAGTACGAAACTGTCTCTTTCCCATGGAGCAATTTCTTATATCTGTGCGCATGCGCCTATATTCCCCCAAATCAATCATTTTCATATTATCGATAGAAAGCATACGCCTTTTTCTTCTTTCTTTCTTTGATTGGTTTCCGCTTCCAGAGCGATTTACCATTGATGGTACGATGTCTAGATGGTCAAGTGCTATAGGAGGACTCTATGAAGTGGTCGCTTTATGTTTTTTTTTTTTTTTTTTTTGTTTATCACATTTTGGTTGGTACTTATGGAGGAATATTGGTTATGGGATGTTTGTGGCGCTTAATTTAAAAGTGGTTTGGAATAGTAGCTATTTTTTTTTTTTTTTTTTTTTTTTTTAAACGTTTATATGTAATTGGTGATATAAGTTCTATGAACTTGTTATATTACGTCTAAGTATAGGAATTTTATAAATTGTCTTAGGTCTTCTTTATGTAGTTGGTTAATAAGTACTATTGGATCGACATCTTTATTATAAGTGGCTTTCTTCAAAAGATCGACCAGTATGTGTCGATTTTTGTTTTTCTTGGGACAGTCCCATATAATGTGTTCCAGATTCTGTACTGATTTATGGTCACAATCGCAGAAAGGGTCATTTCTTTTTCCTATTTTGTGAAGATAATGATTACATATGAACTGACCAGCAAATATCTTGTTTGCAATGGTTATTTCGTTTCTAGTGAATTGGAGCCCAATGAACCATGGTTTACTGAATTTTTCCTTGCTATATTGAGCCAAAAATTTGGCTACAGAGTTGTTGTCTGGTTTTGTAATATTTACCAGGAATTCAGAGTAATTGCTAGAAGCAACTATTTTATGAATGGTATCAACATTCATCAGCGACACATTGACCAGGCAAGGGAGACTATTGTTCCTAGCAATGGAGTCAGCAATTTCGTTCCCCAAGATACCCCTATGACTGGGGACCCAAAGGAGCAAGATCCTTATGTTGTAACTCGAGAGGGCATTAAGTATAACGTTAGATTGAGATATAAAAAAGTCAACGTTCCGTCCCGATGTGGCGCTAGCTAGTCTGTTTACGGAACTGAGTGAGTCAGTGACAATCGCAAATTCTGTGTTAGTTAAAACATGCTTTGTAACTTCCTTTTTTATTAGTTTGAGTGAGAGCCATATAGCTGACATTTCAGCAGTGAATATTGTGGAATGAGGATTTAGACTGATTCGAATTTTGTTATTGTTATTAGAGTCAAAGACAGCTGCGGAACAATGTGAGCCCTCCACTTTCGATCCATCGGTATAGTAGATATTGTGGATGTGGTTGGAATTTAAATTATGTTTAAGAAGTTCCTGCCTGAAGGCCAAGTCAGGGTCGGGAGCTAGCTCACAGGTTTTCCCTATATCTATATTAGTGGTTAGTACATTCTGTTTAGAGCTGTAGTCGTAACATATCATAGGAGGATGGTCTAACTTATATATGTATCTGTTCCAGTTGGAAATTATATTAAACATATCCAGAAATATTGGAGAGTATCTTGGTGATATTTTATTTTGACTGCTAACTAGGTTTTGGAAATTCTTAAGTAAGATTATTGATGGGTGTCTGGAGACAGATAATCTGTTTAGCAAAAATCTGGAAAGTTTGTTTTTTGTTAGTGTGAGAATATCCAGATTACTAGAGATTATCCAGGTTATCTTGTTGGGAGCTGATTTAGTTAGTCCTAATATTTTTTTTAACAGGGTTAGTATTAATGAGTTGTAGCTATTCAAGTAGCTTTTGTTTGTAGGATTGAGATAGATACATGAGCCCCATTCTAGCCTCGGTCTTGCGTAGGAGGAGATAATCTTTAGTAGTGTTTCGGGGTGGGCACCCCACTTGGTGTTCGTTAGCCAGCTGATCATATTTAGAGTTTTCTTAATTTTATCTTTGGTGTAATTGAGGTGCTTTTGCCATATTAGTTTCTCGTCGAATATAACACCCAGGAATTTATGTTCTCTCTTAAAGTTTATTTTTCCAATGTCACTGTTTAGGAAGTTGACTCTGTTAGTGGATAGTTTTCTAGTAAAATGAATAAGAGAGGATTTTTCACCAGATAGGTTCATACCTAGGTTTTTAAGATATGTATTTAGATTGTTTATTGATTTAGTGACTGACTCAACAGCAGCTTTCTGGTCTTTATTCTCGCTAAAAATAACGATATCGTCTGCAAATTGAATGCATCCACATTTCTCGTTGATAGAGTTTGAGAGCTTAGATAGGTATAAGTTGAATAAGATGGGACTTAAAGCAGATCCTTGGGGAAGACCTCTGTGTGCCGATCCTTTTCCTATGAATTTGTCTTTAATGTAGAATGTGTGCTTTCTTTCTGTTAGCGAGTAAAATATATATTTAACTATATTTAACGGAAACTTGAGTATCTGAGTGAGAACATCAACCAGCAGGTCAGGTATGACTCTATCAAAAGCAGACTCGATGTCTAAAAATGTGGCTATTATATTGGATTTATTAATAAATGTAGAGTAGATGTGGCTAGAGAGTGAGATAAGTCCGTCCAAGCAGGCTCTTCCAGGTCTGAATCCGTATTGGAACTCAGGGAGTATACTATTTTTCTCTGTATACTCTATTATCCTATTAGCCAGGATTTTTTCAAACAGTTTTCTGAAACATATTTGTAATGATATTGGTCTAAGTTTATTACTGTGAGGTTTGTTGATAAGTAATGTGTCAATATTATTCCAACTATCTGGGAAGTCACTGTGTAGTAGTATAAGGTTAAATATTTTTAAGACCGCATGCTGTATGTTTGCAGGCAAGTTTTTAATCATAGTGTTGGTTATGTTGTCTGAACCAGGGGATGAAGATGGTTTTAGGTTTTTGATAGTGTTGTTGAACTCGATATAGTTAATTTGGCTAGCGTTGAAATCATAGTTTGTAAACATTGTATGAGTCGCGAAAGTCTGGCCGCTGAATGGGTCCAGGGATGAGCAACTTGTTGATCAAATTTTTAACGTCATCTTCATTGAGTGTTTCATTAATCTTAGGTATATCTAAGAATTTTGAGTTCTTCAACTTTTTAATAGTGTTCCAGATTGTATTGGGAGATGTGTTAGGGTTAAGCTTGTTTACGAAGGACTTAAAAGAGTTGGATTTTTTTTGCATGCATAGGAGTTTGAACTTTTTATTGCTGTTTTCAAACAGCTCCAAGTTTTCTACGGATGTGTAATTAGTATAGTTTTTGAAGGCTAGATTTTTGTCATACCAAGCTTCTTGGAGTTCGTTGTCCCACCAGAAGTTAGTGGCTTTATTATTTTTAAAGTTGGAGTTCCTTCTATGTTGTGTTGGGGTATTGATATTAGCTCCAGCTTCCAAAATAGTTTGAAGTATGGTAGATTCTATGAGGCCGTACTTCTCTAAGTAGTTATTCTTATCTATGTTGGTAATGTCGTGTTGGGCAAGTTTGGAATTAAACATATGCCAATCCACCTTCTTTGTGTGAATTCTTTTTCTGGAAATGGTGTTTTCGTAATCCTCTGTTGTAACTAGGTTTGGTGAGAGATAATATATTATGGGGAAATGATCGCTGTCATAATTATCGTTGTCCACTGAAAAATCTATTTTAAATGGAAATGTATTGTTACATATTAGTACGTCTGGTATACTTCTGTAGTTGGGTCTATTGTTTATGGTAGTAGCAAATTTGTTAACTACTTTTAAGTTGAATTTGTGAAGTATTTTTGATAAAATTTTACCTCCTCTGTTATTAACTGTTGATCCCCACGATGTGTGTATGCAGTTTAAGTCACCTAGGATTATATAGTTGTTTTCACATTTTGTAAGAGACTTCATTTGTTTTAGGATGCGTTCCCAGTCATCATCCATGATGGTGTTAGAAGGAGGATTGTATACTGCCAGAATGAAAATTGAATAGTTATATATTTTCGTCTTGAGGATTATTGACTCAGGGATGATGTCATTGATGATTTTATTTTCTATGTGAAAGGCTATCACATTGTTTTTCATCAGTATGGCAACACCTCCACCATTACTATTTCTATCTCTTCTAATTATATTATAGTTGTTAATGATGAAGTGATCGTTATGAGACAGCCATGTTTCAGAAATGACTATCAGTTCCGGGTTGTATTTGTGAATGAGCTGAAAGATAGAACTCTTTTTGTGTTTAACGCTTCTACTGTTCCAGAGAGTGATTGTGTATTCCATTGTAAGTTAAAGGGTATGGAGGGAATATCTATGGATTGTATGTTATGTAGTTTGTTGGATAGAATGTGTATTTATTATGTTGTTTATTTTTTTTTTTTTTTTATTTTGAATACTGATATGATCATTCTGGCGAACTTATTATTATATCGGCTATTTGAGGTTAGAATTTGTTTTGAGGAAATCTCTAACATCTCTCTTTTTTGTTACCTCTTGCTTTTTGTATATTTTTTCGATATTTCCGGTGTTTCTATGTTTGATTCTGACTGTTACGTCTTTGTTGCTATAACTCCTGATCTGGCCTTCTCCTGGATTGTTTTTGGTTTCTGTATTCTGCAGGGCTAACTTGTTCCTGAGCTTGTCTGTAGTGGGTGTATTACTAGTGTCAATATTATGAGATGTTGCTCTGGATTTATCCAGTGAGATAGGAGATTTATTTAAGAGAGGCATATTATGGCTTATTAAGCTTGACTCACTCAGCTCCTCACAGACCATGACCTCGTTGCAGCAGCCAGGGGTGGACGGGATAGAGCAGATCACGTCGCCCCCCGAGTCACCATTTTCCGGACCCGGCATCCTCTCAACCCCCAGATCAGCGTAGGCAGTTTTCACATTCAGTACCTGTGTAGAGCGAAAAGGATTACCAACATTATCGTGAACAATGTCTACCTCATTCAAAGATTTCTGAGTTTTATGTTTATTAGTTTCATTATTAGCAATATCAGCGTATGAGGTGGCTTTACGTTTATTACTACTGACTCTGTTATTATGTTTATTAATATAAATGTCGATCCAATTATAAAGAAAGTTGTTAGAGTCTCTGTTAAGGCCTTCGAAGTAAAGTTCAACTTCATTTTCAGTGGTGAATTTATTGTCAAGTAATATTTTTTTTGCTTCAAAGTTAGAGCAATTTTTGTAAGCTTTAATTTTTTTTATCAGAGTAAGGAATTTTAATATTGGACACTCGTGGCTTAAGGAGTTATGGTCACCGTTGCAGTTACCACAATTGGTTACATTGTTGCAGTTATTTTCATCATGTTCACCCGCGCAGTTGTCACATCTTTTGTGTCCTCTGCATTGAATAGAGTTGTGGCCGAACCTTTTACATATAAAACACTTACTGACCTTTTCAATATATGGTTTTACTTTTAGCTTGACATTAAAGATGTAGACCCATGATGGAAGTGAGTTGGTTAGGAAAGTGAGTTTGATGGAGTTTGTTGGAATTTGGACTTGGTTTGTTTTATCCCATCTGTTGAGTCTTTCGGTTTTAATTGTGATGGTGTTCCTGTTGTTTGTATTGATGTTTTCTTGGATATCTTCCAGCTTGAGATCTTGCAATACGTGTCTTACTATTCCAGTTTTAGCTATGGCAAAATTTGGAATATAAAATAACCATTTTTTATGAGCAAGTTTGTCTTGCATTTCTAGCAGTCTATTGGCGTCCGTGCTGTTATTGGTTTTTATCTTAACTGTGTAGGTGTTCATTCTTGTTATGTTAAATGGTTCCTTGAACACTTCTTTGATAGTTTTGCTAATTTTCATTAAGTGTAGATTACCGATATTTTCTTTTAAATCTGTAGAGGTCACATTAACCACAAATGGGCCAGTGTGAATTTGTTTGTATCGGTTTGTTGTTTGCTCCTTAGCGTAAACTATTTGTTTTTGTCTCCGGTCTTCTATGCTTATTTGTTGATAAGGTCCCTGTGACCTGTCTTTGTTTATTGTAGTGTTTGGATTATCCATAGTTTCGTCAATGTTAAGGATTTATAGTCCTAGTCAACTTAATTAATCGTTCAACTGTGGTATATCCAAAATTAATGTATGGCCGGTCAATTATTATGTAAAATTACCTATTTGGTGAGTTAGCAATTGGTTATATAGAATAGACCTCTATATTCGAATTTTGGAGTAGAAGACAGGGTATAGGCCCAAATAGGTTATTTTGATGTGTATGGTATCTTATTTTAGCCCGGCGATAACAAAGGTAAAGGAACCGCAGAGTATTGTAGCGTATGGTCACAGAAAAAACCTAATATCACTCAAAACATAGTCAAATAGCTGAATAAAATGACTTGAATAAACTATATGCTGCGGAGAGAACAAATCCTACTTAGCCGTGTAACGGTTTCGGTCGAACTGATGAAAGCATACGCCATTCAGAAAATTTTATAGGAACAAAGGCCGGGTACCGAATCGTGTGTGAGATTCAGCTATAGCGTAGTACACAGTGGGAAATTGAATCGAGTGTGCTTTTAACTATAGTGTAGTATATCATTTTCCATGTTAAATTACAGAGTGAAACTAGCCGAACCACACACGATTCAATTTCCGGTACCCGGACATCAGACCTACAAAATTTTTTAAGCGGAGTAGTCTTTCTATACATCCTATGAATATGACTGAAGTAGAGGGATATTCGAGCATGCGCATAATATTAATGGAGGAGTTCCATAGGAAAGAGGCAGTTTCATGCTGCTTTAGATGTGTTGGTTAAATTCTGTTTACATTTACGTCAATGTGTGACAGGTACATTTTGACAGGTCTGTTATGCTATATGAGAGTTAAAGTCAGATAAGTAATTTACTTTCATTATTTAAGTCTAGCTTATTTAATGTAAAAGAAGTTGATTCTTTGCTTTATATACTTTTAGATTATTTTGATAGAACGTAATGTATTATATGCGTAGAAGAAATCGTTATTTCTACTGAGTTATAATAAACTCCTTGGAACTGGAAGATTCAGAGAAGGAATAAGATTAAGGAAAGAAATACAAGGTATAGTATATTATTGTTTATTAATCATGAAATTTCACAAAACTTTCTTACGCTTTATAATTATTCAGTTTGCAGATTTATTATGAAAAGCCATTGCTCCTTATTTATGAATAAAAAATGATAGAGAATTGGGGAGTAGATAATTGTGCGATGGCCCAGTGATATAATATTAGTGAGAAAAAGTCAACTGTCAGGCAACTATATACAAATTTTGCTGGTTTATTAATTACTTATAAGGAAAACTTTGATTACGTCATCACTTTCTGTAAACGTGCATACGTTTCAATGTATAAATATCAGATAAGGGTTTTATTTATTTATTAATGTAAAATTTTAACTTTACAATTTGAGGAATATTTGATTCTTTGTATTATATCTCTTTTGCAGATCTAGTGTTTATTAAACCCTGATACAGAGGAAATGCAGGTTGATTATTTTCATGTATAGTTGCTTTCATTAACACCATGCAAATAAAACTTCATAGGGAAAGGTTAAAATAAACAGCATAACTGGTCACTGGTTCGAATGGATGATGGATGATCTGGTTTAGTAAAATATACCACAGTCATAACGCAGCACTTGAGGCATGTATCAATTTTAAAGCGAAACTGATAAAGTTAGTATTAATAAAGTAGTTTGTGTAATTATTAATCTATTTTCTATTGCTATTTTTGAGAATATTTTAACACTCTTTCAATATTTTTTATTGTACTATTCGTAGGCTTTATCTGAAAGACTGCTACGGATGGTACATTGCAAAAACTGCTGTTTCACATAAATTAAAGCTGGAACCGACAACTAATGTGCAATTTGTCAGTTGGATCAAAGGAGCTTTTTTGTGTAAAGTTTCTATTTTGGATTAAATAGGTAAAATATTAACACAATATAAATTTTAGTGAAATTGTATTATTTGTACATTATTATTATTGATATGGTAAATTTTTCAGCTGGCATTCCTAAGTAAATCTCTTTATATATATGTATGGAGTAATTTACAAAATTGGCACATTAATGGGCTTATCGTTAAAAGAGCTTGAAAATTGGAAGAGCTTAATCATGCAAGCTTTATCATCTGCTTACTCTTCCCATAGCGACACAAATCTTTACTCCTACGGTCTACAAACTCTTCCAACGTGCGATAAATATCTGTGGCCATGATTTGACGATCCAGAGCAATAACATGAAGATTTATTACAAAATAGCAATGGAGTTCCATTACATGATAGTAAAATAGAATTCTTTCTTCAACTCTTTCTAATTTCAAAGACAATTTCGAATACCTAAGATATACAGAAAGAATTATTTTTCATTATCATGCAATTAGACTAAAAAATTCTCTTACTCTCTCTAAGCTATAAGGATTTGTTTTTTGAAAGATCTTTAATACAAGATATTCGATTTTAATTTATCACTCGCCTATATTTGTGGAAAGATTTTGAAAACAAAAATATGTTTGATAATTTTTCTACAGCTTCAAGGAAGTTATTCCATTGTTGTTGGTTTCACTTTGAAAGGATATTTGAAAATTTACTTCAGTTTTATTAAATACATTCTCCACTACTTATTAATACATATTCTCATAGATTTTATTTATATTTATTTCTTCATGCTTATTTGTATATAATAGAACATATTATGTATGTTTCAATAAAATAGAACATTAATGAATCAAAATAAATATAATACACTTTATTCAAAATTATTATAGTATAGCTCATATAGTTTTTCCTCAATTGCAGTCGAATCTGTAAATGTAAGAGAAATTATTATAGAAACAATTATTAATGAGGCAATTATAAAGAATGATTTATTGTATTCAAACCTGCAGTATTTGTGGAAATTAACTTGTCAATACTTTTTTTAAAATTTGGATTTTTAAAAGCTATTTGCACTAGAAAATTATAAACAATTTGATTTTCATTTTCGGGTGTGACGATTACGAAAGCTCTCTTCGAAATATTTTGTAAATTATTTTCATATTTTCTTGTTTTGCTTTTAATTCGCTTTTTTATAATTTGTTTTCCATTAATAATTTCAATTGTGTATATTTTTATTAGTTTTATTAACTCGTCTATGAAATAGGAATAAAAACCTCATTATTAAAACATCTATATAGCTTTTCCATGTATCTATAACATTATGAAAATAGGGTTTATAAGTATATAATTAAAAATTATAATTTACTAATAAAATTAAATAAGTTAGGATGTGATCCGAATTTCTCCTTTAATATTCGATGGTAACGTTCTATGACATTATTTGTCCTGGTTTTTTCATTGAACACCGATACTGTTCTAGGATCCACAATGTTTATCCAGTATCTTTCTATATACAATAGTAATTTATCAAATTTGTTGCGGACATTCGACTGTTCTATTTTTCTTTTTATTAGATGAAATCCAGTTTGTAACAAAAAATTGGGAAGTAAGGGAATATTGTAAAGAAGCCTCAAATGAAATAAAGTTTCCATTTGTGTTTCCGGTAATAAATTCTTGAAGCCTTTAAAAATTTTTAATTTTTTTGCATTTTTCCTTATACTCTACAAATAGAGATTTAGAAATAAATTTCATATGAAACTGCATTATCGTAGCTACTTTTTATTTTTTACCTGAACAAAATGAAAATAACAGCCTCTTATTATGCTTCTTGGAAAATGAAAGAATAAAGCATTCTGCAAAGCAGTTTCATAATCAACATGGATTATATCAGGTTCCAAATTGGGTATGATCTTCAATTTCATAAAATTTAATATTGCTGAATACAACTGCTGTGATTTAGAAGTAGCTAATACCCATAAAAATGGGACTGCCTATATTGATTTTAAAATAATAATTATTTCATAGCATATTTTTAAAGCATTTTATTAATATATACTTCAATGAATTATTACTTTTGTTTTGTGCTCAGTCATAAAAGTTAAAAGCTGGTAAATTTTTATATTGTTTAATTGAGGAGTACTTTCAAACGTTCCATCGACATATATTTCCTCGAACGTTTTAAGCGACTGGCATAACTTTTTATCGTAGAAGAAAATAGCTATGATTTCATTTTCAATGTATTCAAACACACGTAATCTGTGTTTATTCTTCTTTACATAAAATCTTAAAAAGTTTTTCAATTTCTTATCGTTTAAGACGTTTTCCATATTTTCTAGTGTAATGTCTAATTTTAAAAAATCTTTTTGCTTCCATCTTCTAATACTACGATCTATTGCTTGAAAATTTACTGTTTTTGCTCCTGTAGGGTCTCTGTAGAATAAATGAATAACAATTTTTCCAGTTAAGTTTGATTTGTTTGCAAAAAGCACCAAAAATTGTATCAATAAGGTAGAATCTTCATAATAAACTCAGAGTATTATAAACACTTGTCGCGGTATATGAATTTCTGAAAAACAGGTATCCAGAAAATTAAAAAAATAATCGACAAATTTCAAATGATTGCAACTCGATAGAGAATTAAGGTATCAATATTATTAAAAAATACGAAATATGAATTTTACATCATCTACATTTAACATACTTATTTAAGTGATTATTGTTCGTTTTTTATTTATTTAAAAGCTGTAATATAAATTGTAAAATAATAATACTTTGCTAAACAAAGCCTAATATAGCTACAAAAATTGTATTGTCGGTAAACTTCTGCAATATAGACTTTAAAGCCAAATATCCTTCCATGTTACAAACAGAAGTTATGGTTGAGGTCTGCAGTTTATTTTTGAAATTCCACCATGGCTTGAAAGAAGTTTTGAAGAGTTTGTTTAATTGCATATAAATAAAATAATGTTATTCTATACATCAAAATTATATCTCAACTGACAATATATATATATATATATATATATATGTATGTATATATACTTTATCTTATGCTATATATAAGCGGGCATTCATTAAAATCAATTAAATATGATAATATCGTATGGAAGCCTTACTTGTAAGCACAAAAATCATAAATATCTCTCGCTGACGTTGAGGGCAATAATGTTTCCGATCTAGCAAATTCTTTTAATTTTTCTTTGAAAATTATATTTTTTCTTTTATCTTTATCAGCTTTGTGATTATGTTTTTTAATTTGTTCAAAAATTTCCTTCTTATTTATATTAACAAGTTTTCCCCTACCAGGACAGGAATTTTTTAAAATGCATTTTAAATACCTAAAACATTAAAATGTTAATAAGCGAATTATTCATTCTTTTACTTTACAAGGACTGAAACTACGTGAATTAATATGAAAAAATATAAATTACGTTGTGCAGGTTCCATCTCTTTTGGTGTATGATTTTATTCTATGGTATAAATAACCATCCGGATAAATTATATCTGTTTTTTTTCTAATATTATTATTATCCATTATAGGTTTAGTTATAATAAATCACAAGAAACTTCGCAACCAGCCACCATTTAAAAACAATTGAACTGCATCATAAAACTTCATTTGTTTGAATTAAGGTGGTTGGCTCGAGCGTACAGTGCCGTATAATATATTCGCCTTACAGGAGATGCAGTAACTGCAATTTATTTTAGTAAATCTATTTAAATGGATTAAAATATTTTGAAACATTATTTCTTATAAGGAAGTAATTATTACACATAAAACGTTATAAATAAGTTAGTGCATACAAGCTGAAGTAATCGCTGAGGGCAATGATTCGTGTTTATCATACTTCTACTTTCGATGTCTTCTTTTGTTCGATAATTCGCTATTTTTATTAAACTAATCTTATCTGTGAAAAACGAATTCAAAATACCTTTTTTTTTTCATAAAAACCTATATTTTTAAATTCCAATACAATGTAATTTCATTCTTTCTCCCATAAGACTACATGTTAAAACACACACCATTTTCAAGTTTTTTTTTCTCTATAATTTGATCGATGACCGTACATCTTCTTTATGTAAAATTAAAGTATTAGTTTTAAACAAATGTTTGCTTTAATATGAATTGTATCTGTACTTTTATAATAAAACGCTTAAGCCACCTTAAAATCGAATATCTTGTATTAAAGATCTTTCAAAAAACAAATCCTTATAGCTTAGAGAGAGTAAGAGAATTTTTTAGTCTAATTGCATGATAATGAAAAATAATTCTTTCTGTATATCTTAGGTATTCGAAATTGTCTTTGAAATTAGAAAGAGTTGAAGAAAGAATTCTATTTTACTATCATGTAATGGAACTCCATTGCTATTTTGTAATAAATCTTCATGTTATTGCTCTGGATCGTCAAATCATGGCCACAGATATTTATCGCACGTTGGAAGAGTTTGTAGACCGTAGGAGTAAAGATTTGTGTCGCTATGGGAAGAGTAAGCAGATGATAAAGCTTGCATGATTAAGCTCTTCCAATTTTCAAGCTCTTTTAACGATAAGCCCATTAATGTGCCAATTTTGTAAATTACTCCATACATATATATAAAGAGATTTACTTAGGAATGCCAGCTGAAAAATTTACCATATCAATAATAATAATGTACAAATAATACAATTTCACTAAAATTTATATTGTGTTAATATTTTACCTATTTAATCCAAAATAGAAACTTTACACAAAAAAGCTCCTTTGATCCAACTGACAAATTGCACATTAGTTGTCGGTTCCAGCTTTAATTTATGTGAAACAGCAGTTTTTGCAATGTACCATCCGTAGCAGTCTTTCAGATAAAGCCTACGAATAGTACAATAAAAAATATTGAAAGAGTGTTAAAATATTCTCAAAAATAGCAATAGAAAATAGATTAATAATTACACAAACTACTTTATTAATACTAACTTTATCAGTTTCGCTTTAAAATTGATACATGCCTCAAGTGCTGCGTTATGACTGTGGTATATTTTACTAAACCAGATCATCCATCATCCATTCGAACCAGTGACCAGTTATGCTGTTTATTTTAACCTTTCCCTATGAAGTTTTATTTGCATGGTGTTAATGAAAGCAACTATACATGAAAATAATCAACCTGCATTTCCTCTGTATCAGGGTTTAATAAACACTAGATCTGCAAAAGAGATATAATACAAAGAATCAAATATTCCTCAAATTGTAAAGTTAAAATTTTACATTAATAAATAAATAAAACCCTTATCTGATATTTATACATTGAAACGTATGCACGTTTACAGAAAGTGATGACGTAATCAAAGTTTTCCTTATAAGTAATTAATAAACCAGCAAAATTTGTATATAGTTGCCTGACAGTTGACTTTTTCTCACTAATATTATATCACTGGGCCATCGCACAATTATCTACTCCCCAATTCTCTATCATTTTTTATTCATAAATAAGGAGCAATGGCTTTTCATAATAAATCTGCAAACTGAATAATTATAAAGCGTAAGAAAGTTTTGTGAAATTTCATGATTAATAAACAATAATATACTATACCTTGTATTTCTTTCCTTAATCTTATTCCTTCTTTGAATCTTCCAGTTCCAAGGAGTTTATTATAACTCAGTAGAAATAACGATTTCTTCTACGCATATAATACATTACGTTCTATCAAAATAATCTAAAAGTATATAAAGCAAAGAATCAACTTCTTTTACATTAAATAAGCTAGACTTAAATAATGAAAGTAAATTACTTATCTGACTTTAACTCTCATATAGCATAACAGACCTGTCAAAATGTACCTGTCACACATTGACGTAAATGTAAACAGAATTTAACCAACACATCTAAAGCAGCATGAAACTGCCTCTTTCCTATGGAACTCCTCCATTAATATTATGCGCATGCTCGAATATCCCTCTACTTCAGTCATATTCATAGGATGTATAGAAAGACTACTCCGCTTAAAAAATTTTGTAGGTCTGATTTCCGAGTACCCAATTTCCCACTGTGTACAGCAAATTTCATGTTAAAATACAGAGTGAAGTTAGCCGAACCACAGACGATTCTATTTCTCACTGTGCAGTGTGCATGGACATTACGGGCCCGGCAAGTAACTTTGTTGTTCCTTTTTTTTTTTTTCAAAAATTTAACTTTTGCTAAGGTGAAAAAATACACTTGCCTAATATTTGGATTTCACTACTTTTTTTAATTGGATAATTTTACTATATTATTTATGCTAAATGGTTTATGTACTTGCCGCCTTTTTTTACAGGCGAAGTCGGTTTTTTGTGGGATTTCATAACTTTTTGTAAGAGTATAATATTTAAAAAATTAAATAATTCTTTTAATTTTCCTACAGAATTTAAAGAAAATTTCCACACTTCTCATTTTTTGAAACAGCAGCGCTTAACTAATAAAATAATATATATTAATATTGAAAAAATATCACAGTCAACACATTGAATTTATTGATATTTGTAATGCATTCTGCATAAATGAACTTCATAATTAATGCCCCGGCTACTTGTTTAATGTTTTCAGTTTCACTATAATAAAAGTTTGATTAAATTTTTCATAATCAATAAACATACTTTAAACATATAAAAATAATTAAGTAAAATGTATGTTTTAATTAATTTACATTTTCTATTTATCAACATTTGACTTTTACCACCATCTGACCTTGCCAGACCACTAGTTTCATCAACTACTTGAGTTGATATTGGGGCAAGACTGGACAAGCAATTCGCAAAGCTTTGAATAAGCTACAATCAAGCATATATTCAAAGCTGACAATGTCGTTTTGCATACCACGTTTCTTTTTAGCACCAATTACTATCACATTTATGCTGCTAATTCTTGACAAAGGTGATATAGGAGATACATTGGCGAGTCGTCCTTATAACATTTCCTGTGCCAGAGTCCTCAAATATTCGTTTCGTTAATTTCTATACACTGTTGAAACTGGTCGGATTTCTGGTGCTGCAAAATGGAGTGGAAACCATTAATTTTTGGACTGAGTTTCAATTGAGAATAAACGTGCATTTTTTCATCCATACCAATGACCAGTATACTGCCTTTGGCCTAGAATACTAGCATAGGTAACAGAGGAAAACAATCAACAGTTATTAACTCAATTTTACAGAATATAATCCAATGAGTCTCATCCTTAAATTATGGCTGAGCAATGGATGACGTTTTTCTGAATATTGGCTTATTCTTACTTTGCCAATCTTTCAATGCTTGCAATTTTGCCTGTTTCTAGTACCAGAATGCAGGAGTGAAAAGCCCAATTGTTGATTCAACTCCAATAGTCAGTATGTGTGCGAACCTTCCTCCTTGGATTTTTAATTCAATTATACCAAATGTATTTAAGTCAAAGCACAAGTATTACTATTTGCTATAATACACTTGCACAGTGACTGTAAAATACTAAATGATAACATCTGAGTAAACCTAAAATCAAATTCATCATTTAAAAATCTCAATTCTTCAAAGAAAATAATATTTTAAAGAAACATGAATCATTCCATTTGTTAATCAACATTTGACTTTTTACCAACATCTGACTTTGCGAAACTTCAGTAACTCCATCAGCTGCTTGGGGTGATACAGGGGCATGACTGGACAAGCAATTCGCAAAGCTTTAAATAAACTACAATCAAGGTTGCCAAGTCCGCCATCTTGAATAGTACTACGCTCTATAGTAAGTGAATTTTGATATAAGGAATGCAGACTGCACAAAGTATACTGCCAGCGGAAATACGTCAGTAGCCATCTTAAATGCAGAACGTAATATATCAAAAATTATATATATTATATTCTCAGCCTGTCACCGTGAACGGCGTGAACGATGACAAATGTTTTTTATACGGAAAAATAAAGTGTAATAAAGAAATAAGGAGTAGTGACAGCTTTGATCTATCTGACAGCTGATGTACTTATGGTATAAGTGAATAAATAAAATAAAAATGCTTTTCCTAAATTGATTTTTAATTTTGATAAAATGGTCAAATGTAGCCATTAATTAATTAGATTTGGTAATAAATACAACAAATGCGTTTTATTATAACAAATGAGTTGAGGTAAAATAAACTCAATGTTTTTATATTAATCTGTTAATAAATGCATTTTTTTATTTATTATTGAGTCCAATAAATTAATGGTTATTAAAAAAAAAATTCCTTGTAATGAAAAAAAAATGAAAAAATTTTAAACTTCACCAAGACTCGAACACGAGCCCACCGCATGACAAACGGCAACCTTACCGCCTGCGCTACAGCGCTCACATGATTTACCAAGAGCAAAACAGCCTTTTAAAGACTGACTACAATTCTTTCACTAACTCGTCATAAACGATCAAGAATTAGCTGTAATAATAAATACATTTATCTACATAGCATTATTGTACTAAATTTATTGTTTTTAATTTGAAGCATACATTTTGCATGAAGATATGATAATTTAAAACCATTCAGTACTCTATATACAAAACTATTCATATGCTCAACAATCATAAATTAATTAAGTAATATTATAATATTTGTTATATGTAGTCGAATAACTATGATAAACCAGCATATGAATAGTTTTGTATTTAAAGTATTGCATGAACATCCTTAAAGTATCGTATCTTCATGTAAAATGTATGCTTCAAATTAAAAACATAATAAATTTAGTGCAATAATGCTGTGGAGATAAATGTATTTATTATTGCAGCTAATTCTTGATCGTTTATGACGAGTTAGTGAAAGAATTGTAGTCAGTCTTTAAAAGGCTGTTTTGCTCTTGGTACATCAAGTGAGCGCTGTAGCGCAGGTGGTAAGGTTGTCGTTTGTCATGCGGTGGGCTCGTGTTCGAGTCTTGGTGAAGTTTAAAATTTTTTCATTTTTTTTTTCATTACAAGGAATTTTTTTTTTAATAACCATTAATTTATTGGACTCAATAATAAATAAAAAAATGCATTTGTTAACAGATTAATATAAAAACATTGAGTTTATTTTACCTCAACTCATTTGTTATAATAAAACGCATTTTCTGTATTTATTACCAAATCTAATTAATTAATGGCTACATTTGACCATTTTATCAATATTACAAATCAATTTAGGAAAAGCATTTTTATTTGCTTTGAGTTTTTAGGTAAACGCAGCACCACTTCACACGGATAACACGTAAAAACGTCACGGTTAGCGGTAGTCGCTCTTCTTCTAAAGCCAATGTTGCCTGAAGTCTAAATCACACCTATGCTCTCCAGGCATAGTTGTGTTTGTACCGCTTCCCTTTAAATTTTCTATACTCCTGCTGGCTAGCGCTTATCTTCATTTTTGTTGCTAAAAGCTTGATTCTGGCATCACTGCCGTGTGGAACTATTAGTTTGCTAATAAAAGCAGAGGCTTAATTTTAAGAGATTGCAACATATAGTAATTAATATAGATACAATTGTAAAAAGAAAACAAAAATTTTATTTTACATATATTAACTTTAAATAAAATCCCACAAAGTATTGTAAAATATCTAACATGTTATATTATATATCTAATCTGTCAGCTTCTTTATTTTAATATTCATCTCAATTATCACAGTTTGATCCTCAGCGATGACACAGTAACCACATTATGGTGAATCTATTCTTTTTTTTTAATGTTCGATCCACATAGCTTCATCCTCAGCAGTGATACAGTAAACACACGTACATTACTATAATTTAATCTGAAACAAAATCCCACAAAGTACTATAAAACATCTTACATTTTATATTATATATCTATTCTGTCATTTTCTTTATTTATTATTGTATTTACCCAAAATGCTGACTCATTTATTTTAATGTCTGTCTCAATTAACACAGTTTGATCCTCATCAGCGATGACACAGAAACAACATTATGGTGAATCTATTCCTTTTGTTTTAATGTTCAATCCACATAGCTCCATTCTCAGCATTGACATAGTAAACACTTTACAATAATTTAATCTGAAACAAAATCCCAAAAAGTACTATATAAAATCTTACATTTGAAATTACAAATGTAATCTGTCAGCTTCTTTATTTGTATCGTATTTACCCAATGTGTTGACTTGTATATTTTAATATTCATCTCAATTAACACAGTTTGATCCTCAGCGATGACACAGTAACCACATTATGGTGAATCTATTCTTTTTTTTTAATGTTCGATCCACATAGCTTCATCCTCAGCAGTGATACAGTAAACACACGTACATTACTATAATTTAATCTGAAACAAAATCCCACAAAGTACTATAAAACATCTTACATTTTATATTATATATCTATTCTGTCATTTTCTTTATTTATTATTGTATTTACCCAAAATGCTGACTCATTTATTTTAATGTCTGTCTCAATTAACACAGTTTGATCCTCATCAGCGATGACACAGAAACAACATTATGGTGAATCTATTCCTTTTGTTTTAATGTTCAATCCACATAGCTCCATTCTCAGCATTGACATAGTAAACACTTTACAATAATTTAATCTGAAACAAAATCCCAAAAAGTACTATATAAAATCTTACATTTGAAATTACAAATGTAATCTGTCAGCTTCTTTATTTGTATCGTATTTACCCAATGTGTTGACTTGTATATTTTAATATTCATCTCAATTAACACAGTTTGATCCTCAGCGATGACACAGTAACCACATTATGGTGAATCTATTATTTTTTTTTAATGTTCGATCCACATAGCTTCATCCTCAGCAGTGATACAGTAAACACACGTACATTACTATAATTTAATCTGAAACAAAATCCCACAAAGTACTATAAAACATCTTACATTTTATATTATATATCTATTCTGTCATTTTCTTTATTTATTATTGTATTTACCCAAAATGCTGACTCATTTATTTTAATGTCTGTCTCAATTAACACAGTTTGATCCTCATCAGCGATGACACAGAAACAACATTATGGTGAATCTATTCCTTTTGTTTTAATGTTCAATCCACATAGCTCCATTCTCAGCATTGACATAGTAAACACTTTACAATAATTTAATCTGAAACAAAATCCCAAAAAGTACTATATAAAATCTTACATTTGAAATTACAAATGTAATCTGTCAGCTTCTTTATTTGTATCGTATTTACCCAATGTGTTGACTTGTATATTTTAATATTCATCTCAATTAACACAGTTTGATCCTCAGCGATGACACAGTAACCATAATATGGTGAATCTATTCCTTTCATTTTAATGTTCAATCCACATAGCTCCATCCTCAGTAGTGACATAGTAAACACATTACTATAATTTAATCTGAAATAAAATCCCAGAAAGTACTATAAAATATCTTACATTTTATATTATATATCTAATTTGTCAGCTTCTTTATTTATTATTGTATTTACCCAGTTTTTTCACTCGTTTATTTTATTATCCGTCTCAATTAACATAGTTTGAATCTCAACGATGACACAATAACCACATTATGTTTAGTCTATTCCTTTATTTTAATTTTGAAAATCTGCATAGCTCCATCCTCAGCACAGTGACATAGTAAACGCATTACTATAATTTAATCTGAAATAAAATCCCACAAAGTACCACAAAATATTTATATCTTACATTTTATATTATAAAATTTATTGTTATACTTATCTAAAATGTTCAGTCCTTTATATACTTTTAAAAATTATTTTTATGTACATTTTACAAATTTCGTCACTTTATTTATTCACTTATACCATCAGTACATCAGCTGTCAGTAAGATTAAAACTGTCACTTTATTTCTTTATATTACTTTATAACTTGTGGTATGTATATACTAACATTTGTCTTGGCTCACGGACCATGCATTATGTATTTTGAAATTAGTAATTAGAAATATCTATATTGCGGTCCCTCTACAGTCTCTACCCTCTGACGTATTTCCGCCGACCAGTAGTATCAGCAGCGACTATAGCGTAGTACCCAAAATAGTACTACGCTATAGGATATGTCGCTTTTGGGTACTACGGTAGTACCGAAAGTACTACACTTGGCAACCTTGACTACAATCAAGCATATAATTAAAGCTGACATTGTCGTTTTGCATACCACATTTCTTTTTAGCACCAATTACTGTCACATTTATGCTGCTAATTCTTGACAAAGGTATAACCTATCGGACAGTTGAAACCCACATCAGTTTAAAGAGAAGAAACAACTAAAACTGTATTTTGTTAATGATTTCAATACCTGGAAGTTTAGCATATGGTTTTCAAATACTTTAACAATTTCTTGCAATTAATATACTCTTGATAATCACCAATGCACATAAATGTTGAAAGTATACTTCTCCTTGGCACAGTGTTGAAAATATATAAATATTAATCTTACTTCATCCAGTCAACTCTATTCACCCCCAATATGATAACCTATCGGACAGTTGAAATCCACATCAATTTAAAGAAAAGAAACAGTTAAATATGTATTTTGTTAATGATTTCAATACTTGGAAGTTTAGCATATGGTTTTCAAATACCTTAACAATTTCTTGCAATTTATGTATACTCTGGATAATCACCGATGCACATAAATGTTGACAGTATACTTCTTCTTGGCAGTGTTAAAAATATATAAATATTAATCTTACTTCATCCAGTCAGCTCTATCCTCAGCAACTCAATCCACGTAGTTTCATCCTCAGCAATCAAGAGACACGGTGTATATTATATTTTAATCTTTCACTCCACACAGCTCGACCCTTAGCAGGCAGATAATAAACACATCACTATTTAATCTGCAATAAAATCACACAAAGTACCAGAAAATATATTACATTTTATATCATAAAATTCATTTTTATACTTATCTAATCTGTTGATTCCTTTATGTAATTAAAAATCCTTTTAATGAGTATAACCTCATCAAATTTAAATAAGAACAGTCTAATCATATTTTTTCATTTATTTATTTCATAATTAGGTTCAAATTGTTTTAAGGTTAATACTGTCAATCTTGCAGCTTAACCTGATTTACCGTAATAAACGAAGTAAAACATATATCTAGGAGATACACACAGACACACTGTTTACGATTGTGTGCAACTATATTTACGTTTACGTCTACTGACGTCACTAAACCTACGTTAAGCAGCCAACTTCAGCCCGAGACATACACTCTGGCTGGAGAAGAAGAAGAAGAAGATTATGAAGGAGAAGAATCTCAATTTTCGATATATATATACAGGGTGAGGCACTTAAGCCGCCCCAGAATATGGATGCAGAAAGGCGCGTATCTCTTCACCTATAAAAGATATTCAATTTTTGCATACAACCTTTCTGAAAGCAAATAACAAGAGGCTTCGAAAATGTCCTATGGAAAAATTGAATATCTGTTATAGTTAAAGAGATACACCTCTTTCGGCATTCGTATTCTGGGGCGGCTTAAGTGCCTCACCCTGTATAGCTAACTCAGTACAGTTGGGTGCAGAAATCTTGCGTCAGGCGAGGGGTACTAGGGAACTGAGGAGAGAGGGGTTATCTAGGGAATTATTGTCGGCACCGTAGAATTCTAGTGTTGTCCTTCTCTTTCACAGTTGCGCCATGTTGACAAATTTTAGTATCTGTCAAATTAACTGGATTAACCTCAATTAACCTGTTATCGAAGCTTTGAAGAAGATTGACAATTTTTTAAAATTGAAATAATGACAACGATAGGAAAGACAAATAAATAATGCAAAGGAAGAAGATATTAGATGAGTATTAATTATAATAAAGAATTGTAAAAGTAATTGTAAATTGTAAAGGAAATATGCTTTGTGGTTATTTAACTTTTGTTACAGGGATTAAAACTTCTTTCTGACAAGACGATTATTAGAAAGCAGTATTTTTCTCCTGTTTAATGGAAAAATTTCTATTATTGAGTACTCTGACGTGGCGCAGTCATCCTAACACTTTCAAACTACATATAATATTGAAAGTGGTAACGTCTACCTGTCAAAAGGAAAAGAAGTTTTATTATAAGTTCATAATAATAAGGTAATTTATTTTTTATTGTTTTTAGTGGTTGAATTTTGTTAAATTATAATATAAAATTTACATATATTTATATCATACAGCATATATATTATAATAATTTTTTTTTATTTTTTTAGATTCATGTGCATGAGGAAATGCTTTTACGCATACCCTAGCCTTGGCAGACTAGGAGTATGTGGAAAGACCCCATTAAAGGTCAAGACTCTCCTGGAGGGAGTGGTTTTTTGGTTGTCTTGAGAGAGACATCCTCAACCAAGCCGCCACCTCCAGGAATACCCACTAAAACCCCCTGCACCATCTGAAAGTAGGAAACCAACAAGAAACATTACGATTAATAATGTGTAAGCTCGTTGGACTCATGCTAATATTTTAAAGCATACCCATTTGTTGTGATGACCTCATGGAGTCGACATGGCACAGAAAGAACTAAATGCTTTGCTACACTTTCTAATCCGTCAATTAATAGTAGATATATGAATTTGCAGAGCTGTTCGGCAATATTTTCTAAATTTTTTCCTTATTTCTACAAGCAGTAGCCTTTCTCCTTTTAATTAATATTTAATGATTATCTGACATGTTTTATCTTGATTTTTTTGAGAAACACTTATAAAACTTTCTACAATGTTTAAGCAAATCAAATGACAGACTAATATGAGTGATTATTATAATTATTGTTATAAGAAAATAAAATTACAAACTGCTTGCTTTATTCACTTGTTTTTTTGTTTAACCTTATTATAAAACTCCTTAACTGCTTTTGGAAAAATTCAGTGCAAAATATGTGTGATAACAGTATAAATTTAATTAAAAGGGGAAAGGCAATTGGTTTGTGGGAGGCAGGAAAAAGCTCCGAACATATTGCTGAACAGCTACAGGTTCATAGATCTACCATTAACAGGTGGATCAAAAAGTATGGTGAAGAGGGATATGAAGGTCTAATGGATAAAAGAAGTAATAATAAAAGGCCTAGGAAAACAACTCAAGAACAAAACAGGCATATTGTGAGTGTCATGAACGAGGATCCGTTTCGACCTTCGTCTACTGTGCTAAACGAATTGGATGTTAATATATCCCGATGGACTGTGCGAAGAAGATTAAACGAGGCAGGAATTCATTGCCACCCTGCAGCACATAAAATTAAATTGAGCGACCAACATCGACAGCAAAGAATAGGATTTGCCTTAGAATATCTGTCTAAAAACGAAACTTTCTGGGAAGATGTCATCTGGACAGATGAAAAAGTTTTTCAGTCCAGCGAAGATGGCAGGATACATGTTTGGCGACCGGTTAAAACAAGATATGAAGACAGATATGTGTTACCTATGAATCGAAGTAACCGAATAAGTGTAGCTTATTGGGGATGGATGTCCAAACATGGTGTAGGTGATCTAGTTGAAATAGATACCAAAATGAACTCGATTGTGTACACAAACATGTTAGAAAACTATATGCTTCCAAGTGTACGAAGAAGATATCCGATTGAGGATGTACCCACCATCAAGTTCATCCAAGACAATTCCAGTGTACATACATCCAATATAACAAGACAGTGGTTTGCTAAGCATCCAGACATTGAAAGAATTAATTGGCCAGCCAAATCACCAGATTTAAATCTGATTGAAAACATTTGGGGAATTATTGTTAAACGCTGGAGGCCAGAAAATGAAAGATCAAAAGAAGCACTGAAAGCGCATGTAACAAGAATGTGGGACGAGCTTTCAAATCAGCCACATATATGTGAAAATTTAGTTCTTTCTGTGCCATGTCGACTCCATGAGGTCATCACAACAAATGGGTATGCTTTAAAATATTAGCATGAGTCCAACGAGCTTACACATTATTAATCGTAATGTTTCTTGTTGGTTTCCTACTTTCAGATGGTGCAGGGGGTTTTAGTGGGTATTCCTGGAGGTGGCGGCTTGGTTGAGGATGTCTCTCTCAAGACAACCAAAAAACCACTCCCTCCAGGAGAGTCTTGACCTTTAATGGGGTCTTTCCACATACTCCTAGTCTGCCAAGGCTAGGGTATGCGTAAAAGCATTTCCTCATGCACTTGAATCTAAAAAAATAAAAAAAAATTATTATAATATATATGCTGTATGATATAAATATATGTAAATTTTATATTATAATTTAACAAAATTCAACCACTAAAAACAATAAAAAATAAATGACCTTATTATTATGAACTTATAATAAAACTTCTTTTCCTTTTGACAGGTAGACGTTACCACTTTCAATATTATATGTAGTTTGAAAGTGTTAGGATGACTGCGCCACGTCAGAGTACTCAATAATAGAAATTTTTCCATTAAACAGGAGAAAAATACTGCTTTCTAATAATTGTCTTGTCAGAAAAAAGTTTTAATCCCTGTAACAAAAGTTAAATAACCACAAAGCATATTTCCTTTACAATTTACAATTACTTTTACAATTCTTTATTATAATTAATACTCATCTGATATCTTCTTCCTTTGCATTATTTATTTGTCTTTCCTATCGTTGTCATTATTTCAATTTTAAAAAATTGTCAATCTTCTTCAAAGCTTCGATAACAGGTTAATTGAGGTTAATCCAGTTAATTTGACAGATACTAAAATTTGTCAACATGGCGCAACTGTGAAAGAGAAGGACAACACTAGAATTCTACGGTGCCGACAATAATTCCCTAGATAACCCCTCTCTCCTCAGTTCCCTAGTACCCCTCGCCTGACGCAAGATTTCTGCACCCAACTGTATAAGATCTCTGGATTGCATGAACCGTTTTTAATGTTCATGGTTTTAAATGAAAGCTTGTTCCAAACTAGTTTAAGGAAAGCTTTACTTAAATCATGACAGTGGATCATTCACGGAAATAAATCGGTTTGAAAAATGAGGCGGCCAAACCTACTGTATAAGTAAATGGTAGTGCTCGGCGGTATAGACATGTCATTATCTACTTTTATATGTACTTGCCGTCGAGACACTACCGTGTCTCTTGATACCACAGAATATCATTGAAGCCTCAGTTTCTTAGAAATTCTGCTGTCAATTTCCTACTTTTATCTACTGTATGCCTGTAATATGAAAAATAATAAATTGGTAGTATTTTCAAAATTATAAGCATCTAGATGTTTTGGTCATAATATTTGTAAACTAATTAGCCTCATATTCTAAAGAATTTCAGTCCAAACTGAGTTAGAAGCGTTAGAAGTGCTTTATTTGTTAGGATTTGGCATTAAATTTACTCCTTTTTTCATATTGTTTTGACCTCTAGGTCTCAACATCACCATTGAGTTCTGATATATCTTCTGCCAAACCAAGATCATTTTTATCTTCCTCTGAGCATTCTGTATCAGGAAATACCAAAGAGAATATCATTGCAGGCTCAGTTTCTAAGAAATTCTGCTGTCAATTTCCTACTTTTATCTACCGTATGCCTATAATATGAAAAATGATAAATTGGTAGTATTTTCATAATTATAAGCTTCCAGATGTTCTGGTCATAATATTTGTAAACTATCAGCCTCATATTCTAAAGAATTTCAGTCCAAACTGATTGCAAGTTCTTCTTTTCTCAAAATTTTACTTTAAATTTACTCCTTTTTTCATATTATTATATACTCCAGGTCTCAACATCACCAAAGAGTTCTGACATATCCTCTGCCAAACTAAGATCATTTTTATCTTCCTCTAGCATTCTGTATCAGGAAATACCACAGATAAGATGATTGAAGCCTCTAGTTCATAAATATTCTGCTGCCAATTTCCTATTTTCATCCACTGTATTCCTGCAATTTAGAAATTTATAATCTTACACGACAAATTGATCAGTTTGTAAACTGATATATATCTTAAGATTGTTCAAATGAAGTAATATTTTTATTTAATCTAATTAATTGTTACAAAGCATTCAATATTTGTTCTTGACATATATATTATATCTTTGTTTCTTTTGTAAAATGTACTATCATATAATTAGCTCAAATCCAAGTACTGGTCAACTTGTATTCTACGTAAATAATATTTTTTTGGAATTTCACATCATCCAAATAAGCATTTTTTTTACCTTAATTTAATCTGAAACCTATTAAACAGTTGATATCCTCATCAGTTTAAAGAAAATAAATAGCTAAACATGTATTTTGTTAATGATTTCAGTACCTGGAAATTTAGCATATGATTTTCAAATACCTTAACAATTTCTTACAATCTTGGCAATCACCGATGCACATAAATATTGAAAGTATACTTCTCCTTGGCACAGTGTTGAAAATTAATCTTACTTCATCCCGTCAGCTGTATCCTCAGCAATGATACAATAAACACATCACAATAATTTAATCTGAAATAAAATTCCACAAAGTACCACAAAATATATTACATTTAATATTATAAAATTCATTGTTATGCTTATCTAATTTGTTGATTCCTTTCTGTAAAAAATTCGTTTAATGAGTATAACCTCATCGGATTCAAATAGGAACAATCACCATAGATATCTATTACACTAACCAAACATTTCTTAGATTTGAAATAAATGAATTCCTATTTGTCTGTTAATTAATGCTGAAATATCAAGAAGTATAGTCGAAACATAATGTACAGTAAAAATTGTAATTTTATATTCGCATTGGATGCCAATCTTTGTATGTATTTATTCAGTCTGTGTTAGAACTGAGTTTTTCTCTTCAAAAATTCGTAGTTTTTTAAAAGTCATTTTAATCTTTAATATATACTTCACAAATTCACTGTTTCGATTTTTTAAAGTAATGTTCAATGTAATTACCAGTCTGTATTACTTTTTGTTTAGTATAGTTATTTAAATGGAAAAATAAAAGTTTTATTTGTTTTCGTAAAATAATCGAAAAATCGAAACAGTGAATTTGTAGAGTACATATATTAAAGATTAAAATGACTTTTAAAAACTACAAATTTTTGAAGAGAAAAACTAAGTTCTAAAAGAGAATGAATAAATATAGATGACAAATTGACATTTGATGCGAGAATAAAAGTGACAAATTTTGTTATATATTGTGTTTGGACTATTTGATATTTCTGGATTAATTATTTAAATGGAAAACAGGAAATCATTTATTTCAAACTTACCACATGTCTGACTAGTGCAGTACCTACCTGGAGTGATAACTGTTTTAAATCAATGTTATAATTTCTTTAAAAATGACTATTATATTAAAAAATGTTATGTTTTCATATAACTAACACATAAGCGATTTTCATATAATTTCGTATGCATTTTCATAGTTTCTTCAAAACAAATAGTATTACATTAATTATTATATTTATAAATTTCATTTGTCTCACATACATATATACTGTTTTAAGACACTTTAAAATGTAATAATTAATTAGTTTTCCGAAAAATGAAAAATAAAAAAATTGATACATATAATTCATTTGTTTTTTCAGAAATAAATGAGTTAATTTTAGATTAGAATAGTTGAGGAAAATTATATAAAAATTTAGAATGGTGCTGATAATTTCTTAGGCTGTTTTCTCAACTTTTCCAATTTATAGAATTGGCTCATTTATTTTTGTAATCTTTAAATGCAAACACACACGCACGTATACATATATTACAATTCCCTTACAAGAAGATAGAACATATACGTTTATATTATGCAACAAATAAAAGGAATTTTATATAACATATCTATATATCCTACATTACAGCAATGTAACATTGCGCTGTATATCATACGTATCTGATCCAGTTGATTGATGCTGAAGTAGAGCTGTACCAGTATGTTACAATTATCTATACAAGCAGTATTACATGAAATTTTCTATACTGTAGCATATACAGATATGTTATATAACATGGTTCACTGGGAATATATTGGATTATTCTTCCAACAAATTGCATTCTTTCCCGATTCCTTCATTTACTGTCTGATTGAAGCTTATATAATGATAGATTACAACTTATGACTATTATTGAAAGATTTAAGTCAATACAGAACTTGATATCTAAAAAGAAATTATTATAATGTAGTAACTTTCGTATAATCTATAAAAATATATAAATATAATTAATGAAATACTTATCTGGATAATACTGTAACATCCTTGTGAAGCAAATCAGTCCTTAATATATTCAATCTATCATCATCTTGTTACTAAGTGTCCGCAAAGTTTGGGCTTGACTTTTCAACTAATCTACCAACTTTACACTTCCAAAAAATAAACTCTTAATATTCACTAAGCAATTTGCTACGATTATTGTTTCATCGAATAAGCAGTACTACAAATAGGCACTAATTAAAGCCATTGAACTCTTGGTTATCTGCAAAGCTATGATGCATATAAAACAGTCAACATGTCGATCAAAATGATACTACAAAAAATTTATTGGGTTTAGAGATCAATAAATACAGACAAGTTAATAGCTTTTAAAACAGTCAGTAAATCGTTTCATTAGTAAGACAGTGTATAAGGAGTCAAATGATTCTACTAGTTCGGGAGCTCTATTTAAAACAAAAAAATTATTTATGGAATATTTTTAGACCTATTAAATAATAGTATATGGCAAATATTTTTTTGATAAACAGTATATATAAAATATTCACTTCTAAATATAATCACTCAAACTAGATTGAATAATTTAAGCTTATAATTATACCAATCATTAAATACATAATGATATTTAATGTTAGTGAAGAGTCGGCTTTGCAATGTGCAGATTCCTATCTCAACATTTCACTTTACACTTTACTTATTTTAAATTGGACTTTTGTTGTGCCAGCTTTCATTGTTAGTAATCCATTTGGTTGTCGTCAAATTGAAATTGAACTTATAATTGATGTAGCAATAAGAAATTTATATCTGAAATTAAATCATCACAAAGTATTAACTCTTTCTATAATAATCAAATGATAATGCAAATTATGAATCTCTTAACTTAATAAAGACAATAGACCCGTTTAATTCTCCTTTCTCTTATTTTCTTGGCATATTTATCAAAATGCAATATAACAGAAATGTAAATAGCTGATATTTCAATGTAATATATGATCCTTGCTACCAAGAAGCTAGAATAACCATTCTCAAGTGTTTTAAAATAACTTCACTTTACAAATACTTATACAGGGTCTTTTCCTAACGGCGGGACATAGGAAGATCGTGTTAGTTGACTATAGCACTCGGAATGATGGAATCTGAGACCGCTGATTGGTCAATTTCATGTAGTGCCAACCTAAAATAGGTCACTACCAACAGTTTGGTACGAGAAATGAGACCCATACGCCATTTTGGTGTGAATGAGTGTTTTCATACTCATCGTAAACAGAGAGAAGTGTAAAACGAAGAACTGTCAAAAATAAAGAGGTTATCTGTCAAACGAAAACAGTAAAGCCAGTGATAATAATGTAGTGTGTGGTGTTTTGGTATTATTTGCTGATGAATTGATTGATTCAAACGTTAAATTAACAGCAATAAAATCTCTTGTTGGAATCAAGCTTGGTGTTACATCGTAAATGTTCTCTAAAACTTACCAAAGAGTTGACAAAATTTGTTTTGAATATAGAGAGAATACAGTGGTTGAGAATAGTCATTCGATGATTGAGCCATTAATCAAATTATTACAATAATAAAAAACCTTATTTTAAGCAAATTGTAGTGCTTGAAAAATTGTTGCTAATTATAATTTACTTTATTATAGGTACTTAAAGTGTGATGCTATGACTGCAAGATTAGCCCAATTAGTTAACTGTGGAAGATTAAAAATTATACTTGAGTATTATAAGATTTTATGTCGCTGGATGGAAGATACACACAACTATGTTGTAAAGAACGTTAGCTGTAACGAGGCCTTAAAATCTCTGTTAATAAAATCAGAGTTGAAAATTTGTATACTATTAATAAGGTAATCGCATCAAAATAAAAGTTATAAGTTTTATAATAGGACTAGCCTATTTCATTTTTATAATATTCTTTATTATTCTTTGTTTTTAGTGAACTATATTTGCATTTAGCAGCAAGGATCATACGTGTTAAAAAAATTAATAAATTTTTGTCCAACGCAATTGGTTTAATGGATGTAAAAATAATAATTTTGTTATAGGTACTCATATATCACTTAATATAATTGATTTCTTAATTGTTTTTCTAATTTTTATAAAAATAATTGAATTTTATATAGGGTCTATGCAAACAATTCAAACGTTAAACTGCAATTTGAATTCCAAAAAGCTGAAAGTGCTAGGTATGATGTTAAAATGCGATCATCCAGAAGAAATTTCTACAAGTGGAACAGATGCAATACAATTTGCACCTCGTGTTTACACAGTTCACAGTGACCGGTCTTATTATCAATTAGGAGTAAGCACACACATACACACACACACACACACATACATTTATATATTTACAACCAGAACTTCTAATGCTATATTTAATTTTTAAATAATGAATTTGTATACAATATGCCTCTATAGTAAATACATAGAAGTTGTTTTAAAACGAATTTTGATTTTTAGGATGTAGAAGGCATAATAACTTTTATATATTCCTGCCAACAATATGCTGTTTTCCCATGCATTATATATTTAATAGCTTATTGCATTTTACTTTATGGAATTTTACAGAAAGAAAGCATGTGCTTGATGTATCTGTTTAAGAGATGTTAATATGTTAAAGAATTTTAATGTATTCTAAACAATTTTTTTTTGTCGGTAAATTAACTTAAGAAGCCTGATTTATTAAATATGCGTTTTTATATAAATAAGTGTTATTGTTCATATAAAACACACATATTATACTTTATTAGTAATTTCTAAATTAATATAATTTTAATGAAAACGAACAGATCATTTGGAAACACGTAAATACATAAATTATTCTTATTTACAAGTATTGTTCAAATACACCTCCAGCAACTGCAGAATAGAATTCTAGCCTTTTTTCAAAGCCTTCTAAAACATTTTGCAGTTGCTGAGGTGTTATCCTTTCGCATCGTGCAACAATTGTTTGTCTTAAATCCTCGAGGTTTTCTATTTCAATACCACTATAAATGGAATCTTTTAACATTCCCCATATCCCAAAATCAAGGGGTGAAAGGTCCGGCGATCTTGGAGGCCATTCAATAGGGCCTTTCTTTCCGATCCACCTTCCTGGATACTTGGTGTGCAAATATTCTACAACGTTTCTTGCTGTATGGGGAGGAGCGCCGTCTTGTTGGAACATTATAGGCCTCTGTAAGGTAAACAGAAATTAAACAATCATTTTAAAATTTATTTAGTAATATTATGTTAGCTTAAATATTTTAAAAGTAAAATTACATTTGCCGCTATCATTCGGAGCCTAGGGTCTACTTCATCTCTCAGCATTTGCAAGTATTTGTCAGCATTCAAATTCCCGTCAATAAATATTGGGCCAATTATGTTATCTCCCAATATGCCAAGCCAAACATTTAATTTTTTCTGATATTGGCTGTGAGATTCTATACATTCGTGTGGGTTTTCTTGAGCCCAAAATCTGGTATTCTGTTTATTCGGCGATTTTACCAGTACGAAAGTAGACTCGTCTGAGAATACTATATTTTGCAGCAAAATAGACTTATCATCTATTTTTTCCATCATCGTCTTACAAAATTCCAATCTCTTTGTATAATCTGTCTCCTTTAGCTCCTGACAGTTGAAAATCTGGTATGCATGAAATTTTTCCTTTTTTAAAATTTTGTGCACGGAAGATACGGAGACTCCGATTTCTCTGCTCATATCGATAAGTGATTGGCAAGGATTATTAACAGCAGAATTTTTAATAGTATTCCTTACATACTCGGATAATGCTCTTGTCGATCGTTTATACCTAAAGTGGCTGCAATCAAGGCAGCCTGTATCTTCAAATTTTTGAATAACTCGATGAATTGTACTCTTAGAAAATGCTGGTCGGTTAGGAAATTCCCTTTCAAACAATTCCATTATTTTATTCAAGGAGGTGCCACTATAGTACCATTTTACTATTGCAATTTTTTCTTTCACATTCATTTTTTATCAATGGAAAAATTGATTAAAAATTTGTTTACACGATGGAAGAAAAAATGTAATAAATTTCTAGTTTTTACGTGTTAAAATTAGAACCAAAGCAATAATTATCGAATATTTTTCACAATTTTATGAATTTATTCAATAAATCAATGAAATGCTGCAGTAGTACTAAATTGCTTAAACAAATGAAGTTGCTACTGCAGCATTTCATTGATTTATTGAATAAATTCATAAAATTGTGAAAAATATTCGATAATTATTGCTTTGGTTCTAATTTTAACACGTAAAAACTAGAAATTTATTACATTTTTTCTTCCATCGTGTAAACAAATTTTTAATCAATTTTTCCATTGATAAAAAATGAATGTGAAAGAAAAAATTGCAATAGTAAAATGGTACTATAGTGGCACCTCCTTGAATAAAATAATGGAATTGTTTGAAAGGGAATTTCCTAACCGACCAGCATTTTCTAAGAGTACAATTCATCGAGTTATTCAAAAATTTGAAGATACAGGCTGCCTTGATTGCAGCCACTTTAGGTATAAACGATCGACAAGAGCATTATCCGAGTATGTAAGGAATACTATTAAAAATTCTGCTGTTAATAATCCTTGCCAATCACTTATCGATATGAGCAGAGAAATCGGAGTCTCCGTATCTTCCGTGCACAAAATTTTAAAAAAGGAAAAATTTCATGCATACAAGATTTTCAACTGTCAGGAGCTAAAGGAGACAGATTATACAAAGAGATTGGAATTTTGTAAGACGATGATGGAAAAAATAGATGATAAGTCTATTTTGCTGCAAAATATAGTATTCTTAGACGAGTCTACTTTCGTACTGGTAAAATCGCCGAATAAACAGAATACCAGATTTTGGGCTCAAGAAAACCCACACGAATGTATAGAATCTCACAGCCAATATCAGCAAAAATTAAATGTTTGGCTTGGCATATTGGGAGATAACATAATTGGCCCAATATTTATTGACGGGAATTTGAATGCTGACAAATACTTGCAAATGCTGAGAGAAGAAGTAGACCCTAGGCTCCGAATGATAGCGGCAAATGTAATTTTACTTTTAAAATATTTAAGCTAACATAATATTACTAAATAAATTTTAAAATGATTGTTTAATTTCTGTTTACCTTACAGAGGCCTATAATGTTCCAACAAGACGGCGCTCCTCCCCATACAGCAAGAAACGTTGTAGAATATTTGCACACCAAGTATCCAGGAAGGTGGATCGGAAAGAAAGGCCCTATTGAATGGCCTCCAAGATCGCCGGACCTTTCACCCCTTGATTTTGGGATATGGGGAATGTTAAAAGATTCCATTTATAGTGGTATTGAAATAGAAAACCTCGAGGATTTAAGACAAACAATTGTTGCACGATGCGAAAGGATAACACCTCAGCAACTGCAAAATGTTTTAGAAGGCTTTGAAAAAAGGCTAGAATTCTGTTCTGCAGTTGCTGGAGGTGTATTTGAACAATACTTGTAAATAAGAATAATTTATGTATTTACGTGTTTCCAAATGATCTGTTCGTTTTCATTAAAATTATATTAATTTAGAAATTACTAATAAAGTATAATATGTGTGTTTTATATGAACAATAACACTTATTTATATAAAAACGCATATTTAATAAATCAGGCTTCTTAAGTTAATTTACCGACAAAAAAAAATTGTTTAGAATACATTAAAATTCTTTAACATATTAACATCTCTTAAACAGATACATCAAGCACATGCTTTCTTTCTGTAAAATTCCATAAAGTAAAATGCAATAAGCTATTAAATATATAATGCATGGGAAAACAGCATATTGTTGGCAGGAATATATAAAAGTTATTATGCCTTCTACATCCTAAAAATCAAAATTCGTTTTAAAACATCTTCTATGTATTTACTATACAGGGTGTTTCACGTAAGGCGCCCCAGTTCGAAATGAGGACTCAGAGGGCATGGTGGGGGCAGATGCATCTAATTGGCCGCGGAGGGAGAGAGAAGGATTAACGTGGAGAAGGATACAGCTATCCTTTACTAGACAATACGCCTAGCGTATCGCTGCCCCTCCCTTCCCCGCTCACATCAGTCATCTTTGGTCAACTATTATCCTCTTTCTCTTACTCTCTCTCCAACCGCGGCCAATAAGATGCATCTGCCCCCACCATGCGCTCTAAGTCCTCTTTTCGAGCTGGGGCGCCTTACGTGAAACACCCTGTAGAGGCATATTGTATACAAATTCATTATTTAAAAATTAAATATAGCATTAGAAGTTCTGGTTGTAAATATATAAATGTATGTGTGTGTGTGTGTGTACGTGTGTGCTTACTCCTAATTGATAATAAGACCGGTCACTGTGAACTGTGTAAACACGAGGTGCAGATTGTATTGCATCTGTTCCACTTGTAGAAATTTCTTCTGGATGATCGCATTTTAACATCATACCTAGCACTTTCAGCTTTTTGGAATTCAAATTGCAGTTTAACGTTTGAATTGTTTGCATAGACCCTATATAAAATTCAATTATTTTTATAAAAATTAGAAAAACAATTAAGAAATCAATTATATTAAGTGATATATAAGTACCTATAACAAAATTATTATTTTTACATCCATTAAACCAATTGCGTTGGACAAAAATTTATTAATTTTTTTAACACGTATGATCCTTGCTGCTAAATGCAAATATAGTTCACTAAAAACAAAGAATAATAAAGAATATTATAAAAATGAAATAGGCTAGTCCTATTATAAAACTTATAACTTTTATTTTGATGCGATTACCTTATTAATAGTATACAAATTTTCAACTCTGATTTTATTAACAGAGATTTTAAGGCCTCGTTACAGCTAACGTTCTTTACAACATAGTTGTGTGTATCTTCCATCCAGCGACATAAAATCTTATAATACTCAAGTATAATTTTTAATCTTCCACAGTTAACTAATTGGGCTAATCTTGCAGTCATAGCATCACACTTTAAGTACCTATAATAAAGTAAATTATAATTAGCAACAATGTTTCAAGCACTACAATTTGCTTAAAATAAGGTTTTTTATTATTGTAATAATTTGATTAATGGCTCAATCATCGAATGACTATTCTCAACCACTGTATTCTCTCTATATTCAAAACAAATTTTGTCAACTCTTTGGTAAGTTTTAGAGAACATTTACGATGTAACACCAAGCTTGATTCCAACAAGAGATTTTATTGCTGTTAATTTAACGTTTGAATCAATCAATTCATCAGCAAATAATACCAAAACACCACACACTACATTATTATCACTGGCTTTACTGTTTTCGTTTGACAGATAACCTCTTTATTTTTGACAGTTCTTCGTTTTACACTTCTCTCTGTTTACGATGAGTATGAAAACACTCATTCACACCAAAATGGCGTATGGGTCTCATTTCTCGTACCAAACTGTTGGTAGTGACCTATTTTAGGTTGGCACTACATGAAATTGACCAATCAGCGGTCTCAGATTCCATCATTCCGAGTGCTATAGTCAACTAACACGATCTTCCTATGTCCCGCCGTTAGGAAAAGACCCTGTATATACTTCTGCTACTTTCGCTTTTAATTCGAACCTGGTTATATTTTACGTCATTTCCTTTCTAACTAAGCGCTACCAACCTAAGAGAATAAAACATACAAAAACCATAGACATGATTATTATAGAGACTTGTGCTACTCTCGATCGATAGCCACGTACTATTCGCCATCGCAACACTCACTAGGTGGCGCATCGAATCGTGAAAAAATGGCCGCTTAAAAAGGAAATCATTAGAGAAAAAGAGATAGTGCAAGTTAGAAAAAATAGAATAAATATAATTATTAGGTCACCATTAATGGAATTACTTTTGCAATATGTTGGACACACTAAATATTAATTTCTGTGAAAAATTTTTCCAATGTTTTCCTTTCAAAGTCAGTTCTGAATTCACCACCAGTTGGCGCTGACCTTTGCGTGCGACAGCGAATACAGCGTAGCATAATTCTAAGGCCCAACGCCACCAAGCCCGGCTTACGGTTAGCCAGCTAAAAAGGGCTACCAACATATGAAAAAGATAGAAATTTTTGTTGGCAATCACGAAATACTGATAAGAACTGTACTTCACATAGATTTTTCTTACTTTGGCCAAAATCGTAAAAAATATAAATTATAGAAAAATTGAAATTTTGCTTCTTAATTTCAATTTCTTTTCCCCTTAAATTGACAACAAGTACAGGTAAATTAAAAAAAGGACTAATACTGCGTTTAATGTATAATTTTAAATAGCCTATGTATAACTATAAAAGTAATTAATATAATAAACATTGTAGGTGCTCTTATTTTCGCATTATGGATATTTTGGATAGGATAGAAGATTTAGCTGAAGATTGGTTGGACGAAGACGATCATAATTTTCAAATAATATCTGCACGAAGACCTAGAGTAATAAGGATAAGGAACAATTGGCTTCAAATGTTGAATAATTTTGATTTTAAAAATAGATTTAGGCTTAACAAAGAAGAATTCAATATGGTGTTAAATAAAATTGAATGTAATATAATTAATAGAACAAATAGGTAATAAAATAATATTGTAAATCCATTCATTTAAAATAATAAAATTCTTATTAATATTACGTACATTTCAAAATTCTAGAAATAATTTCATTCCACCAGTAATTCAGTTATTGGTAACTCTTAGATTTTTAGCAACAGGCTCATTTGTTATAGCTATAGCAGATTTTATAGGCATAAGTGTTTCAAGTGCACTGAGAAGTATTCATAAAGTTTCGATTGCAATTGCTGAGCTACATTCGGAATTCATAAAGTTTCCAACAAACAACAATGATATTCGACAGTGTCAAATAGGAAATTTTAAATTGTCTGGGTTCGTCAAAGTTATAGGAGCAGTAGACTGTTTTCATGTGAAAATTCAATCTTATGGTTTGGAAAATATTAATTTTGTATAATTACTAACATTAAGTGTATAACACCAATCTATTAAAATTATTTATTTGTTAATTACAGGTGGAGAAAACAGTGAACTCTTCAGAAATAGAAAAGGGTATTTCTCGATAAACGTGCAGGCAATTGTAAACTCCAAATTACAAATATTAGACTTGGTTGCCCGTTGGCCTGGATCTGCACATGACTCAACAATATTTGACAACTCAAGAATTAAAGCACGCTTTGAAAACCTAGAATTTGGAGACGGAATATTATTAGGTGATTCTGGATACCCTTCTTTGCCATATTTATTGACGCCACTTTAAAATCCTCAAACATCATCAGAAGTATTATACAACGAAGCTCACATTCGTACTCGCTGCATGGTGGAGAGGTGTTTTGGTATTTTGCAAAGAAAATTTGCTGTTTTGAGCTTAGGGTCTAGGTTCAAAACACCAAAAAGAATATTGCCATTAATGAATAATTTTGAACAAATTTTCCTTTGGAGAAAATTTATCATTAGAATTTCGTATACTGATTTTTATAATATTCAACATGAAATTATAGGTGTGAATTTTAAAAATGCAAATAAAGAATACTGATTGAGCTATAAAACTTTAAATATATTTGAGCTCAAAAAAATTGGGGAAAAACCGTAAAACGGATTAAAAAACCCCATACAAATGTTTATGATACAAAGGAGTACTCACAGTGTAATTACGCATGGATCATTAGATCACTAGCAAGAAGAATGCAAATATTACATCTCCTTTCTTGTTATATATCAAACTCGATATATATGATATATGTTTAAGAAATCCGTGTTTCTTAATGATTTGGTTATTAATGAATTCTTAAATTTGTTGTAAAGAATTGGTATAATTACCCACGTGAATCAATTGATCCGCACAAAATATAACTTATATATACAAAATACGTTATTGTGATACACAAAATGAGAGTCAGAAAATAAGAATCAACCTTCTTCTCTTTTTTAATATTAGCTATTATAACGTGTGCACTCATCGGAAAGTTTCAGAGAACTGGACTTGTAGTAAGTAATAAAAAACAAAAAAGAATTGAGAATGTTAATTTTCTCATAGATGGCAATGATATATCATGTGTTTTATTTTAAATCATTTGAGACTCAACAATTAATAAGAGCATGTGCTATCTTACACAATATCTCAAGATTATCAGTACTTGCAGATGAGGATATCGACAGTTCTGCTTATAATATTAGAAATGAATTACTGGATGAAAATTCAAACGAGTATGGTAGAACAAATTTTATTAAAAATTATTTTCGAAATTTAGTATCAGATCATAATTATTGCTAATTATAAATGTTTCCTATAAAAGTATTATGTCCTTTTATATTATTGCATGTTTTTGTAAGTTGAAATGTACATACATACTGAAAGTTTTTGCTTTTTCAATTTCTAAAATTACACTAACCATAGGATCTGGAAATATATTTGTAAAGTTTATAAATTTCTTATAATTAAAAGGGGAGAAAGAGAAGATTATTTTTTTAATATATAATTGTACAATATTTTTCTATTTCATTTTATGCTTTTGGACTAAATATTTACTCCATTTAAATAAAATAATAGTATTTGTTTAATGTATACATTGTCAAAATATTTTATTGTTTAAATGTTGTAAAAATAATTTTTTTTATAGTTTAACGTATAATGAATGCTATAATAAAAGTAATCTTTGAATAGACTTCTTTTAAGCAATAAATTTATTTCTTCCTTAAAACAGTCTTACGACAAAAATACAGGGTCAGAAATAACGTTGTTTGACAAATGGTAAATACAAATCTCAATGAAGGAATAGCGAATCATAATAGAATGATATAAAAATAATTTTGTTTTGGTTTACTTGGTGGTTAAAGAAGAAAGTGGACAATTTTGTAGTCAGACACATAGTTATAAAAATTAGGAGCTTTCGCTAAACATTATGAAAAAAAAAATAAAAGGAGATTCTTTAACTTAACCTATAAGATCTACAAACGTTACACATGGCTGATATAATATGCATACACATGCGCATTAATATAAATCATAATAATATAAATATTCTTATACATATTCAAGACATTTTGCATTATACTTAATCAAAGTATGAAATATATTTTTGCTGTTATGCTAATTTATATAATTATACTGTTCGCATATCACAGATACGTTTTCGTATTGCCTCACACATGTTGTACATTATAAAAGTTACCTTTAAATTATAAAATATAATTTATCATAAAACTTAATAACATTTTTAAACGTCAGAATTATTACTCAACAAAATAAAATATATAATAAAACGTTGCATCGTTTTGTTATGCCAAACTTAATCACATCGTATATATATACGTAACTATATACACGGAGGTTCTCTAACGGCGGCATATAGGAGATTCGTGTTAGTTGACTATAGCGCTCAGGATGATGGTTTCTGAGAACGCTGATTGGTCAATATCATGTAGTGCCAACATGAAATGGTCCGTTACCAATAGATGAATAAGAAAAATGAGATTCATCCGCCATATTGGTGTGGAGAAATGTTTACATGCTAATCCTAGCAGAAAGAGGTGTAAAATGGAAAATTGTCAAATAGTGAGGTTACTAAAGTAAAAATTGAAAATAATGAATGGAAAGTACGAATATTCTTCATTTTCATTCGAAGTATTCAATTTTTACTTTAGTAACGACTACATTTGACATTTTTCCATTTTACACCTCTTTCTGCTACGATCAGCATGTAAACATTTCTACACACCAAAATGGCGGATGAATCTCATTTTTCGTATCCAACTATTGGTAACGGCCTATTATCTGTTGGTACTACGCAATATTGACCAATCAGCGTTCTCAGAAACCATCATCCTAAGCGCTATAGTCAACTAACACGAATCTCCTATATGCCGCCGTTAGAGAACCTCCCTGTATATGCCTTACATTTATCTAATTATTATTCATTTAGACCCAAATTTTTTTGTAAAAGCTTAACAGATAATTTTTCTTTTTGTAATTGAATTTCCAATATTTCTTTCTCTATATTGGATTTTTCAGAATGATTTATTCGTAATACATTTATTAATTCTATTTTTTTTTGCAACAAATTTATTTGTAGTTCATTAATATTTGTTGTCCTGACGGTTTTTGAACTTTCTCCAGCTCCTCTAGAGATTGCTTTAGAAAGTGGGTTACTTATAGGTTTTTTCAGTTTACGGGGGTTCCATCTTGACCAATCATCTATTTCACCTTCATCAAGCAGGTACTACAAATAGTAAGTATAAATATTATATTTTATTATGTTACCAAATTGTACTAAGACAATGTACTATTTGCAGTTAAATAATGAACAATATAATTTTAATACAATTATATTCTTATTGATAAACATTGATCTAATTGTATCAACAAAGAAATATAGGAAAAAGAATCAATCAATATAATAAGTCAAGGTGACTTCATTAATGATAGTAGCTAAGATTAAAGTTTGAAAACTTGTTTACAAATTTTACATTACATATTTAGATATTTTACCTCAAAAATAGGATCATCAGGATCATTGGCGTTAGGATCAATATTCTCTTCGTTCTCCATTAATGTGCTGTTAATTTGTTGGGATGAAAGCTGTTCATCTGTGTCGAAAGGATATTGCAATCCTTCAATTGAAAGGCCAATTATTTCATGAACCTTTTCTGCTAAAATATCTGGCCTGACAGAAAGTTTTCCACCACCTGGAGGATTGAAAATTATATGATATAATAATAATTGATTAATATAATCAACCAATTCTATCAATTACCTGTTAGGTAAGTTTCTCTTTTTGTTAAAGCATAATGCTTTTTAGCCGAATATTTTAAATTTTTCCACAAACTCTGCAGAGTTTTTTGTGTTCTATTTCCAATTGGAATAGATCTGTTGAATTCTTCAGTTATTTTATCCCAAGCTTTAGCTTTTTCTTTCTTTCCAATGGCATCAGTTATTTTGTTCTCTATTACGCTTTTATACCTCAGTAGTGGTAGCTAGGGGGTTCCTGTGACACGGCGGTGAGGGGAGTGCGGGTGTGCGGGGGGGAAGTGTCTTGGGTTCCTGTGACATGGGGGTAAGGGGGGTGCGGGTGTGCGGGGGGAAGTGTCTTCTTGAGAGCTGGAGTATATTGGGTGATGAGGGGGGTGCGGGTGTGCGGGGGGAAGTGTCTTCTTAAGAGCTAGGGTTTATTGGGTGATGAGGAGGGTGCGGGTGTGCGGAGGAAATGCTTTGGCTATGGGGAGTGAGAGAGAGAGAGATCCCTCTCACCCTCTCTTTCTCTCTTAGAGTCTCTCACCCCTCTCCCATCAGCCTAGGGCCCGGATGGTTAATTATCCTACGGGTCCACTAGTTCCCTAAGGCTTACCCCCTCTCCCATGACCCTAGGACCCGGATGGTTAGTTATCCTACGGGTCCACTAGTTCCCTAAGGATTACCCCTCTCCCATCACCCTAGGGCCCGGATGGTTAGTTATCCTGACAGTTACCCAGAGAACTTTTTTTTGTATTTTAGTTGGTGGAGGAAAAAGTTCCAATTTTCTCCACTAGGTGGCGATCACGAAAATTACGGGGAACAGCTACACCGCTAGGGGGGTCCTCAGCATCTTACGGACTGACATTTTTTTTCTTAGACCTGCCCTCGGAGGCTCTTTTCTCCCCCCCACATACTTATCTTAGACCCTCCCACTATTTTCCTACTATAGACCCGCCATTTAACTTGATTTCACATTTTTCCTTAAACATTGAGCACTATGTAGATATTTTTTCTTTTATGAGTTAGTAATAATTATAAAGTGCTTTTTTCATTTTTTTCTTTTTTCTTTTTTCTTTTACGGATTAAATTAAGGGAAACAGGAGTAGGGGAAAAGAAAGAGACTATTAAATAACATTTATCATATAATTAAAAACGAACATGAAACTTATATAAAAAACTAATACAATTGAAACTTATATAAAAACGAATATACAATAATATTTAGCCCATTCAGCTAATAACAGCTTCTGAAACATAAAAAAAATTTATTAATATCAAGTAAATTGCGAACTTAATTTTTAATATTTACCTTTTATTTGTTTCCGCACCCACTTTGCGAAAACATCTACCTCCTGTTTCACACAGTGGACAGGCTTTTGTGTTTTTCGCGTAATTTTAATTTTATGCAGCTCACAAGGAATAATGTCTGTTTTTATATATTCAATTAAGCAATCGAATTTTGGACAATTAAAATTTTCTAAATTGACATTATTAATATTCATTATATTTAATAAGTCACGTTCGAAGTGTCCACCTTTATATGCAACCACTGGTTGCACACTGTCACATTCAATGATTTTTAGAAAATCATATATTTCATTTTGTGAATATCTTTCATTTCCCGTATTTCCATATGCAATTCCGTGCACATTATTAAACACAAAAGATGCAGTTTTCCGGTCAGCAATACTTAAAGTGTTCATTGATCCACAAACTTTAAACGCACCGTAATGTGTTAAGTTAGAGTATATATTTTTAATAGCCACTTCTTTGTACACTATCTTCTTATTAACGATAAATCCATCCACATCTATTATGTGCGTGATATCTCTTAAATGATGCATAATGTCAGAGTACCTGAAAATTCTGTGACTAAAACTGAGCTGAAGATTCTGTGGCTTAAACTGAACTGAAGACTACCCTACACGCTTCTCAAGATTTTTTAAATGCTGTAAGGGATGTGAAAAATTTGATCTGTGGTGGGAGATGACTAACCAGACACTCTTAGAAACACCATTGGTCCAAAGAGTGAATAGTTAAGGATAGTGGGAGAATTGAAATAATTGGTTTGAAGAGAAGGGGAAAACTTTAGAGAAACAAAAAAAGAATATATTTAAAATAAAGGCAAAGTGTAATAAATTTAGTATAAAAAACGCTAACATGATGATCCCAACGTTCGTCGATTTTCAAGGATTCTATTTAATGGATAAGACATTTATAGTTAAAGAATTTGCAGTTTTACAAGAACTAAAAGTGCATCATATTTTATTTTCACCCCCCTTTCCACATACTTGGTTAAGTGAAGAGGAGAGAAAGAAAACAGAGTAAGTATATTTTATAAAAAACAACGAATTATTATTTTCAATGAATAAGGAATTTCTTTTTCAGTTCAATCTTTTTCAATCATCATGGCTTAAATTGGATGGATGGTTTTTCACCATATTATAAATATAAAGATATTATAAAAAAATATGTATATGAGGATACGGTTTTTTTAAAAGGGGTGGAAAAGTTAAATTGGTTAAAGAGTATTTGTGATTTAGAAATTAGTAATGTAGATGAATATGTGTGGGGAAATTATAATTTAGAAGATGGTTTATATAATTCACAACTTCCTATTTGCATGAATCATGAAGGTATATGCGCACTGAGTTAATTCTGGAGCTGCGTATGAAATCTTTCCGCTGTGGAGTCGATGTGAGATAAGACTTTCTTCGTTTCATCGGAATTATGAAAGATTCCTCGTGTGAGAGAGATCTCTTTATAGGTTCCATTTTCATCTCATGTTTCGGTGCAACGAAAATTGCTTGATTATTTTCGGTGAGCTTCTTTAATGGTTCAACTATTGGTTTAAAAGTTTCATTTAAACTGTCTTCCATCATTACTCTGTCTGATTTGAGTGCGCGATATTTTTGACGAATTACTTCACTTGCCTCAGCAATCTTCTTTAGAAGCTTTTTCTCCTTCATTTTGTAAAGCTATTCTCTATTCAATATATAGACTTGTTCAACGTTCAAGGTTAAACTAACATTTTTGACCATTAACATCACTCTTTAATCACAGCATATTTATTGAAACCCTTTCGATATCGTCCATTTTGCATTGCACTGTCTTTATCAATTACTAAAAATCCATAATCACGCTTCTAACAATTTGAACACAACTCATAAAATTTTTCAAACGCCATATCTGTATTTACATGTTCGTTATATATATGTTTTAGGTTAGTTCCATCTTGTTTAAAAATAATTAAAAAATTTGCATTATCACGTATTAGATGTTTTGGTATCCTTGCATAAGTCTGACAAAGATAAAAGCAATCAATCTTAGAATGTCTACCCATGGAGAAGTAGTCTCTTATATTGTCTTGCTTATCGGTTGCAACATCATCAAATATGAAAATTGAATTTGGTAGTGCTTCAGCTACTTTTATAACCTCACTATTATTAGAAAATTGGAAATAACTAATTTCTTCATTGTCCGATAATAGTCGCTCCAAGTATCGATATTTTGGTTGCTGCAACGATTTTGAATAAACGTATAGGTTTTCAAATCTCACACCCTGAGGGCTTTCTATAAGGCTCAGCAATACATTTGTTTTTCCACAATTTGAAGGGCCACAAACTATACAGCGTATGGTTGATGGGAGTAGAGGTCCGTGACGTCTCATGCATTTATCGGTTGTTCGGTAATCTATATTAGAAACACGAATACCGAGCGGCTGCTTTACGAAGTCCATGACTGAAAACTCTGTGGTCATACAACCTATTTATAGGAATGAAATGAATTGTTTGATCAGTTCTCATCATGCCGTTATTAGTGTTAGATGTGTCAAGTTTGGAGGTATTAACCGCTGAGCAGTTTGAATACATACCGAAAATTTTACTTTTAAAGTACTTTCCGCGTAGTATTCAAGAGGTTTGGAATAAATTGCCTGAACATATTCGTGCAGATCCTGAAGTACAACAATATCGCTGGTGTTTTAAACATCATAATCTACCTAATACAGATCACATTGATGGACCGCTCCCTTCAATAAAAGATTGCTGGGCTTGTCAGCAAACTCTGTGTGAGAAACAGAAAGAAAGTTCCACATGGTAAGCTACGGTTGTGGAACTTTTTTCAATAAAATACTGAATAAATTACCGTTCGAAGTACACATACCTGGCTACAATTATTGCGGACCAGGTACTCGACTTCGAGAACGGTTAGCACGTGGTGATCCTGGTATAAATCCTCTAGACGAAGCCTGTCGTGAACACGATATCGCATATTCAATATATAAGGATCTGCCACCACGTCACCAGGCTGATAAAGTTCTTGCACAGCGTGCACGAAAACGTATCACTGCTAGTGACTCATCTTTACGTGAACGAGCAGCTGCAGCAGCAGTCTGGGCATCCATGAATGTAAAACGAAAACTTGGCTTAGGCCTACAAGTGCATGGAAGAAGCATGAAGAAAAGAAAAATTCGTGTACCGAAGAAACGAGGAGGTTTATTGAGGAAAAACCAATTTACTCAACAAAAAAAACGGGGGGGTTTATTACCTCTGCTCCCACTGTTGAGTGCAGTGGGCGCATTAGCTGGGGGCGCAGCAGGTATAACAAAAGCTGTAAACGATGCGAAAGCATCCAAGAGACAATTGGAAGAGATACAGCGTCACAATCGTGTAATAGAAGGCAGGCGTGGACATGGTTTATACCTAACCCCTTACGGACGAAGGGGAGAGGGTTTGAAAAGGAGGAAAAAAACCTCGCAAAAAAAAAAATAAGCAACCTCCCGAAATCTGGAGCTACTAGTAATATTCAATTATTACATGCATGTCAGGATATACCACATTTTCGAGGAGTTTTTATGCGCACATCTCTACCGCAAACCGTACTATGCAATGAGTGTGCAATCGTGAACCTGGATGAAGATAAAGGTTCTGGTACACATTGGGTTGCCTACGTTAAACGTAATAATTACGTAAAGTATTTCGACTCCTTTGGAAATTTGAAACCTCCAATTGAACTTTTAGATTATTTTGGTCCTTCTGCTATAATCTACTACAACCACGATCAATATCAATCGTATGATACAAGCATATGCGGTCAGTTGTGTGTCAAGTTTCTACGTGAACAATGTCTTTAACGGTTACGCTGTCTGACCGCGAGTCCATATTAGAGGCAGATTTTTTCCCACCGATCAATCTTCGGGAGGAGCAATATGAACTTGGTCTCGTAGACTTTCAGAGCTTCAATTCAATCGCTAATGTTGATGAGTCGAACAATAAGTTTTACTACGATACTGAAGATCTGACTATACCTACAGGTTGTTATGAATTGAGTGCTATAAATGATCTTTTGCGTACATTCATGCATGAGGCGGATAATGAAGATGTCATTATTCTACGTGCTAATAATAATACGTTGAAAAGTGAAATAAAGTGTAAATATCTGATCGATTTTACAAAACCTAATAATATAGGCTCTTTATTGGGTTTTTCGTCAGATCGAATTATTCAGCCGAACACTCTAGCCGAATCAGACCAGCCCGTAAACATTATAAGGGTGAATATTTTACGAATTGAATGTAATATTACTGCTGGTGCATATACAAACGGCAAACCTCAACATGTTATACATGAATTTTTTCCAAGCGTGCCACCAGGCTATAAAATCTCGGAAACACCGAAAAACGTCATTTACTTGCCAGTCATTGTGAAAGTAATTGACCGTCTTACTTTGCGCATTCTCGATCAGGAAAACCGTTTAGTAAATTTCGATGGGGAAGAAATTACAATTCGATTACACATTAGAAAATGCTAATTTACAAGAATACTTATAAATCACCGATACCAGATGAGCCTATCATCAGTCCAACAGTTGCTGCAGGAGCAGATACATTGGGTGGGGATTACGTTAGAAGACCGCTAACAAGAAAAAATATAACCTTTCTTCAATCACTGGGTTTCAAGGTCAGAAATAAAAATGGACCTGTTGGACGTAACCGCACAACCTGTGTACGACAATCGCATTACTAAAATGGAAATACATGCTTACAATCCGTATGCAAATGCATCATTGGGAAATAGTGACGAAATTCGAATTCCAATACAACAGCAAGATTTAATTCTTCTACCATGTGAGAGTTACCTATACATAGAGGGAAAATTAATCGAGGGCACTCGTGCTCAGGGTGCAACAGTTCAAGATACAGTGGGACTTGACTGCAATTCCATGGCATTCTTGTTCGATGAAATTCGCTATGAATTGAATGGTATTGAGATTGACCGCAGTAAGAATGTGGGTATTACTAGTTCCATGAAGAATCTCATTTCTCTGACTGGGGAGGAGAGTACGAGTCTACACCATTCAGGATGGTTTCTATCAGATTATAAGCCTACGAAATATTTTAATTTTTGCGTACCACTGAAAATGCTGTTGGGTTTTTGTGAAGACTATAGAAGAGTCATAATAAGTGCACGTCATGAGCTCGTTCTCATTCGAGCGCGTAATGATACGAATTCGATATATTCTTCAACGAAAATCACCGACTCCAAAATTGATGTTCAAAAAGTGCAATGGAGAATTCCTCATATATCATTGAATGAATACACAAAACTTCAATTTCTACGTATTATCGACCAAAACAAAAGCCTCACCATGGCTTTTCGATCCTGGGAACTCTACGAATACCCGCTTCTACCAGAAACACAGAGGCATACGTGGGCTGTAAAAGCTGCAACACAATTGGAGAAGCCTCGATACGTTATTCTAGCATTTAGAACAAATAAGAAGAATACGCAGCATATGAAGGTGCTTGACTTCGATGATAGTTTTGTTCGTGATATTAAAGTCTATCTTAATTCTGAATTTTATCCGTATGATCGACTTGATACTGATACTGAAAAATCACGATTTTCTGTACTATATGATATGTATGTTAAATTTATCCAATCCTATTATGCTGGAGAAAAACCGTCGAAACCAATGCTTGATTACAACAATTTCTTAGAATATGGCCCTCTCTTTGTCATTGATTGTTCGCATCAAAACGAATCTATTAAATCTGGCACAGTTGACGTTAAAATAGAGATCGATTGTTCTAAAAATATTGCAAGTAATACTACTGCGTATTGTTTAATTATACATGATAAAATTGTTGAATATAACCCGCTTACAAGTATTGTTAGAAATGTAAGTTAATCGTTAATAGTTAGAAATGTAAGTTAATCGCTAATAGTTAGAAATGAATGTTAATCGCTAATAGACTATAGTTAAGCTTATCATTATAATGAAGGAAAAAAATAATAAATAAGATATAATAATCATTTATTTGTGTTTAAATTATTCCTTACAAATGTTTTCTAAATTAATCTTTTGAAATTTGACTAACAATTGCAAATGTCATATTATTGTAATTTCCACCATGATACGTGAATGTTAATATTTGATTTGAAGCTGCATCTTGAAAATTCTTGAATTGTTCTTGTTTTTCCAGTAATGCCATCATCCTCGCAGGCAAGAAGAACCATTCCTTCGTAAGCAGCTTTGCTATTATTCTATCCCCATATTTGGTTTTAATTTTCGATAATTCAGTTATTCGGTATGACCCCCCAATCTCCAAAGTATTCAGTTTTATAAAAGTTTTTGGTTCTACAGTTGCGAGTTCATTAATCTTAGTTAAATCCATTTCTATAATAATAAAATAATATTAAGAATAGAGAATAATGTAAAAAAGAAAAAATAATTCTTACCTTCTAAAGATTGTCTACGACAATTACGTGACAATAAAAAAATATTCTATCTGCAACGTGAAACTGGTACTTTGCACTGCTTGAAGCTTCAATACTGCTATTACACCACAATAAAATATTATGACTGCAGCGTTACAGACTTGAATTTTCGACTGCTTCACGCTTCTAATCGAGACTGAATGAAATTTCCTAATTGCTAGCGTGGGTGACTTTGAATAATATCCTAGGAGGGAATAAGATATACACACTTGGAAATTGAGAGTAGGGGAAGTGTTGCAGGCAAACGAAACTTGGGTGGCTTTGAATAATATCGTAGGAAGGGATAAGATATACACGCTTATTGGAAATTGAGAGTGGAGGGACTGTTGCAGGCGAACGACATTTTTGATGGGTTACTCACTCATGATTGTAGATTTCAAAGAGAATTCATTATTTTAAACCTGTTGATACATGTATTCTTTAGATCAAGTAGTTGTTAATTAAAATAAATAAATCCATTTAATTATATACACGTTCCTTATATAAAGTGACATCAGTCTAGAATATAAACTTTTCATTGTTTAAAAGCAAGTCGTGAGATACACGTTCTTCAGATCAAATAACCGTCATCTAAAACAAATATATTTAATTCAAACGTGTCATAACACGTACTAGATGGTGCAGATAGTCACGTTCCTCAGATAAAGTAATGACAGTTTAAAATATAAACTTTTCATTATTTAGAAACGAGTCGTGAAATATACGTCCATTATTACTTGGGTTGGAAATACTAGCATCTTAAGGACATATCCTGAGTGCAGCTTAAAATTTACGAGCGCATCAATGGCTTTTCGACAATCTTACGTCACACTGTGACTCTGTTTAGCACGTGGGATCATTTGTCTGCTCTGCTTGTGAGAAAAGTCTCGAAAAAAATAGCTAGAGACTGGTTGAGAGGGTAAAATATAGGCAGAAGGTATCGGGTCAGTTTTAGAGAGCCCTGGGAAAGCTCATAGGAGGAACATTGGGTGGTCCCTAGAATTTCACTCCCCATTGTTTCGCAAAAGGAAAAATAATGTCTGTTAACTATGTGACATGTAGAGCATGCTTACAGGAAGATGTAATGAATAATCTATTCACTTATAATATGCTTACAGTAATTTTTATTCAATATTCAAAAGATTTAACATATAATACTTTTATTCAATATATATATATATATATATATAACTAAAAAGAGTTTTAACATATAATATTTTAAAATATCAAGCTATTCTTCTGCCCTTGCTACCTCCATCGTTGTCTCCTCCTCATCCTCCTCCTCCTCCTGCTCCTCCTCCTCTTCCTGCGGAATTATCCCTGCCTCTATCTCAATCATTCTGATACCTCTCATCAACAGTTGTATACAGCGTGTTACTGTAAAAAATCATCAGATTTTAGAAAAATGTATGATGCAATCTCATTCATAATAACTTACTATTTTCATACTCCATTCCATGCATCTCGATTGTTTCTTCATTTACCGCTTGTGATAAATTTTGCATAATTTCATCTATTATTCTTGTAATTATATGATTTACTGGAGAATTCTGTCTATACGCTAAATTAATAATCACTTGATACTGCATATTTTTTCACTTTATATTTATCGACAGCTTGTATAAGAAAAAAGGAATCTGTACCCAAGGTTCAAGAAAGGTATAATGTGAAATTAAAAGAAGGACCCAAGGAGGAAAATAGTAGGAGGGAATAGAATGGGTATGTGGAGGGAAAAAGACCCTTCAACGGTGTAGAGGTAGGTTGAGAGGGAAGAAAAATGGTTAAATGTGAAATCAAGTTAAATGGCGGGTCCATAGTAGGAAAATAGTGGGAGGGTCTAGGATAAGTATGTGGAAGGAGAAAAGACCCTCCGAGGGCAGGACTAAGAAAACAAAAATGGCAGTCCGTAAGATGCTTAGGACCCCTAGCGGTGTAGCTGCCCCAGTAATTTTCGTGATCGCCACCTAGTGGAGAAAAAAGAAACTTTTTCCTCCACCAACTAAAATACAAAAAAAAGTTCTCTGGGTAACTGTCAGGATAACTAACCATCCGGGCCCTAGGGTGATGGGAGAGGGGTAACCCTTAGGGAACTAGTGGACCCGTAGGATAACTAACCATCCGGGTCCTAGGGTCATGGGAGAGGGGGTAAGCCTTAGGGAACTAGTGGACCCGTAGGATAATTAACCATCCGGGCCCTAGGCTGATGGGAGAGGGGTGAGAGACTCTAAGAGAGAAAGAGAGGGTGAGAGGGATCTCTGTCTCTCTCACTCCCCATAGCCAAAGCATTTCCTCCGCACACCCGCACCCTCCTCATCACCCAATAAACCCTAGCTCTTAAGAAGACACTTCCCCCCGCACACCCGCACCCTCCTTACCCCCATGTCACAGGAACCCAAGACACTTCCCCCCCGCACACCCGCACTCCCCTCACCACCGTGTCACAGGAACCCCCTAGCTACCACTACTTACTTCTTCATTATTTCAATGAAGATAAGTTTGTCCTCTTTAGTAATAATGCTTATTGGTACTAGATTTTCATTCTTTTTTAACCTATGGGGAATAATTATATATAAGCACTTACATTATTTAACGTTAGAATTTTATATTATATATATGTATATCTACTATTTAAAATCTTATATTAAATATAGTTTTAGTCCTTTTTTTAATTTACCTGCACTTGTTGTCAATTTAAGGGGAAAAGAAATTGAAATTAAGAAGCAAAATTTCAATTTTTCTATAATTTATATTTTTCACGATTTTGGCCAAAGTAAGAAAAATCTATGTGAAGTACAGTTCTTATCAGTATTTCCTGATTGCCAACAAAAATTTCTATCTTTTTCATATGTTGGTAGCCCTTTTTAGCTGGCTAACCCTAAGCTGGGCTTGGTGGCGTTGGGCCTAAATAGCGGAGTTGGCAACGCTGCGGCTGCGCATCACTGATTGAAGACTTGTCACCACTTGTCACTTGAAAAGGCAGTTTGCCTGCGGTGAAGGATATCTCCTTTCTTTTAAACCTTACTCTTATCTGAAAAGAATAAGGAACTCGTCGTGGAGAGTGGGAATCTTAGGGCCAGTACAAAATGGAAATTCAAGCATACCATTTGAAAAAATAAAATCTGAAAACTGCAGATTTAGGCTGGCAACATTGCGAAAAAATAACGTCACTTCGTAGACGAGGCTGAGTCAAGAAATTGTGAAATGGTAGTACAATATTTTGACAGGCATGCATTATGAATTTCGAACGAAAGCGAAATAAGCAATGCCTTCAGAAAGTGTGTGTGTGTTTAATAATTATAAGATAATTAATATTCAGAAATATGTACTTATATATTAAATTAATTGTATGCGAATTATTATTAATGATATAAATGTAGATTGTGTTTTGGTAAATAAAAGTGTTTTTTTTTAGCTGAACAAGAATATAGGGTTTATTTTTTAAATACAATCATTAAATTGTTATAATTTTAAACAATTATAAAATATAATATTCATTATTTTTATCGAAACAAAATTCCTGTTTAATTCTTAATACAAATTACTGACAATGCAAAAAATTATGAAAATTTTTCTACCTTCCTTTACACTTTGATCTTTTGCTTTTCATTCTACGTTAGCTGTTACAAGAATTTGATGTAAAGTTGTCTGTTCGCCAGGCCTTTAAATAGTCTCTATCACCATTTGGAGATTGCAACTTGCACTGGGTTACCCTACCTTGCACAGTGCATTTGGTTCCCACCATTTTACTAATCCCTTACCAGCCGTGAAATTACTTTATTAACAGCAAAATAACTATTGAACAATATTGAACGAAAACGATTAAAATATGTACATGACAGATGGAAAACTGTACTTGAACTCTTCTAAATTAAACGGCAAGTCTGTAAAAGAAATTGTATATATATATATATAGTTACAAACAACAAGTTAAATGTTTATGAAAAAGTATAATAATATGCAAGTCAACCACTTATTTTTATATGATTTATATACACTTGCCTTGAAAAATAATTTTCTATTAAATCTTGCCGATCATTAGGCGTGGGAGAGGACCAAACTTGTGGAATATTTAAATAATTCTGCATATCGGTTTTGTGATATGATTTATCACGTCTTATGACGTTGTGGAGAATGGCAGTAGCCATAACAACATTCATTGTACGTTCCCATTTTGTGAAGCGGGTTCCAATTGTTAAAACTGGAAACGTCCTTCCCCAAACTCCAAAGCATCTCTCCACCTAAAGCAATTATATTATAATGAAGATAACCATGCGAATAAAAGTGAATTCCATTATTATATTTATAGTTATACCTACCATGCATCTTGTCCTTATGTGTGCTTCATTATATAGGACCTCCGACGGTGTTTGTGGATTCGCTAGCGGTATTATTAAATACCGATGGTTTCGGTAGCCACGGTCACCTAAAATAATACCATTTTCAAATTGAAAATTGTCGAATCGGAATTTGAGTCGACTATTCTCAAAAATAGTACTATCATGGGCTGACCCCGGCCACCTGGTAACGATATCCGTAATTTCTAGTCGGCTGTTAACTAGGCACTGCACATTAAGGCTGAAGAAACCTTTGCGGTTTCTAAAAAGCTCAGCATCTTCACCTCCTAAGTATAAATTGAAATAAATAAATTAAAATAAGGAAAAAATAATATTTTCACTATATTTTAAATAAATAATTATTAAAGACGATTACCATACGATCTTATTCGTATATGCACGCAGTCGATTGCTCCAACAACGCGAATCATTCCTGATAATTGGAAATTATCATTCGCTGTCCGTAATATCTCTCCTTCAGTTCTAGGCAGTTTAATATATTTTAAACGCAAATCACAAATTGCAGCTGATACTGAATGGACAATTGTTTTAGCACTATTTTTGTTAATTCCAGAAAAATCTGCTACGACTAGCAGGTAGCAGCCTGTAGCATAAAATCTTAGAGCAGTTAATAATTTTATACTGGCTGGAATTGCTATATTCCTGAAAATCAATAAATTATTATTTATTGAGAGTGTCATAATTATTGATATATGTTATATTAAATTGTGCTAATAATAAAATGGGTACTTACATTACTCTTGAACTGATGTTATGTTCAATTTGTCCCAAAATTTCTAAAATTTGCTTTTTATTAAGCCGAAAGCGATTAAAAAAATTCAGTATTATTCATTATTTCAAAATAATTTATCCTTCCTAGCACTACTCGACGTCTTCGCGGAGGATCATTTTCAGCTTCTTCTTCTTCTTCTTCATTTGAAGCATAAATCATTTCAGTTTCGTCCATTTTAAAACTTTATATTAAAATTCAGTGATTCGCTGATCTTGCCAATTATATTTATAAAACAAAATAGATATATGTTAATTACCCAGTGACAAAAGAGTTTGCTATCGATATCAATTCGATTTTAAATTGACATCAGTAGAAAACAAAATAATGTCAAATCAATATTGAATTGATATCGATAGCTAACCCTTTTTTACTGAATATTGGTTACGTTACATCGAGAGCGTTTATAAAATTAATATTTAATATAAAGAAAAGGTAAATTTGAAAATATTTTTTTATTATATAATGGTTAATTGAAATTATAACTATTTCTTGTTAATCAGAATTTAGATTTACAAATTACCACATAGTTTTGTTTATTTTTAAATTAATTTATATCAAAATTTCATTTATATTCCAGATGGAAAAAAATCACCGTTTTAAGTTTTTGGAGATTGTCCAAAAATATTTCTCCGTGGTAGAAAACAAAGCTACAGACGGTACTACCAAAGGAGAAAAACAAGAAGCCTGGAACAAAATTAAGGCGGAAATGATAGATGCGACCAACGGAGAATGGAGAAATTTATGCCCTGAAAATATGTGGAAAAATCTAAAAAGGCAAGCTCGAAAGTACCATGCAGCTTCAAGAAAGGAACATTATAAAACGGGTATATTTAATACATATTATATATTTGTGGTACTCATCGATTTTATTAATTTTTATTACATAATATTTTTATAGGCGGCGGAATATCGATGGCTCCTGACCCTGATGAATTTTTGGAACTTGTGGTTTCCTTACTAGGAAAATCCGCGGCTGGAATGGACTATCGTGGAGATTGTGATTATTTCCCACAAACGGGTTCCATTGAGCAACCTTTAGCCAGCTCATCATTGCAGCAGTATTCTATAAATAAAACCTCCAGCAGTTCATTTATTAGAAAAAATAATAACGGCAAAAAAGCTTCCGTTAAGTCCACAACTAACAATAATAATTTAGCAAAGCAGTCATCACATAAAACTGTAGCCAATAGTAAAGATTCTGCTGAAAAATTGTCAACATTAGAAGATTATTTTAATTCCGATGAATTTGAGGACTTTGACGACCCACAGCCTATATTTGATGTAAGTTTTTTAAATTGTATATAGTCTTCTACAAAAATTAAATATTACATTCTTAGGCATTAAAAGAAAGTGGAAATATACCTACTTGGGGCAATGATAATGGCCCCAAAAATTTGAGGAAACCCAAAAGCCAACCGCTTCAAAATATAATTTCCAGTAGCTGCTTATTAATAGAACCGGTAATCCAAAAGGAAAAAAGTGGTGCAGCTACATATAAAATATTATTGGATGAGCGGATTGCCACCCAAAGGGCCAAAAGGAAGTATTATGAACGGAAAATTGAACTTACTAATGAAAAGATCAAGCAACTAAGGAGAGGTACTTGACGTGCATATTATTATACTTTTTCATAAACATTTAACTTGTTGTTTGTAACTATATATATACAATTTCTTTTACAGACTTGCCGTTTAATTTAGAAGAGTTCAAGTACAGTTTTCCATTTGCCATGTACATATTTTAATCGTTTTCGTTCAATATTGTTCAATAGTTATTTTCCTGTTAATGTAAAGTCATTTCACGGCTGGTAAAGGATTAGTAAAATGGTGGGAACCAAATGCACTGTGCAAGGTAGTGTAATGGCCAGTGCAAGTTGCAATCTCCAAATGGTGATGGGGACTATTTAAAGGCCTGGAGAATAGACAACTTTACATCAAATTCTTGTAACAGCTAACGTAGAATGAAAAGCAAAAGATCAAAGTGTAAAGGAAGGTAGAAAATTTTTCATAATTATTTTGCATTGTCAGTAATTTGTATTAAGAATTAAACAGGAATTTTGTTTCGATAAAAATAATGAATATTATATTTTATAATTTTTTTAAATTATAACAATTTAATGATTGTATTTAAAAAATAAACCCTATATTCTTGTTCAGCTAAAAAAACACTTTTATTTACCAAAACACAATCTACATTTATATCATTAATAATAATTCGCATACAATTAATTTAATATATAAGTACATATTTCTGAATATTAATTATCTTATAATTATTAGACACACACACACTTTCTAAAGGCATTGCTTATTTCGCTTTCGTTCGAAATTCATAATGCATATGCCTGTCAAAATATTGTACTACCATTTCACAATTTCTTGACTCAGCCTCGTCTACGAAGTGACGTCATTTTTTCGCAATGTTGCCAGCCTAAATCTGCAGTTTTCAGATTTTATTTTTTCAAATGGTATGCTTGAATTTCCATCTTGTATTGGCCCTTCCTTAGGGCCGTTCTAACGGAGCAATTCAGGCAAGCCTCATGTACAACATGGCGGACAAAAATCTGAACGCGGAAATTTGGGTTGGCAGCAGTGATCGTAAACTCCGTGAACGTCGTTTTTTGTAGAATCAGATTTTTGCCAAATGGTTAGTACACGAGACTTTTGACAGGTCCATTTGTTTGCGTTATTATCTTTTTAACAATGCTAAATGCAAAGCCTGTGTCGCCTGTGTTAACAAATGGTGAATATATTTAACAATTATAACTACGATTTGTAGCTGACAGAATGTAATGAAATGTTATTACTGAATAAAATAAATTAAACCTTGACTTTTTGTATTTTTAATTAAATTCAAACTGTAGATATTGTTATGTAGCATGTAAAATAGATGGAAATTGCCGGTTTTGTATAAGAATTATATAGGGGAGTGCTTTATAATTAATTTTGAAGTGGTATGATAAATGAAAAAAAGTTTAATTTGTTGAAAGTGAATTTTATTAAACTATTAAAGTTGTTTTATAATTTAAAATTATCATTTAATTAATATGAATATTTCTAATTCTATGGCGCCAAAATTACATAAAGGTATCGTTTCCTAGTTTCATGAAGATTTATTGGTGTAAACGAAATTGAGAGAACATGTTAAAGTTAAAGCAATAATGGCTAATTTAATAAGAGCCATAATGAATCTTATATCGCCAATGAACGCCTTTGAAGCGAGTCAGTTGATTCATGTATTTTTTTGATAATAATTTATTATCCAACGATTATTCAAAAGGCGAAGACTTCTTTTTATTCCAACGTTCATCGAAATCTATTTCACATGAAAGGCATGAATTATGTTGTGTTATACTTCAATCTTTGTTCATTTTTGGAAAAAAAGTCTTCTTCCTCCAACAATGGTATTACGTCAGTCAAAAGAATTGGTCAAAACCTAGGAAAAGGAAAAGTACAGCTTAGTAGTCGTATTAGATATAAAAATTACATATTGAAACCAATAATGAATGTTTTACTGTTTAGGTTTTTAATTAGAAACCAAAAGGGCCACTAATAAGCACGCTGCGTCCTTGAACTGTCCTTTTTCGTACTTTTGGTGAAATTGTCACAATATTTAACTGGAATTAAACGAGACAAATAAATCCATACAAAATATACTACATTTGCATCATTTTTGTTCTCAACTAAGTACAATATTCAACAACCTAAAATTGTGAGTCTTTTAACAGCCAGCATACGGGATCTCCTAAATTTTTGAGTGAATCAGAACATTCCATTTTGCTATTATCAGCATACGTCTTATGAATTGATCAGCAATATGACTAATGAATCCAGTATCTTGCACTTTCTATGTCTACGTAAGAGCATTTCCAAATTGTCCTCGTTTAATGCACTTTAAACCTTGGATCCTGCAAATATTAGTAATTAATACATATCTTTGAAATATCTAATTATTGTCAGTATGAAAAATTAAATCAAACTACTTACCAATATTATTCATGTTATCCTTGAGAATATCTATTGGATGCCACATGAATTCCACGCTGTAAAATATAGTAATATAAATCTGCAGTTCATTGGTTTTCTCATACAAAGACTTGTTATAAAACGATAGGTTATACTTACTACACCGGTTGAAGGAGTATATTGACGTATGGGGCTACTACGGTTGTTTCACTGAAAGCCATTTGTGGCGCTTACTCGGGTGACTGTACTTGCCGGAAATATGGGTTTATGGCGCCAAAAATTTTCAAACATAAAACTTCCATAGTGATATAAAATTTTTGACTCAATGCCTTTTTAAAATAACAGATGCCACATCGCCGCCGGAATAATATTTAAATTTAACGTATTTACAATAAATAATAATGAAGGAGCCTTTTATACCAATCTGTTGAAATTAAAATTATTTATATTTATAATTATAATAATGTATGTATATACATTTCTTGGCATATACTCTACCTGCTAAAATATTCATCAATTAATCTTTGACGATCATCACTGCAAGGTGGCGAATGGACTTGGGTGATGCTTATGTAATGCCCAATACTTTGTGGGACTTTTCTGCTATCCCGTCGAGTAATGTTATATAAAATTGCGGTGGCAAGTATAACATTGATTGTTCTTTCTGGCGTTTGGAATCTTGTGCCCATCCTACCATTGCTGACTGGGAACATATTGCCCCAGCAGCCAAAACACCTTTCCACCTTAAAGTTTAATAAAGACACAAATTAAAATTAAAAAGAAAATAGTTTAATTAATATATTTATTTCTTACCATGCAGCAGGTACGTATATGGGCCTCGTTAAATAAGACCTCTGCTGGTGTTTCTGGATTCGCGAGAGGAGTCACCAAATATCGACTATTTGCATAGCCTCGATCACCCAGGATTATACCATTTTCGCATTCAAAATTGTCGAATCTATATTTTAAGCGACTATTTGCGAAAATGGTAGAATCGTGTGTGGAGCCTGGCCACCTCGCAACGATGTCCATAATCTCCAAATTGCTATTTACTAAGCATTGTACATTAATGCTCATAAATCCCTTCCTACACCTCCAGAGTTCAGCATCATCTCCTCCTAAAGATGAAATATATTAATAAGTTAAAAATATTCAATTACATGGAATTTATATAGCTTACATATGTATATTTGTTAATAAAATAAAATGTATTAAGTCATACATATACTTACCATATGATTTAATGCGTGCATGTACACAGTCTATTGCACCAATAACTCGTATCATGCCAGAAATTTCGAAATTTTGGGCCATTAAATGCAAAATATCCTCCTCTCTTTTTGGAATTTTAATATATTTATCAAATAGCTCATTTACAATGGCATGCGAAACTCTGTGCACGATTATCTGTGCGGTCCCCGTGGACATCCCGATAAAGTCGCCGACAACTTGTAAGAAGCATGCTGTAGCATAGTATCTGAGGGCCACTAACAATTGGATTGTCGGTATTACCGCATTATTATTTCTGCAATGATATCATATATTTTTTAAAAAAATTCTTTGACCTATTATTAAGAAAAAAGATATACACATATATAAATGTATACATACATGTTAATCTGCACTATTTTGTGTTCAATTTGTGTGAGAACTTCATGAAATTGAAATTTCGTCAAGCGAAATCGCATACGAAATTCTTTGTTATTATATTTATCAAAATAATTAATCCTTTCGTACTTCCAACGTCGTTCTCTTTGTCGTCCTTGCTGTCCTTCCTGCATATTTTCCATTTTTATTCAATAGTAAAATAATCACTGCGCGAAGTTTCACGCAAATATTTTTTATTCTTTTGTTATAATGTCGAAAATAATAATGTAAGAACTCAGCCCACAGCAACAAAACAAAATAGTAAAAATGAGTTGCATAAATTCGCTACACACACATACAAACAAATATACGGAATTCATATTGTTTATTGTTTCTGTGAGCTAATTGATTTTTAGCACAAAAGTACTCAGAAGAAAGATCATAATATTATAATAAAAAGGTAAGAATAAACATTTTTGTGATAATTAGTGTTAATAAGCTACTTATCTATTTTCGATTTTACTATTTTATGTGTCAAGTTAATAATAATTTAATATTAAATCTCATCTAAGCATATAACTTTAACCAAACTAACCCTGTAAAATATAATTTATCATAACAATTTCTTTTCTTTTCTAGATGACTGGCAGAAATGCAGAACATAGAGCTGCTTTTATATCTATAATTGAAAAGTACTTTTCAATTATAGAAAATAAAAAAACTGATGGTTCTTCTAAAGGGGAAAAGGAAAAGGCATGGGAGAACATTAAAAACGAAACAGCCAAAGCCACTGCTGGACAATGGGCAGGAATAGATTTAAAAGCATCGTGGAAAGCGATAAAAGCAAATGCCCGAAAATACAAAGCAGCTCAGTCTTCTGAGCTGTATAAAACAGGTAATATATGCACCATATTATATTAGGGTGTTTTAATAAAAAAAAAATCTCGTTTGTTTAATTGGTTAGAAGTATAAAAAAGTTATGTCCTACTTTTTTAATATTTCTAACCAATTAAACATAATGGCCATGTTTTTTAATCATTATAACATATATATATATATATATGTATTTTGGTAGGTGGTGGAAAATCGAAGGCCCCGGCTTATGACGAAATTTTGGAAAAGGTGGTATCCCTAATCGGAAAATCGGCTGTGGGCATAACAAATTGTTTCGGGAGCGATTTCATGCCTTCGTCCACAATCAGTCGGCCACAGTCGATCCCTACTGTTCGCCCAGAAATTAGTAAAAATAATTTGAAACGATCAGCCACCCGCACGGTATCCGAATTACTGGAAGAAAGTGACTCGGAGGATCTCGATGATCCTTCTGCAGTTTTTCAAGTAAATATTAAGTTTCTTTTCATATAAAAAATAAAAATAAAAAATTAAAACACTTCCATTTTTTAGACATTAAAGGAAGCAGGAGAAATCCAATCCTGGGGAAACGAAGCGGGTCCGAGTACACTGCGAAAGCCAATAAGTAGCCCCTTAAAGAATATTATAAGAGGCAAAGTAGGAGCTACGACATCAGGAGTTGTTGTAGACAACAGCATTACAACAGATTATAAGCACCATCTCCAACAGAAAATAAAGGTGCAGCAACAAAAATACAGATTATATAAAAATTTAGCTGATATAGCTGAAATTAAGCTTAGAAGATTACAGCGAGAGGAAAGGTCAGATTTATCATAATTCATTTTAGTATCTTCATTTAATTTTTTAATTTAAATAAAAGAATTAATACCATTTAACTTACAGGGATTTAATTTAAACATTCAAATTTTTTAAAAAATTATGTAAATAATTGTAAATACGTTAAATTTAAATATTATTCCGGCGGCGATGTGGCATCTAATTGAAATTCTCAGCACATTTGAAGGACTTTATAATGTTGGTAAGCTTTATATTCAGGATGAGAATCAAATTACGATTAATAAAGCAATATACGAATCCTTTCTACTAGAGTATGGCAGTACGAGCCATCACTCATGGCAACGTGGTTCTACTTATCCGATGCATTGTTAAAAGCAAGGCAAAGCAAGGTTAGAGATTCTTGTGCAGGTACTGCCGATGGGAAGCGAATCTAGAATATTTAAAGTAATAGATATTCTCAAGGATAACATGAATAATATTGGTAAGTAGTTTGATTTGATTTTTCATAATGACAGTAATTAGATATTTCAAAGATATGTATTAATTACTAATATTTGCAGGATCCAAGGTTTAAAGTGCATTAAACGAGGACAATTTGGAAATGCTCTTACGTAGACATAGAAAGTGCAAGATACTGGATTCATTAGTCATATTGCTGATCAATTCATAAGACGTATGCTGATAATAGCAAAATGGAATGTTCTGATTCACTCAAAAATTTAGGAGATCCCGTATGCTGGCTGTTAAAAGACTCACAATTTTAGGTTGTTGAATATTGTACTTAGTTGAGAACAAAAATGATGCAAATGTAGTATATTTTGTATGGATTTATTTGTCTCGTTTAATTCCAGTTAAATATTGTGACAATTTCACCAAAAGTACGAAAAAGGACAGTTCAAGGACGCAGCGTGCTTATTAGTGGCCCTTTTGGTTTCTAATTAAAAACCTAAACAGTAAAACATTCATTATTGGTTTCAATATGTAATTTTTATATCTAATACGACTACTAAGCTGTACTTTTCCTTTTCCTAGGTTTTGACCAATTCTTTTGACTGACGTAATACCATTGTTGGAGGAAGAAGACTTTTTTTCCAAAAATGAACAAAGATTGAAGTATAACACAACATAATTCATGCCTTTCATGTGAAATAGATTTCGATGAACGTTGGAATAAAAAGAAGTCTTCGCCTTTTGAATAATCGTTGGATAATAAATTATTATCAAAAAAATACATGAATCAACTGACTCGCTTCAAAGGCGTTCATTGGCGATATAAGATTCATTATGGCTCTTATTAAATTAGCCATTATTGCTTTAACTTTAACATGTTCTCTCAATTTCGTTTACACCAATAAATCTTCATGAAACTAGGAAACGATACCTTTATGTAATTTTGGCGCCATAGAATTAGAAATATTCATATTAATTAAATGATAATTTTAAATTATAAAACAACTTTAATAGTTTAATAAAATTCACTTTCAACAAATTAAACTTTTTTTCATTTATCATACCACTTCAAAATTAATTATAAAGCACTCCCCTATATAATTCTTATACAAAACCGGCAATTTCCATCTATTTTACATGCTACATAACAATATCTACAGTTTGAATTTAATTAAAAATACAAAAAGTCAAGGTTTAATTTATTTTATTCAGTAATAACATTTCATTACATTCTGTCAGCTACAAATCGTAGTTATAATTGTTAAATATATTCACCATTTGTTAACACAGGCGACACAGGCTTTGCATTTAGCATTGTTAAAAAGATAATAACGCAAACAAATGGACCTGTCAAAAGTCTCGTGTACTAACCATTTGGCAAAAATCTGATTCTACAAAAAACGACGTTCACGGAGTTTACGATCACTGCTGCCAACCCAAATTTCCGCGTTCAGATTTTTGTCCGCCATGTTGTACATGAGGCTTGCCTGAATTGCTCCGTTAGAAGTTAGAACGGCCCTTACAGCATAGAAGTAAAATGTTTTCAAAATAATGAAACTGTAAAAAACATGATAATTACAAAAATTTTGTAGAAATATGAATATATATGATAAAAGGAGCCAAATAGATAACCATGCATAGTTTCAATATAAGTTTATTTATAATTTGCAAATGTTTTTGTACATTAAGACTTAGTTTACAACATGCTCTTTATGTAACATTCGTTTAATCAGTTTTTTTTTAAATTTATATAGAAATTTGTTATATTTATCATTTATATATCACTGAAGAATTCTGCTCAATAATACTTACAATACTCTCAATTTGTATTCTTTAGAAATTACTAGATATCTGAGGGCAACGAGTGTAACCAGCAGAAATAAATCTGATACTTAATTGCATTTGATTGTGTGGTGTAAAAGTAAATAGAAGAAATAAATTTAACGTTTATTTTTCTATAATATCAAGTGTCAATACATTCAAAGTTATATATAGTAAATACTTCAATCAATACTTGAACAAGGATGCACCAAATTATTGAAACATTTGTATCATTTTTTAAGAAATCCGTATTTCCACCAGACTTCAATTTCTTTTATAAGGCAAAAATAAATAATTATTAATTAACATTAAATTCATCATTATATAAAAAATATTTCAAAATAATTTCAAACCTTTATTAATATTATTTAATTAAAGTGAATAAAGTTACATGATTTTATAAAATAATTTACAGGCTGCATTCCAAAATCAGCTAAATTCAATCAATGTACTGCAATTTCTGTTGCATGTCACACATATCCACACCCTATAATAATTTCAATACTTTCAATGATTATTTGTTTTTCAAATGTAGCCATTGTTTGTATTTTAATTATGGCTCTAATTACAGTTGTTTTATCAAAGTAGACACAATAATTGATAAATACCACAATGAGGATTAGTTATATATATGATTTTTTTTTCCTCCAATCCAGAAATTCATCAAAATCAGTTTCATCATTACTTGATGGATCATCATCAGTCATATCTTCATTTCTATTAGCTGTTTGAAATAACTCCTTTTTTTTTACCAAATCCATCACTCTATAGTAAATAGTAAACAATTAAATCTTAAAACAAATATCTATTAAAATTATGTACCCTAATATTCTTTTTAAAGAAAACCTTCGCAAACAAAAAGTACAAATGGATAAATTCGCAAATTACCTTGACCAATGTTGTATTTGTTCTTCTATTTCATCCAGCTGTCTTTCTGTTGTTGCAACTTCTTCATCATCAGCTATAATTTGTGCTGATTGAATAGTTTCTTCTTTAATTTCTTTTTGGAACTTTTCCCATTCTTCTTCTTTAGGATCTTTATACTCTACATTACGAGCCTTGAATAATTAATACATTACTATATAACTTAACCATACTACTTTTTAACATTAGTTTATTAGAATATATATTACTTTTGCATCCATTATTGGATCATCGAAAAATCCTTCTGGTAAGACTATGCACTTTGTATCATTGAAATTCTCATTTTTATTATTATTCTTGATTGGTTTATCTTTCAAGTTGGTTTGTAATGTAATAGAATGGACAGGGTTAAAGATATATTGTTGGGCTTCTTTCGTTACCTTTGTCTGATCCAATAAGTTAGAGGCATGAATTAATATACTTTTGACTTTTTTATTAATTGTTTCTTCTGCATGAGGAGGCAATGGTCTTTTCCTCAATGATATATCAGATTTTGATATTTCTTGATTTTTATCTAATCTTGTCTGTTTGGCAAATGTTATCTTTTCTTTATGAATCTTACAGTTTAAATGGACTGGCCATACTGCTTCACTACTTACAATACAATTACATAAGATACACTTTAACTGGCCTAAATCTGTATACTTATGTACATTAGTTAAGGATAAAACTACAATATATTTTATTTTAAAATAATTATTAGTAGCAAAATTTGTTCCTCTTAAACATTTTATATATATATATTAAAATGTATAGAAAAAATAAAGATATTAAAGCATATAGAAATATGTTAGAGCTGATTGCTTCTCACATTCCAAAATAGTATATCCGCAACTTGGTGCTTTACAGAATAGATAAAAAACTATAATAATAATAACATATATATATTATAAATAAAATGATACACATAGATTAAATTTTATTTCTAATTTCTTAAAATTTATGAGGCTTTACTAAAATATATGTAATAATGTTAACTGTAAATATACAGAAGAGCTTAACCTTGTAAAATGAAATTCATATATAAAATTTTGCGGTTAAGGCAATATTATATAATTAATGCATAAACCTTTTAAACTTACCAAAATTAATTATGCCTTTATTTTATCAAACAAATTCTCTACAGTTTAAGATAAACAATTAAAAAATTAAATATAAATAATGAAAAGGATATTTAGCTAACGGAGACTGTATTTTTTTTATAGACCCTATCTTTTTCTTGTGTTCTATCATAGCTTTCCGTAAATCATTCTGTGTGAATTTTCTTTTTTCTGACATTTTGTATAAGTAAATTATCATGGAAGTGTTTAGATTGTTTAGGATATTAAGCCATGGCACACTTATGACTGTTTTCAGTGTTTTCCAGAATTAAAGGCAGCTATCCCAGTATCAGCGTTGCCAAGTCCGCCATCTTGAATAGTACTACGCTCTATAGTAAGTGAATTTTGATATAAGGAATGCAGACTGCACAAAAGTTAAGTTCGAGAATTGGCACAACTTGCTTAGACAAAGCTTTCCCCAGAATTCCCTATTAGCTTGGTCTAGTGACAAGGTTGCCAAGTCCGCCATCTTGAATAGTACTACGCTCTATAGTAAGTGAATTTTGATATAAGGAATGCAGACTGCACCATGGAGGTACGAAGTACCTGGAGGGAGCATATGGCTTGTTTCGTCCTATAAATGTGAAGCAATGTGGTGGGGGAAAATGGCTGGCCGCCATCTATGATTGTTGATACATATAGCACATAATAACATATATATATGTTATATTTTGGACTCCACAATCCCGTGACTGAAGACAAAATTAATATCACGGAACTTTGTGGTTCATGGTCCGGTACGTTTCTGGTAATCCATTGTTCATTACGTGCTTTATTACTTTGCTACTCTCAAACTGCTAAATCCTACAATTTTTAAGAAATATGGTTGAGCCAGCAGGTAAAAGTAAGTGAAGTATATTTTTCCATTTTTATTTTTAAAGATTAAATATGAAATACTGTACATTGTTACATTTGAATGTTTTAAATTGCAGATGGCGTCAAAGATGATAATGAGGAAATAAAAGAAGCTCTCAAACTATTGGAAGCATATGTAAATAAAAATGATAATAATGAAAATACAAGTATTATAAAGGAGAGAATAAAAAGCTTAAATGACAAAATGAATCAAAGGGAAAATGTAAAAAAAAATATGGAGCATAATATAGAAAATGTAGGACAAAATGCAGAAAACACAGAGCAAAATGTACAAAATATAGATAAAGATGTACAAAATATAGATAAAAATGTACAAAATATAGATAAAGATGTACAAAATATAGATAAAAATGTACAAAATATAGATAAAAATGTACAAAATCACATAAAAAAGAACTGTCCGCAGAACAGTCAGGAGAATAGAGGTATTTGTTTTAATTCATTTTTTACTGAATGTAATAAGCACTATTAAAAAAATATTTCAATTAGTTGTAGCTAACAGAAGAAGAGGAATGGGACGGGGAAGAGCTAGAGCTTATTGGAAAAACCGCAGAGGGAAAAGCTTGGTGCATCAAACATACCAAACATTCTATATATAAATTGAATTACATACATTTTTATATTACGTTTTTGTGTTTGTAAGTATTAGTCTCTAAATCAATTGTTATAGTATTTCAATAAATTAAAAAATTAATAATATTTTAATTAATGTTTCATTTTAGGTTAAATGTATTTTATGATATTGATGAAGAATTTTAGAAAGCAGTTATTCGCAAGAAGAAAAATAAAGTTATTTATGTTACAAGCAGCTATTCGCAAGAAGAAACAAAGTTATTTACGTTACAAGCAGCTATTCACAAGAAAAATAATGTTATTTATGTTACAAGCAGCTATTCGCAAGAAGAGACATAAAGTTATTTATGTTACAAGCAGCTATTCGCAAGAAGAAAAATAAAGTTATTTATGTTACAAGCAGCTATTCGCAAGAAGAGACATAAAGTTATTTATGTTACAAGCAGCTATTCGCAAGAAGAGACATAAAGTTATTTATGTTACAAGCAGCTATTCGCAAGAAGAAAAATAAAGTTATTTATGTTACAAGCAGCTATTCGCAAGAAGAGACATAAAGTTATTTATGTTACAAGCAGCTATTCGCAAGAAGAAAAATAAAGTTATTTATGTTACAAGCAGCTATTCGCAAGAAGAAACAAAGTTATTTACGTTACAAGCAGCTATTCACAAGAAAAATAATGTTATTTATGTTACAAGCAGCTATTCGCAAGAAGAGACATAAAGTTATTTATGTTACAAGTAGCTATTCGCAAGAAGAAAAATAAAGTTATTTATGTTACAAACTGCTAGTAAAAAGAAATTCATACGTGTATAGTAAAAGATGTACGTTGTTTTAATTTAATTTCAAATGACTGATTAGTTCTTACTCATATATTTTTAAAGTAATACTGCGTTGAGGCATTATCATAAATGTAATATTTAAATAAATATTCAGACTTTTTTATTATTAACAATGACTTATTCTATCATTCATTAACACCTTGATTACAATTATAAGGCATTATAGCATATTAGTACATCAATTATTGTCATTCACATTTGACTGCTTTGACTTGTTTACTTATTAGTTCTTCATATTTAACGTAATTAAATAATTTATATAGTTATTGTTTAGCGTTTAGGTTTCAAACTTCATGCATAATAAAAGGTTTACAAAGCAAAAAACTGATTAATATGCGATATTAATGTGCATTTTATTTTTATTCTATTTATTACATCAAATGACAAGTAGAAATTCACTACACTTTTTTCCCTTAAATTACAAAAGCTTAAGTGGATACATATAGATATTTTATGTACATGTAAGCATGAATCTTTTAAGATAGCTTTATACCACGAGAGTTCTTCCGTCATAAAATGTGATGAAATTAAAATGTGATAACAAAAATTGTGATAATTAAAACTATAAAATAAATAATCCTTAATTGTAATTTAAACAAATCCCTTTTCTTTATTAAAATTTTACCTCGATGACAATAATTGCGATAATATAAAGTAATTATAAAATATAACAATCGTTTGTACTGTTTGATGAGCACAGTGGATACTTACTTAAATATACATAAAAATTGAAAACTTTGATTTCCCAAAGTATCGTTCCGTTTTTCTCCCGCGGTTTAGTTCTGTCTATTTCGAAGATATTTTAACAAATACGATGTCGCTGATGTCGCACGTTAATGAATGGTTTTGTCTTCGGTCACGGGATTGTTGAGTCCACAATGGAATGGTTTGGTTTGGTTCACGGGATTGTGGAATCTAGAATATAACATATATATATGATATATATACGTTATTATGTGCTATATATATCAACAATCATAGATGGCGGCCAGCCATTTTCCCCCACCACATTGCTTCACTCCCGCGGGCATATGCTGCTCGCTTGGACTGCACAAAGTATACTGCCAGCGGAAATACATCAGTAGCCATCTTAAATGCAGAACGTAATATATCAAAAATTATATATAGTATATTCACAGCCTGTCAGTATGTACAATGACCGCCACTAATGGCCTGCAAGATTTTTTTGATGCGTTTAGGAACCATACTTCCCCATGGATTTTTCCCCGCCTGGACTGAGTGACTGGAAAGAGTATAGGATATGTATGATAGGCTATCCTTGTTTAAATGCCTTAAAGAGAAAGAGAGAGCCTTATACCGCGTTCAACCTGGTTTCTCCAGGCCTTCGTTTCTTATTTTCCTATCTCGGACGTCGCCATTGCTCTTCTCTCTCTAACTCATAGATTTCTATCTGCGTCTTTGTCTAAAATAATTCTATGCCACTGGGTGATTTTTTGGTGAGTCTATACCACTGGACCTATCTGTGAGTCTTGTGAGAGTGTGAAAAGTGCAGAAATGTCAGTTTGGCAGCGCGGATTTTTAATCAAACGAGTGTTAGTATAAATTGTTAAAGAGTTTTAATTTGTTGGAAAATGTTAACCAGTTATAGTGAAGTTATAAAATTTTTAATGACTTTTCTGGATTATCGAAAAAAACAGGTATACAAATTTTTTATACTTCTAAAAACTTACATTAAGTATTAAGGATATATATTAAGTTAATTCTTGTCAAAATTAACTTAATATATAAATGTATGAAACAAATAGATTCATGAATTTAAATAAGAAATACATAATAAAAAATATTATTATAATTTTTTAAATAATATGCAGATCCTAGTGTATTTATTATCATGTATAGTTAATTGGTAAAATTACTGCTAATTATAATGTCTCTTTTTCCTAGGCGTAAAGGTTCTATGGAAGGTCCTACCAGGAGTAAAGTGCATACGTCATAATGATTTCAACCAGAGGAATTAAGCAACGCTAAGGAATGGAACACAGTTTCAGATCACGCAGCATGCTCTCCACATCTATAATAAGCCAACCTGTTTTCTTAGATAAGTAATATTACTGATAACCATATATAAAATGTATTCAAACATGATCCTTTGTGGTTTCCCTTATGTTTCGCAGGTCAAATGTTCTAATAAGGCTGATGAGCTGCATCCAATTGGTGAATAAAAATGAGGCCAGGCTATGTGTCAATTCTGCTGGTTCAAATTGGGAATCTCCATGCAGAAGCCAAATGGAAATATTAAAAAAAGATTTGTTATTCAGGTATTATTTAAAAATGATCTAAATGCATCAATATGGCTATTACTGGTAGTCATTTTTCAAACTTGTTTATATCTAAACTTATTTTCTTTGCTGTTTTAGGTCCAGTAAATATTAATAGATTTGGCTGTCAGTATTTGATCTCAATAACTGTCCTGCATTACAAATGGAGACTAGTAAAGCTGATGAACTGCAACCAAGTGGTGAATAAAAATGAGGCCAGGCTATTTGTAATGCTGCTGCTTCGAATCTGGAATCTCCATGCAGAAACGAAATTGGAAAGATTAAGAAAAGATTTGTTATTCAGGTATTATTTAAAAATGATCTAAATGCATCAATATGGCTATTACTGGTAGTCATTTTTTAAACCTGTTTATATCTAAACTTATTTTCTTTGCTGTTTTAGGTCCAGTAAATATTAATAGATTTGGCTATCAGTATTTGCTTTGAATAACTGTCCTAGATTATAAATGGAGATGAAAGAAAATCTTATATATAGAAAGTAAGGTACAGGATAATGAATTAATCTTTCAAAATATTTTTCTTTTCTTTATTTAGATTACGTTTATATATTATATTGTGAATTATAAAAGAGTTATTCCAATGGATTCAAGAGCAATATTCCTTTTTCTGACGATTTTAATTAGCTTCTTACTTTTTCTCCTTTTTATGTTTAAACGTCGTCATTTGTCATGAATCCCACAGATAAATCTATATTTTTACTTTCCTATGGGTAATTCTACTTTGCATATGTATTTGCATCCATGCTCAAAATAATTATAATCATAGTAAATGAATGTATTTATTGTGTTCGGGAAGTAAAGCTTTGTAGATTATGGTAAAATGTATTAATTTATTGAAATATTATTAATTGATAAATGAAATTATTGCTATTTTATAAGGTATTAACTATATGTAATTTTAATAAAATAAAATGCCTTGTATAAAGATTACTTCAATTTTATTTATTATAAATAATCGTTGTTTATTAGTGTATATTAATAAATTGTTTTTACAAATAATATTAATTAAAAGAGACTATCCATTCAGGGAATATCAATCATTTATTTCAAATTGAAAAGTGTAAGATAAAGAGGATAAGTTTTCTTAAATTTGTAAATGAAATTAGCCATATTGATGCATTTAGATCATTGTTAAATAATTCTTGAATAACAAATCTTTTTTTAATATTTCCATTTGGCTTCTGCATGGAGATTCCAGATTCAAAGCAGCAGCATTTACACATAGCCTGGCCTCATTTTTATTCACCACTTGGTTGCAGTTCATCAGCTTTACTAGTCTCCATTTATAATGCAGGACAGTTATTGAGACCAAATACTGACAGCCAAATCTATTAATATTTACTGGACCTAAAACAGCAAAGAAAATAAGTTTAGATATAAACAAGTTTGAGAAATGACTACCAGAAATAGCCATATTGATGCATTTAGATCATTGTTAAATAATACCTGAATAACAAATCTTTTTTTAATATTTCCATTTGGCTTCTGCATGGAGATTCCAGATTCAAAGCAGCAGCATTTACACATAGCCTGGCCTCATTTTTATTCACCACTTGGTTGCAGTTCATCAGCTTTACTAGTCTCCATTTATAATGCAGGACAGTTATTGAGGCCAAATACTGACAGCCAAATCTATTAATATTTACTGGACCTAAAACAGCAAAGAAAATAAGTTTAGATATAAACAAGTTTGAGAAATGACTACCAGAAATAGCCATATTGATGCATTTAGATCATTGTTAAATAATACCTGAATAACAAATCTTTTCTTAATCTTTCCAATTCAGTTTCTGCATGGAGATTCCAGATTCGAAGCAGCAGCATTACAAATAGCCTGGCCTCATTTTTATTCGCCACTTGGTTGCAGTTCATCAGCTTTACTAGTCTCCATTTATAATGCAGGACAGTTATCGAGACCAAATACTGACAGCCAAATCTATTAATATTTACTGGACCTAAAACAGAAAAGAAAATAAGTTTAGATATAAACAAGTTTGAGAAATGACTACCAGTAATAGCCATATTGATGCATTTAGATCATTGTTAAATAATACCTGAATAACAACTCTTTTCTTAATTTTCCAATTTCGTTTCTGCATGAAGATTCCAGATTCGAAGCAGCAGCATTACAAATAGCCTGGCCTCATTTTTATTCGCCACTTGGTTGCAGTTCATCAGCTTTACTAGGCTCCATTTATAATGCAGGACAGTTATCGAGACCAAATACTGACAGCCAAATCTATTAATATTTACTGGACCTAAAACAGCAAAGAAAATAAGTTTAGATATAAACAAGTTTGAGAAATGACTACCAGTAATAGCCATATTGATGCATTTAGATCATTCTTAAATATTACCTGAATAACAAATCATTTTTTAATATTTCCATTTGGCTTCTGCATGGAGATTCCCAATTTGAACCAGCAGAATTGACACATAGCCTGGCCTCATTTTTATTCACCAATTGGATGCAGCTCATCAGCCTTATTAGAACATTTGACCTGCGAAACATAAGGGAAACCACAAAGGATCATGTTTGAATACATTTTATATATGGTTATCAGTAATATTACTTATCTAAGAAAACAGGTTGGCTTATTATAGATGTGGAGAGCATGCTGCGTGATCTGAAACTGTGTTCCATTCCTTAGCGTTGCTTAATTCCTCTGGTTGAAATCATTATGACGTATGCACTTTACTCCTGGTAGGACCTTCCATAGAACCTTTACGCCTAGGAAAAAGAGACATTATAATTAGCAGTAATTTTACCAATTAACTATACATGATAATAAATACACTAGGATCTGCATATTATTTAAAAAATTATAATAATATTTTTTATTATGTATTTCTTATTTAAATTCATGAATCTATTTGTTTCATACATTTATATATTAAGTTAATTTTGACAAGAATTAACTTAATATATATCCTTAATACTTAATGTAAGTTTTTAGAAGTATAAAAAATTTGTATACCTGTTTTTTTCGATAATCGAGAAAAGTCATTAAAAATTTTATAACTTCACTATAACTGGTTAACATTTTCCAACAAATTAAAACTCTTTAACAATTTATACTAACACTCGTTTGATTAAAAATCCGCGCTGCCAAACTGACATTTCTGCACTTTTCACACTCTCACAAGACTCACAGATAGGTCCAGGGTATAGACTCACCAAAAAATCACCCAGTGGCGTAGAATTATTTTAGACAAAGACGCAGATAGATATCTATGAGTTAGAGAGAGAAGAGCAATGGCGACGTCCGAGATAGGAAAATAAGAAACGAAGGCCTGGAGAAACCAGGTTGAACGCGGTATAAGGCTCTCTCTTTCTCTTTAAGGCATTTAAACAAGGATAGCCTATCATACACATCCTATACTCTTTCCAGTCACTCAGTCCAGGCGGGGAAAAATCCATGGGGAAGTATGGTTCCTAAACGCATCAAAAAAATCTTGCAGGCCATTAGTGGCGGTCATTGTACTCAGTGCTATAGATAATTTTTTAATAGTGTTTATATGCGTGTGTTTTTCAATTATCTGTAATAGCACGCAAGTAGTATTAAAGTTATTTTGACAGGGTTATAAATAAATTCGAATGGAAAATAATTGTACAAAATTATGTCGAAGAATAATTATTTCTATTATATAGACGAATTACATAATTTTCTTAGTTCCCCTCTTATGAAAAGCATCTGTTGCATAAATGTGAGAATGCAAAGGCTGTTAATTCAGATAAGTAAATTCATTTAGTAACAATTTTAGGTTGGATCAAATAGCTTTGTGAAAAATTTTGTCCTTTGTTACAGACTTTTCGAGAGGATGGGTTTCAGGAGATACAAATTAAATTATTAATTGCTAGCATTGATACCTCAGCCTTCAAAATTGTTTGGTCGTCTACTATGAAAGAAGATTTTATTATTTTATTACTTCATGTTTAGCATTATCATTAGACGAAAGAGGTACGAACATGTGACCTTAAGATAACTGTCCATGAAATAAGCTCATTGATGGAATTTGATACTTTGTAAAAGGTGTGCAGTTTCTGCAATGGTGAATAACGAATCCTGCTGCGAACTTCTTCTAAAACATTTCTATTCAGGGGAAAACCCTATTGAATATATAAGTCAGGTATTATAGTCTTCTGGTCTTAGTTATACAGAGGTATGTAAGAGATCCTAGCTACCACTGCAAAGAACAATTATGCATGAAAATAATATACATATTATTAAGTACTGATATTTTTTCAAAACACCATTGTCTCTGCGACATCTTTTTAAAAAGCATTGCTTTTTATAGTGCAGACAGGAATACATGCTTGGTATGCTTAAGAAAAAAGGTATTTATTAAGGAAACATTCAGAGTTTTATTTTATGATTTATCTGATTTATTAATAATTACAAATTTTATTTTGCTTTTATTATTAAGGTATCTATTTTAAATTAAAATTAACCTATTTATTGCTTCTGTTATATTACAATCTGTTAATACTATGGTTTCAACAATCTCATTATCGTTTTCAATATTTTTTTCAATATCTTTCATATTTTTAATAGATTGAAGAACAATATTCTTTTCATTGGCTCTTAATTTTTTAAGGTTATTAAAATTATCAATCAATTGCAGTATTTCTGTATATTTATTTTCAGCATTTGTGACCTCTATCTTATTTAATTGTTCATAAAAGTTTGAGACCTCTGCATTAAAAGCGATTGTTTTTCTTTTCTGTTCTCTGTTATTGTCACTGCAAGGAGTTTTTAATTCTTCTTCACTTTGGTACGATAAGATATTTATATGATCTGTGGAATTTTATTTTAAAATAATGTATGAAGTATGTGTAATACAAAAGTTATTATTTATACAATATGTAATTACTATTTCTTTTTTACTTTTTATTAAAGAATAAAAATGTTATTGTATTCTGTAACTTTCACAATAAAAAACTAATACGTGGAAGAAAAGTTAACTTTCATCATTTCATTAGCTTACACTAGTTTCATTAATAAAAATATTTTTAGCTTACTTAAAAATAAATTAATGTTTGGTCTCTTTCCTAGGTTTTTATTCAATGTTCTGTGGTAGGACTCAGAGTAATTATTTGTTCTATCCGTAAATTGATAGCAACTAAAGTTATCTGATGTCACTTCATTTAACCAGAATGATTCATAATATGTAAAATATGTTTTGAATAAATCATTAAATTCAAATTGCGTTTCCTCTTTTATTAAATTAAATATAGGCTTTATATAGTAAGTAGGCAAAAGAGCCAAAAGAATTAATCTTCTTAATACCCTAAACCTTTCTGGGTATTTAATTTTATTAATGACTCTATTTATTAGTGACATATTTTGTGCTCTTTTTATTAATGCCTAAAGGATATCAGATGATTAATAGGTAACAATTATTTAATCATAACTAAATATTGAAATTCAGAATGCAAATTTACTTAGGAATAATGAAAGTAACAATGATTCATTTTTATATGTGGAAACACTGATTTTGCAGCAATAGATAGTGCTTCTTCATAATCAGCCATAAAATCCATTGGTTGGAAATTAGTAAATTTTGTTTTCAAAAAATTAAAAATTGCTATATAATCTGCAGTTTGCTTTCTTCTCATTAAAACCCAAATGCATGGAATCGCCTTTAATGAGAGTGATATAAAGCATAAATAATTATAAACAAATTATCATTAAGATTACCAATTTTTCTGTTTTAGCAAATAGAGTTACCTTATTAGGTGCTGCGTCAATTTGTATTAAACCTGAAAGTAATTGCATGTTTCTTTCTTTCAGATTAGGAACAGTTTTAAATGTTCCATCTATGTATACATGTGCTTTACCATGCAATTTATTTAAAAAATTATTATTATAAAACAAAAAACTATTTATTTCTCCGTTATTTTTAATTATTTCCACTCTTAAATTGTCTAAATCAGGTTTATTTCTAGAACTGTTGCTAAATTATTACAGCTATTATCACTCAATGTAATATTTATTGGTCTCTTTTTCTTTAAGTACCGTTGTAGTGTACGTCTACAGTTTGGGAAGTGTATGTTTTCTCTTTGACATACGAATCACTACAGATCATTTAATACATATAATTAGATAGATCTTCTTATGACTATAATATGTAATTAGGATAGGTGAAAGATATAATAAAATAACTTTATTATACTTACTTCCATTTCCCAATTTCAAAAATTTCTTTAGGTTTAAGGTTCCTATCTATATTTATTGTTTCTTTCATTTTTTCATAAAACTTGGATTTTTTATTTCCAGATATATCTGGTTCGTGATTATGACATACATTAGCTGGATAGAAATGATTGTTGTAATATATCCCATGTGCTGGGCAATTCAAATTTCTGTACCTTATGCAACTGAAGTATCTATAAAGAAATAATAAAATAGGGTTTCAAAATACCACATTTACATTATATAAACAAATTTGAATATTGACATAAGTGTACAGACACTTTATCATTTCTTTTGCGTTTAATGAAATACCGATACTCATTGAAAATCCATAATTTTTTTTCACTGCGCTCTGACATTTTATAACTAAATATTTTAACGAAATAAAAATATGATACTTTAATTCTATAAAAAATATTTATCCTATAACTATTATAAATCTTTAAGTTTCAAGGAAATATGATTGACAAACTGGATCTCGAGGTCGAGGTATTATTTGACGTTAACGAAACAACTAACAAACAAATGAGTGATAAATGTACTACAGATTAGAGAAGTAAAATTAATATATAAAAGATGTCACTCTAATAGCTATGTTCGAGATTGGGAGGAGCAGAAAATGTTGCGAAGTAGATTCCGCATTTCTCTGTTATATCTCCCATCTCTATTGCGCTCACAATAGACGGCTAGACCGACAGCGTCTAGCCGCTCTATCTGTCTCTCTCTCCGCGGCGCGCTTGCGCGTCTTCTGGCCCTGGCGCGTCGCGGCCGCGAAGCGACACTACTTGCGCGCTTGGCCACTAGGTGGCCAGCGCCCGCGGCAGCTCTCTCGCTGGCAAGATTAGTGTCGCGTAATTATATAGATGGGTCCTTGATAAGGACCCATCGCACCTCAGCCTTGCTCGACCGCTGCTACCCGCAGCAACAGCAGCACCTTTTTTTGAGCCTTTCGGCACCACCGCCTCCACGGCATTTTTGACGCCTCCACCAGGCCAGCCAACGAGCGCCTCCACCGGCGAACTCTACGGGTCGACTACTTTGGTAAGTATCACCCACCACCCACTGCCAACCAAGAGGGGACTACCCCTCTGCGGCATTTCCTCCCTCCTAAGGGAAATTTCTCCGGGGACTGCCCGGGAGAAGTCCACCCTCTCCTTCCCCTCCACACTGCCTCCGAGGACTACCTCGGACCCAGTGTTCCGACCCTCAAATCCAGGGCTCTCGACGAGTCGGGTAGTGGGAGGGGTAGATTCACCCTAGGGGTTGGGGTGGCTCGGAGCCACCATAGCTCTGGGAGAAGGGGGCTGAGGGGTAAGGGGACATCCCCTTCCCTAAATCCACCTCTCCTACTTCGCTTCCTCCCGTGGCTGGGGATATTACTAGGGAATACCCTAGGAAAAATTGTCCAGTCAGGGAGTTTCTAAGTCCGCGTTCCCTCCTGGGGAATTTTGAGTCTTGGGGTTCTAAGGAATCTTCTGCGAAAAGAAATTCCCTAGAATTTAACAGCAGCAAATTCCCTAGGCCTTCGCCATTGTAAATATCGCGGTTTTTCTTGTACATAAAAATACTTTGTAAACGTTTGTATATTTTTTATTTATTTGAATAAAAAACACTTTTACCTATTACCTCGGCCTTGAATATTTTATTCTAGAATAAGACCTTCCTTTCTGACCACAGGTTCGGAGCCAACTTGGGGCACTGTTTCGCACAAGCTATTTTTCAAAAGCCGTATCAACTTGCTTGAAATAATATGTATTATCAAAAAAATTCAATGATTAGTATATGCATAATTAATTACAAAGATAAATAACTTTTGTTTATAGTTATAATTCTTCAGTATTTCACGGAACACTATAGATTTTCTCTAATACGAAATTTAAATTGTTTACAGAACTACAATCATGACTGGAGTTATGTGGTATAAACTAACGCTCGAAAATGTGTATAAAAAAAATAAGTTTAACAAAAAAATATATATATAGGACATTTTTAACGTATATATATTTTAAATTAGAAAATTCCAAATATTACAATTAATTTCTTTAACAAGTTAAAAGAAATTGCAGAATTATTTCCGAAAATTTATTTTTAATTCTTAATAAATAACCAGCCACAATTCTCTTGAGCATACCAAGCATGTATTCCTGTCAGCACTATAAAAAGCAATGCTTTTTGACAAGATGTCGCAGAGACAATGGTGTTTTAAAAAAATATCAGTACTTAATAATATGTATATTATTTTCATGCATAATTGTTCTTTGCAGTGGTAGCTAGGATCTCTTACATACCTCTGTATAACTAAGACCAGAAGACTATAATACCTGACTTATATATTCAATAGGGTTTTCCCCTGAATAGAAATGTTTTAGAAGAAGTTCGCAGCAGGATTCGTTATTCACCATTGCAGAAACTGCACACCTTTTACAAAGTATCAAATTCCATCAATGAGCTTATTTCATGGACAGTTATCTTAAGGTCACATGTTCGTACCTCTTTCGTCCAATGATAATGCTAAACATGAAGTAATAAAATAATAAAATCTTCTTTCATAGTAGACGACCAAACAATTTTGAAGGCTGAGGTATCAATGCTAGCAATTAATAATTTAATTTGTATCTCCTGAAACCCATCCTCTCGAAAAGTCTGTAACAAAGGACAAAATTTTTCACAAAGCTATTTGATCCAACCTAAAATTGTTACTAAATGAATTTACTTATCTGAATTAACAACAGCCTTTGCATTCTCACATTTATGCAACAGATGCTTTTCATAAGAGGGGAACTAAGAAAATTATGTAATTCGTCTATATAATAGAAATAATTATTCTTCGACATAATTTTGTACAATTATTTTCCATTCGGATTTATTTATAACCCTGTCAAAATAACTTTAATACTACTTGCGTGCTATTACAGATAATTGAAAAACACACCCATATACACACTATTAAAAAATTATCTATTACTGATTTATCTAAATAAACTATACCTTATAACTTTAGTGTAGCCAACCTTATGGCATGAAATGCCCAATTGTGTTAGGCAAACTGTCGCCGACCCCTTTTTAGTAAAACTTTATCTCCTATATTAAAGTCAATTTCTCGCGTGTTTTTATCGTTTGCAATTTAGATTTTTCTTTTTCTTTTATCAGATGATCTTTCATCATGATACCTGCCGAACGCATTCTTTCGCGTAATTCTTCACGGTAATCTCCGTATGTATATGATGGTTTCGGCGGTGCTTCTAGAGATGTTGGGAGTTCTATTTCTCTCCCAAATAACAATGAGAATGGAGCTTCGTTTGTGGCAGTATGAGGGGTTGTATTATATGCAAACATAGCGTATGGTAACCACTCATCCCAATTATTTAAATCGTCATTAACGTAGCTTTTTAAGTATGACGTTAGTGTTCGATGCGAACGTTCTAAAGCTCCATTTGATTGTGGATGGTATGCGGTTGTTTGAATTTTCTCGATTTTCAAAAATTTGCATACGTTTTTGAAGAGTTGACTGACAAAGTTAGTACCTTGATCAGTTAATACTTTTTGCGGGATTCCAAATATAAAAAGTATTTTTTCCACAAAGTATTTAGCCACTGTAGAAGCTGACTGGTCTGGTATTGGTAAAGCAATACTATACCTCGTAAATAAGTCTTGAAACGTCAGCGCATATTTATTTCCACGTAGTGTTGGCGGGTAGGGTCCAATAATGTCAAGTGCTACCTTTTCGAAGGGTTCTAACGGTGTATCCGTAATAAGCATTGGAGCCCTTTTTACTCCCCCTGTCTTGTTTCTCTGACATTTGTCGCATTTTGCGATGTATTCCTGTATATCCTTTTTCATGTTGGGCCAGGTATGTCGGAGTTTAATTCTCTTTAAGGTTCTGTGTATACCTTCATGACCTCCAAAGGGTGTGTCATGGTATTCGTACAGTACGCGAGCTATTTTTTCAGCGGGATATGTTTCCTCTTTTTCCATTATTTCTGACTCGCTTTCTTCCTCTGATTCGCTTTCTTCTGACCTTGACGAATCAGCTGTGTCGGCGTCAACTTTCGACGTCTCCGGTTCTGGGTCGACGTTCGGTGTTGCTAGTGATGTAACAGTTTCAGCTGTCGTCTCCTTTTTGCTGATTTTTTGTTTCTCCTGTATCAACTTAGGATCTGCTATTGGAGATTTTGCCTTATTACTTGTTAGCGGATCTGAGGGTACCTTTTTCGCTGTGGCCCTTGTGACAACATGTATTCTACTAAGAGCATCTGCGTTGGTGTTTTGTTTTCCTGGCTTATACTTTATTTCGTAATCTTATTCTTCAAGTTTCAGTCTCCACATCATGAGTCTTGATCCTGGATCTTGAATATTGAATAACCATGTCAAAGGCTGATGATCTGTAACTATAGTGAATTTTATTCCATATAAGTATGGTCTGAAATTTTGAACTGCCCAAACTATGGCTGCTAGTTCTTTTTCGGTTGTACTATAGTTTATTTCTGCTTTGTTTAATGTTCTACTGGCATATGCCACTGGCAGATCTTCTCCCAGAATTCCTTGTGACAACACGGCTCCTACTGCTAATTCAGATGCATCCGTAGTTAAATTGAAAGGTTTTTTAAAATCTGGGTATTGCAATATCGGTGCACTTACGAGTTTCCTTTTCAGTGTGTTGAAAGCAGTTTCTTCCGCCGTAGTCCAATGGAAATTTTTTCCCTTTTTTAAGAGTTCTGTTAGCGGTTTGGCTAGGTCAGCAAATTGGTCTATAAAACGTCTATAATAGCCTGCTAATCCTAGGAATGATTGAATGTCTTTTACATTTTTGGATCGTGGATATTTTTCCACAGCTGTTGTTTTGCTCGGATCAGGATAGATTCCTTTATCCGATATTATATGTCCCAGATAACATGTTTCTTTTCGTAGAAAACGACATTTTTCTGGTTGTAATTTTAATGTATATTCCCTTAATCTGGTAAACACTTCTTGTAGCCTCTTGTTATGCTCTGTTAAAGTTGGTGCATGGATTACTATATCATCCAGATACACGTAGCATTTGATTCCATGTAATCCTGATAACACTGAGTTCATCATACGCTGGAATGTTGCGGGTGCATTTTTCAAACCGAATGGCATACGATTGTATTCGTAGTGTCCCATTGGCGTAGAGAATGCTGTTTTCTCCTTGTCCTTCTCTGCCATTTCTATCTGATGGAAGCCTGATGCCAAATCTAATGTTGTGAAATATTTAGAATATCCTAATTGATCTAGTATTTCCGTTATATTTGGTAAAGGAAATGCATCTCCTACCGTTACTTCGTTTAATTTAAGGGAAGTCTACGACTATGCGCATCTTCACATTTCCCTGGGCATCAGGTTTCTTAGGAACTACCAGGAGTGGTGCATTCCATTGACTTTTACTCGTACGTACTATACCTTCTTCTTCCATCTGATTTATTTGTTTATCTATTTCGTTTTTATGTTTTTCTGGCAGACGATAAGGTTTCTTGAAAATTGGGGTGGTCCATTCTTTTAGGGTGAGTGTGTGTTTTACTGCTTTTGTAGTCAAAAGACGATCCCCTTCTATTTGGAATATATCGCTGAAGCTTTTACAAATCATGTATAATTTCCGTTTTTCCTCTTCATTGAGATGGGCTACATCTATGAGATTTATCAGTTTGTCAATTCTATCTTCGTTGTAATTGTTTATGTGATAAATTGCTAGAGGTTGAGAGTGCTCGATGTTTTCTTCGGGTGGGTCGGGAATTTTTTCTAGTTCCACTATAGGGGTATCTATCTCCTGCTCGTCCTCTGTAACATTGATTATGCTGACGCAGCAGGTAGACTCAGACGGCCTGGTGACACAGTTTCCCATGTACACGCCTGGTCTAAGTTCTCGGGCTGTCGCTAGCCCATCACTCGTGCTATGTGTTATCGCCGCCACTAAAGTTTCGGTTCTCGGTTTCAGGGTCACTGTCTGGGGAGCTGAGTAGTGCATTTGCCAGCTGTGTCCTAGCATCGTAATTGAATGATCTCGGTTTACCGTGTAAACATTTTTCTCCCAGAAATCTACACTTAAGATTCCGTCTGCAATTAATGGGAATGAACTAGGTATTACCTTGAATGGATGCAGAATTATGTTTCCCTACTTTCACATGTAGTTCCACTGTTCCTGCAGTAGTGAATGGGTAGTTTCCTAATCCAGTAACGGTATTTTTCTTTTGGTTGATCATCGTTCTTCCTTGGAGAACTCCTGCTTTTATGATAGAAATATCAGCTCTTGTGTCAAAAAGTAACATAGCTGTTCGTTTTTTAAATTCATCAGCTTGAACCTCAATTAAATTTCTATGTGAAGAGTTCTGTAATACGTTTAGTCTCGTTGTGTCGAGTCGTACTCGTTCCTCTGCTTGTGACTCTGCGGCACTTATTTGCTGAGTGGATTCCCTTTGTTTTTTCCTTTTTAAGGTTCGGCACTCTTGGACCGTATGTCCAGGTTTTTTGCAATAATTGCATACATCAGATATTTTATTTATTGATACTCTCTTATCTTGAGGTTTTTTAGCGTTAGATAATCGTGCGTAGCAATTTTTTGCGAGGTGTCCCTTTCTGTCGCACCTTTCGCAATGTAGATTATCATTTTTCTTATTGTTACCTGTATGGGAACCTTGTTGAATTCCTCTCTTGTTATGATTAGGTTCATGAGAGGATGGGTAGGTGCTATCTTCTTCTATAGCCATAGAGATAGCTTCTTGTAGAGTGAGGCATTTAGAAGCCTTCACTATCGTTGCAATACGCGAATTTAAACCGTGATTAAATTGAATCAATGCTTGTTTTCTCAGCAATCCTTCTATTGCGGCATTACTGTCTGCTGAGTTTCCTGGGTCTAAGCTTAATTGTAATAGCTCAGTTAGCAATCCTTCTATATGGTTAGCGTATGCTTTTACTGGCTCGTCCTTTCTTTGTCGGCTAGTATATAGGTCGTTTTGTACGACTGCTACTGATCGTTTAGGCCTGAATATGGCTTCTAATTCTACGACTAAATCTTCGATTGTATCAATGGCCCTATGTTTAAGTTCATGGAACGCTCTGCCTTTTAGACTTGAGAATCTAATGAATTGTAATAAGTCGCTCCGATCTTTAGGGGCTATACCATCGTGAATAAGGTATGCTGTACTTATAAATGGATCTAATCCATCTGGATTCCCTGAGAAAGTGGGTAACATTTTCATAGCTGTATCGAACGAGAATCGGGGTTTCGGTTCATTTTCTAATTGAGTTGATTCTTCTCGTTCATGATCTGAACCGTGGTTTAACGGCTTAGAGAAAGTCCTTCGTGAAAGTTTCTTTATTGTGGAACTTCCGCAAGGTCGCGGTTCGTTTTCTGTTGCATATACAATTGCATCCTGCCGGATACGTAATTGTCTAAGTTTTTCTCTTAGCCTAGCATTCTCTTCTTCGAGAGGATTGGCCTCTCGTCGTAAGGTTTCAGTTAGTCTGTTTATTTCAGTCGTTATTGGCGACTGAGACACCCTTGGGGCAGGTGTTACAGGTAGTCTGGTATCCAGAGTTCTATCTGTATTTTGTTCAGGAACCGAGTTTGGGTCATGAAAAACAACACGATCGCGTTGCCATAATGGAGCTTCCGCGCCTACGAATAGTAACGTTGCGTCTAAGAGCACTGCGGTCTACGCTCCCAACTAATGGATTTCGGTTTGTGTTTGTATTTGATGTGCTAGGAAATGCAACAGTATCGGTTACTTCTGGGCTTTCCGAATCGAATAATGCACGTTCGGTATTTTCCTGCACTTCATGCAAGAAGGAAGTTACTTTGTCACTGATAGAAACTTGATTAAATAAGCGCCTAGAAGTTGCTGTAAGATTTGGAACCGATTGAGTCCGGTCAAGGTTTCTGTCGTCTTGATTCATGAGAAAATTTTCCTCTAAAATTTATTTTCGCTCGCGGGGCTCGCGTTAACAATGATTCGCAAAGAAAATAGTTTTGCTACTGATTTTTTACAAGTTGGAACCGTACTCACCAAAGATCCATTCTTCTTCAGTTGAGTCCTGATGTCGTAGGTCCTCTTGTAGATTCCTTGAGTAAGCTGGTCGGTGATGTTGAATCCTCTAGGATAGGCAGTGATCTTCCGAATGGACGAGGTCGAAATGTTGAGACTCCGATAATGATCGATGAATCCCTTGAGGACTGGAGTACTGAGGGGTTGATTTGAAGTAAGAATTCCTCCAGTTGTTACCGTCGTAGTAGTTGATAAGCGTAAGGAAATCTCCTTTCTTTTTTCGATAGATCTTTCAGCCTATCCCACCGCTGCCACCACTTTTGTTATGGGTTCACACCGTGACGAACTAATTCAAGTACTTTTGGGTACAACTAAATTTATTCAGTCCTTGTAGAGTTATTTTACAATGTTGAATTATAAAAATAAATTATAGTTATACAGGTTTTTAGAGGTTTTAAATAAAAGGGTTATCTAATTGAAGTTAGATTGAATTTAGAGTAACTTGGGAGCTAATGCTCGGTTAAAGTCAGATGACTTGTTCTAAGTACTGCTGGGCCTGGACTGATCGGTCAGGAACCGAGCAGTCAAGTCGTTGCCTCAAAATGCATCGATTCTCATGACCATATATGGTATGGTTTTAGGGAATCGATCGTGCATCAATGGTTACTAAGTCGACCGTGCGTCAATAAGACGATTGTTCTAATAGCTGACTAAGACTTTTGGCCACGCGCGCTCTGAGGCCCTGGCAACAGAGAAGTACTGTTGCCTAAGAAGGAGGTTCAGGTTGCATACGAATGACGCCACACGGCGCTTGGTTAGAATGCAACCGGAGCCTTTTCGAATTTAACTAACTTTTATTAATTAAATGTTTTAATTCTAGTTATTGGCTAGTTGATAGAGAAAAGTAGTATAAGTAGTTATATGTATATAACAATATATATATATATATATATATATATATATATATATAACACAAAAGCAATAAACGTTAAAAAATATACATATGCAGTAATTATTATTGAGATCTCTAATTATAAGTATTTAATTTTCTAGGTACTGGCAGCACTGCAATTCTTCGCTTCAGGTAGCTATCAAATGTGTGTGGGAAATCAAATTAATATGGTAATTAGTCAACCCTCTGTTAGTAGAAGTATTAGTAATGTTGTTAATATTTTAAATATGCCAGAAGTGTTTAACGAATGGGTTCATTTTCCAACCACAATTGAAGAACTGAGAGAAATTCGCAATAAGTAATCAAAGATTTAATTATTTACACTAAAAATACACTTTTTATTAATTTAATGATTAAAAATAATACAAGTTTAGTTTAAACAAATGATTTAATTTGGAAGCTGTACTCTTACTGTACTAATAATGTGTAATTGTATTTATATTTACTTTTAATTATCGGTTTTGGATGCATCATCGTTTTCCAGAAGCTATAGGATGCATAGATTGCACCCATGTAGCAATTATTGCACCACCAAAGAATGATACCTTATATCCGGAACATATATTTGTAAATAGAAAAGGATATCACTCTATTAATGTGCAATTGGTATATTAGTCATTTAATTTGATAGAGTTTAATATTATATTGTTTGAATTTCAAAATGTTTGATTATTTTTAATTAAACGATTTTATTGAAGGCCAAGAAGCAATTAATGCCAATATAAGCAAATGTGAATTAAACAATTTAGAAATAAAAATAATAAATGAATCGCAAATTGTCTTGAATTATGACCACATTGTAATCAATTATAAATTAATAATTCTGAAATTTATTCAGAAGCTAACTATGATATTATAATCTTAAATTCACTTAATTATTTATAAATTAATTGAAAAATTCATATCTACTAGCTATTTCATATTCTTTTCTAGATTTGTGATACAGAACTTAAAATTTTTAATGTAAATGCCCGCTACCCAGGTAGTATACATGATTCATTTATTTGGAACAATAGTAATATTCAACCTTTAATGCAGCAGATTTACAATCGCAGACATAAATTTTATTTACTTGGTAAGTAATATATACAGGGTGTAACGAAACGACCGCCTTTTCTCGTAACTGGAGGTTCGGGGTGACAAACTGAGTGAACCTGTAAAATTTTGCTCGAATCGTTCAAGGGGTTTAAAAGTTATTTATATTTTAAAATCACCCTTTTTCAGTCCTTTTCCAACGACTTTGACTGCACAATGGAAAGTGGAGAAAGTGAAAAAACAATTGATGAACATCCCAATAGAATGTAAAAATTATCGATCGCGCGCGATAATACTTTTGCTATTTATTCCATTAATCTGGCTATCAGATCAATTTTAAAAATAGCAAACTCCTTTTCATTACATTTCCAATTCAATTCAGTACAGTTATCATTGACTAAATTTATGGAAAGAGCGAGAAGATGCAATGAAAAGGAAAGTATCAAAAACTAAGATGTCGCGCGAACGCACTGATAATTTAATAGGAAATGCATGAGGGCATTCTCTTTCTACTAACGAAGCTAAAGAGAATGATTCAAAATCAATACATTGATGATAGAGAAAACTAAACTTACCCATTTAATGTTCTCCAAGTTCTTTTACATCGAAGTTTTCGAAAAAGCTTCAAACTGGCTCTTCGATGATTTCCAGAAAGCACACTATCACTGTTTTTGCATTTAAGCACTCGTGAATTTAAACAAATTAGATATTAACCTACGTTACTTCAAAACACTGGTTAATTTGACACTTTTGAACTGTTTGAAGTAGGCTGATTAAGATTAGTCGAAACGAATTACTTATTATTTCTCCTCTCTGTGTCTCTCTCTCTCTTTCTCTTCAGCATACTTCAAACAGTTCAAAAGTGTCAAATTAACCGGTGTTTTGAAGAAACGTAGGTTAATACCTAATTTGCTTAAATTCGCGAGTTTTTAAATGCAAAATTAGTGGTATTGTGCTTTCTGGAAATCATCGAGGAGCCAGTTTAAAGCTTTCTTAAAAACTTTGATGTAAAAGAACTTGGAGAACATTAAATGGGTAAGTTTAGTTTTCTTTATCATCAATGTATTGATTTTGAATCATTCTCTTTAGCTTCGTTAGTAGAAAGAGAATGCCCTCATGCGTTTCCTATTAAATTATCAGTTCGTTCGCGCGACATCTTAGTTTCTGATACTTTCCTTTTCATTGCGTCTTCTCGCTCTTTCCATAAATTCAGTCAATGATAATTGTACTGAATTGAATTGGAAATGTAAAGAAAAGGATTTTGCTATTTTTAAAATTAATCTGATAGCCAGATTAATGGAATAAGTAGCAAAAGTATTATCGCGTGCGATCGATAACTTTTACATTCTAATTGGGGTGTTCATCAATTGTTTTTTCACTTTCTTCACTTTCCATTGTGCAATCAAAGTCGTTGGAAAAGGACCAAAAAAGGGTGATTTTTAAATGTAAATAACTTTTAAACCTCTTGAACGATTCGAACGAAATTTTACACGTGCACTCAGTTTGTCACCCCGAACCTCCAGTTACGAGAAAAGGCGGTCGTTTCGTTACACCCTGTATATATATATATATATATATATATATATATATATATATACAGGGTCTTTTCCTAACAGCGGAACATAGGAGATTCGTGTTAGTTGACTATAGCACTCAGAATGATCGAATCTGAGAGCGCTGATTGGTCAATATTGCGTAGTACCAACATATAATAGGCCGTTACCAATAGTTGGATACAAAAAATGAGATACATCCGCCATATTGGTGTGGAGAATGTATACATGCTAATCCTAGCAGAAAGAGGTGTAAAATAGAGAAATGTCAAATGGTAAGGTTACTAAAGTAAAAATTGAAAATAATAAATGGAAAGTACGAATATTCTTCATTTTCATTCAAAGTATTCAATTTTTACTTTAGTAACGACAACATTTGACATATTTCCATTTCACACCTCTTTCTGCTACAACTAGCATGTAAACACTTCTCCACTCCAAAATGGCGGATGGGTCTCATTTTTCGTATTCACCTATTGGTAACGGACCATTTCATGTTGGCACTACATGATATTAAACCAATCAGCGCTCTCAGAAACCATCATCCTGAGCGCTATAGTCAACTAACACGAAACTCCTATATGCCGCCGTTAGAAAAACGCCCTGTATATATATATGTGTGTGTGTGTGTGTGTGTGTACTTCGAAGGTATCCCAATAACCAAATATGTTAATTATTTACTTTATATTTGCTTCATTTACAGGTGATTCTGGTTATGCGCAACGGCCGTGGTTAATGACTCCTTTTTTGCATGAAAGCAGTGATTCAATTAGACGGTACAATGAGCGTCAAATGAGCACTAGATCATTAATCGAGCAGTGTAATGGACTTCTAAAGGCAAGATTTCGTTGCTTATTGAAGCATAGGGTATTGCATTATCGTCCTGCTGTATGTAGCCAAATAATTAAATCTTGCGTTTTGCTACATAACATGTGTATAATGGAAAACGTTCCAAGGCCAGAAGTCGAAGAAAATGAGTTAATTGATTTTGGCATTTATCCGCCTGAAGAATACAGAGAAATATCAACAAATAGAAATGCTGATCTAACTGCTGGAAGAAGAGCACGAACAAGAACTATTGAGCGGTTCTTTACTTAAAATGTGTCCTAATTGTTGTTAAAATTTTAATTAATTAAAATACATTTTTTAAGATTTTTTATAAAATATCTTTTTATTAAACGCTTATTTAAGTCTAGTCTACAAAATCTATACTTATACATATACAGGGTTAGCCACATAATTCGTATCAAGAGACGGAGATCCTCTTGATGCCCCATAGTGGGGACTAAGCGCGTGATTGGCCGATGCGTAAGAGAGAAAGAATGAACGACGGAGAGAGACGGCAATGCTGCTCACGTTGCTTCTCTATCAATTCTAGCAGTGTCTCTTTCTGCAACGTAGTTACGCTAAACGTATTGGTTGCTAGAGAGAAAGGCTACTAGAAGTGAGCGAGAGAGAGCGATGCAGCGTGGAGCGTGGTAACATTGTAATTCTCTCTCTCTCTCTCTCTCTCTCTCTCTCTCTCTCTTTTACTCTTGCTCTTTCCAGCAGCTACTCATTTGACTGAAAGAGAGCTATCTTTTCCTCACCACCTTGCGGTAGATAGCTAGGTGCGTTTTTGTTTTTACACTCAGAAAAATTTTTCAATTCATTAGCTGTTATTCATTGCAACAATAAATTAGCTTTATTATTGTAACGAATATCAGTTAATAAATGGAAAATTTTTTCTGAGTGCTAGTGGTTTCCCCGGTAGGCCTAATCCACTAAACTTGTATTGACTTATAATTGCTCGAAGTGCCTACCTCTGCTTTGAAGGCAGAGTTCGGCTCTTCGAACAATGTCGCGCGTTGCTCGATGCACCATGTCTGGCGTGAGCGTTTGGAAAGCCGCAGCAATTGCATCGCGAACCTCCGATTCTGAACTCTCACGCCACTTTTCCACCAGACGCTTAATGTGTCCCCACAAGAAGAAGTCCAGTGGGGTTAACTATGGTGACCGAGCTGGCCAGGTGATCGGGCCACCACGACCCATCCACCTGTCCGGGAATCGCGCATTAAATATGGTCCGTACGTTTCGAAGAAAATGTGCAGGAGCTCCGTCGTGCTGGAAAATCATACTTTCTCGCACGAACAGAGGCACATCTTCGAGCAATTGCGGCAATTGCTCCTCCACGAATCGCAGGTACTTTTCTCCGTTGAGCCTGGGTGCTAAAAAGAAAGGTCCAATCTGTAAAAAACCACATTATACAAAATTTTCACAATTTTTTGTACCTTTTTGTAAGTTTTATTTGAGATTAGCTTACCACTCTATCTCCAATGAGACCAGCCCACACATTTATGGTCCAACGGAACTGAAAGGCCCCCACTCTTACAGCTCTCGGATTTTCCGTTGCCCAACGCACATAGTTTTTGCTATTGAATACGCCATTAGGCGTAAACGTGGATTCGTCCGTCCACAGAATTCGGTCGGGGAATTGACTATTGCGCCTACATTGCGCCAAGAATCCTAAATTTAAATAGAGAAAATAAAATGAGAAGAAGGAATGACAGCAATTTAATTAACGCAATAAGAGGATATAAAGCAATGAAAAACATGTACCTTCGCAAAAATTCATCCTTGGCTGATAATCTTAGGCCAATAATTGATGTACCCGTTGCAGATGGAACGGGTGATAATTATTATTGTGCAATATTCGACGAACTGTTGTACCGCTTACGCATAGCTGACGAGCCAAATCGTTCGTACTCGTCCGCGGATTTTCTTTTACCGCGTCCAACAGCCGCTGTACCAACACTGGATCTCTGTTTCGAGATCGATTAAATTTCACTACTGACACTGTACGCTGGAAACGTCTCACCGCACGTAAAATTACATTATAGTCAGGGTGTCGCCGGCTTGGAAATTTCATGCGATATATTTGCGCGGCTTTTCGCGCGTTTCTATTCGCTTGACCATACGCAAAAATCATCACACAATATTCTTCTTGCGTGAAAACCATGGCTGTTGCCTTCTTCTCAATTCGACGAGAACTGACAACTTTTATTACAATATTGAAACATCAACAAACTGCAGCAGAACCTTAAAAGATTCAATGAGACTTTGTCGGTTCTGGTTCTAAGATGTAAACAATGAAGTCAATCCCGAAATGGAAAATGATATCTTACAACCAAAACCGACAAAGTCTCATTGAATCTTTTAATGTTCTGCCGCAGTTTATTGATGTTTCAATATTGTAATAAAAGTTGTCAGTTCTCGTCGAATTGAGAAGAAGGCAACAGCCATGGTTTTCACGCAAGAAGAATATTGTGAGATGATTTTTGCGTATGGTCAAGCGATTAGAAACGCGCGAAAAGCCGCGCAAATATATCGCATGAAATTTCCAAGCCGGCGACACCCTGACTATAATGTAATTTTACGTGCGGTGAGACGTTTCCAGCGTACAGTGTCAGTAGTGAAATTTAATCGATCTCGAAACAGAGATCCAGTGTTGGTACAGCGGCTGTTGGACGCGGTAAAAGAAAATCCGCGGACGAGTACGAACGATTTGGCTCGTCAGCTATGCGTAAGCGGTACAACAGTTCGTCGAATATTGCACAATAATAATTATCACCCGTTCCATCTGCAACGGGTACATCAATTATTGGCCAAAGATTATCAGCTAAGGGTGAATTTTTGCGAAGGTACATGTTTTTTCATTGCTTTATATCCTCTTATTGCGTTAATTAAATTGCTGTCATTCCTTCTTCTCATTTTATTTTCTCTATTTAAATTTAGGATTCCTGGCGCAATGTAGGCGCAATAGTCAATTCCCCGACCGAATTCTGTGGACGGACGAATCCACGTTTACGCCTAATGGCGTATTCAATAGCAAAAACTATGTGCATTGGGCAACGGAAAATCCGAGAGCTGTAAGAGTGGGGGCCTTTCAGTTCCGTTGGACCATAAATGTGTGGGCTGGTCTCATTGGAGATAGAGTGGTAAGCTAATCTCAAATAAAACTTACAAAAAGGTACAAAAAATTGTGAAAATTTGATATAATTTGGTTTTTTACAGATTGGACCTTTCTTTTTACCACCCAGGCTCAACGGAGAAAAGTACCTGCAATTCGTGGAGGAGCAATTGCCGCAATTGCTCGAAGATGTGCCTCTGTTCGTGCGAGAAAGTATGATTTTCCAGCACGACGGAGCTCCTGCACATTTTCATCGAAACGTACGGACCATATTAGATGCGCGATTCCCGGACAGGTGGATGGGTCGTGGTGGCCCGATCACCTGGCCAGCTCTGTCACCAGAGTTAACCCCACTGGACTTCTTCTTGTGGGGACACATTAAGCGTCTGGTGGAAAAGTGGCGTGAGAGTTCAGAATCGGAGGTTCGCGATGCAATTGCTGCGGCTTTCCAAACGCTCACGCCAGACATGGTGCATCGAGCAACGCGCGACATTGTTCGAAGAGCCGAACTCTGCCTTCAAAGCAGAGGTAGGCACTTCGAGCAATTATAAGTCAATACAAGTTTAGTGGATTAGGCCTACCGGGGAAACCACTAGCACTCAGAAAAAATTTTCCATTTATTAACTGATATTCGTTACAATAATAAAGCTAATTTATTGTTGCAATGAATAACAGCTAATGAATAGAAAAATTTTTCTGAGTGTAAAAACAAAAACGCACCTAGCTATCTACCGCAAGGTGGTGAGGAAAAGATAGCTCTCTTTCAGTCAAATGAGTAGCTGCTGGAAAGAGCAAGAGTAAAAGAGAGAGAGAGAGAGAGAGAGAGAGAGAGAGAATTACAATGTTACCACGCTCCACGCTGCATCGCTCTCTCTCGCTCACTTCTAGTAGCCTTTCTCTCTAGCAACCAATACGTTTAGCGTAACTACGTTGCAGAAAGATACACTGCTAGAAATGATAGAGAAGCAACCTGAGCAGCATTGCCGTCTCTCTCCGTCGTTCATTCTTTCTCTCTTACGCATCGGCCAATCACGCGCTTAGTCCCCACTATGGGGCATCAAGAAGATCTCCGTCTCTTGATACGAATTAAGTGGCTAACCCTGTATATAAATATATATATAGAATGCCAATTTTAAAATCACATAGTAAACAAGGAATAATATAAAGTGTTTAATACAAGCTTAAATTCTTATTCCAAAATTATAATTTATAACTTTTAAATAATGTTAGACACAATTGTAAAGTATGTTAATTTCAAATTTTTTTGAAATGCGTAAATTTTAAATTATAAACTTATTCTGGTTTTTCTATCAAAGTTAGCAATAACTTTACGATATTTTCTTTTGCTTCCACATCACGTTTTTTAAGAGGAAGGTGATATTCGTATAAGCTTATTTTATTTCTATAATAAGCTTGGCGATTATCACAGTCTCTCTCACTAATAACTGCAAGCTTCTCACTTTCATGCATAACTCTTTCATATCTGCTTCTCTTTCTCTTTGTTGCTCTGGGTTGTGCTTCTGCAGGCATAGGTTCAACCTCATTGTATAACGGACTTTCCAGTATATCGTCTACTGCTTGCTCATTAATTAAATCATGCTCAGTTCCATTATTCCAGTTCTACGAAAACAGTTTATTACAGTACAGTTCATTTCATTTATTCGGTACATGATCCACGATATAAATTGGCATAATTTCATATACTCACAAAAGTGACAACTGATTCTGCGGTTAGTGCAATACCCTCTACAACTGTTGGTCCTATCATTGCGAGTAAACTCCTTTCAACTTCGTTTAAATCTTGTAAAGCAGAAGGTCCACATCCAGTACTTCTTGTGTGGTTTTTGATAGTAGAACCCTTTACTTTAGCCATGTTTTTAATATCTTGCCAAGACTGAAAGAACAATAAACTGATTATTTATGATAATAGTCAGTTAAGTTACCTATTAAAAACCTTTCGCCATTTATCCCATGTTTTAATAACACCAGGGATTTCATTCAGCATAGCTGAAATTTCTTCCCATAAGATTTTAGCTTTTTTATAAGTAAATTCTTTATTAAATTTACCAGCTTGCAATTCCGGATGCTTTTCCATAAAATCTATAAGAAAACAGAAAAAATTATACTAATTTTTAAAAAAATTAACTTTTCTTCAATTATAATAAATATTATATATTACCAATAAGTAGTTTCTTTTGCTCATCATTAATGTAATTTCCAGGTTTAACTATGTTATTCTCCATTTTGCGATTAATTTAATAATCAATTAATAAGTTCGTTAGTACTCTAATGGGGTCCTCGGTACAAATCCCACCACATGTCCCAGTCCCATGTGTTGTTTATGATATCATGGCGCCATATTGATTTAAATACTTTTTAAAACTAAATGATTGGTTATTCTATTTCAAAGAATATCGGCAACATTGTATTAATGTCGTATTCGACTTTTGTCCAATTGCATATCACGAATGGTTGTCAGGAATACCTTTAGGTATTAGTATGCGAAACCAATCGTTCGACAATTATCGAATACGAGAAAAGTCGAGTGAATTCATGAATAGACCCCCTAGTTTACATGCTAGTTGTAGCAGAAAGAGGTGTGAAATGTAAAAATGTCAAATAGTGAGGTTACTAACGTAAAAATGGAAAATAATGAATGGAAAGTAAGAATATTCGACCTTTCCATTCATTATTTTCCATTTTTACTTTAGTAACCACACTATTTGACATTTTTCCATTTCACACCTCTTTCTACTACAACTAGCATGTAAACACTTCTCCACTCCAAAATGGTGAATGGGTCTCATTTTTCCTATTCATCTATTGGTAACAGACCATTTCATGTTGGCACTACATGATATTGACCAATCAGCGCTCTCAGAAACCATCATCCTGAGCGCTATAGTCAACTAACACGAATCTCCTATATGCCGCCGTTAGAAAAACGCCCTGTATGTGTATAATACTGAGTTCATCTTATTTTTTAGCTTCAAGTAGTTTTCCAGCTATGTGTTTGAATATACATTTTGAATATAGAATGCTCTTATTTCCTTACTCTTATTATAATGTTGTCAGGATTGATAGAAAGATATTTCAATCATCTGAAAATGATAGGATATACATATGATGACTGGATAAATTAAGGTTTTAGGACAGATAAGTCTCATGAACAAATGGGAATAATAAAATAAGTATTGCATATTGGGAATGGATATCAAAATATGTAGCTGCAAAATATAATTTGAAGCTAAAAACAAGATGAACTCAGCAGTATACATAAAAATATTGGTCGACAATATCCTCTCAAATGGAAAGAAAACATATCATGTGGATGAGGTGCCAAACATATTTAAGTACAATAAGCCCAGTGTCCATTCTTCAAATTTAATACAGCTATAGTTTACCAATTATCCTAATTATTATAGAAATAATTAGACAGCAGAATAAGCATATCTGAGCATATTTGAAAATATTTAGAGAATTATTGGTATATGTGTTCAAAACTAGAAGAAGAAGGAATAATCAAGGCAAATAAATGTCATACGAAATGTGGAAGCATATGAAGTACGGATGAATAAGAAATTAGCAGAAACTTTATACAAATAATCTCACATTGAATAATAAAAATCATTGAAGTAAATAGTTATGAGCTGTGGATTTAAAATACTTGCAATTTGGTTAGAGTAGCTTAAAGATAGGTTCTACAAGAATATGTAATTACTATGTACGTATAGAAATTGTGTATGGTTAAGGAAGAAATTAAAATAATATTTTTATTGAACTAACTTTAATTTATAATAATAGGAATCAAAACATTATTAAAGATCATTATTATTTTATAATAAAATTCCTTTGTTTACGCAGCAATCTTTCTTACGCATTCACTACTATAACATTATGTCACAATTATTGAAACTATAGGGCCACACAGAAATGCTTTATAAATTAGTCCTTTTCATTCATTGTTCTTTAAGTATTTCTTTCCTGCGATTTAAATTCATGAAGAATTGGATTTAGCCTGTAACAGAAATAAAATAACCACAAAGTATATTTCTTTATAAATTCACAATAATTTTCATTTTGTGTTATTAATTTATGCTCATCTGATATATTTTTTCTTCTATGTTATGTATTAAAATCCTTCCTTCTTTTCCGCAATCGTTTTCCGAAAATATTACTTTTGTTTACGATCCAAAATTGAGGGTTAATCGCGCCATTTGACAGCTACGGACAAACTCCTTAGATATCCCTTTACCCCTTTAGTTCTTACTTCCCCTCGCCTGGCGCAAGATTAATGGCCGAAACTGTACACTACGGGAAATTGAATCGTGTGTGGTTCGGCTAACTTCACCCTGTAGCTTTCTGTGGTATATTATCCTATAGCAAGATAAATAAAAGTTGGTAGATCTGCTAAACTGACAGTTGTAACTATAGATAAATATGTCGACTGTCTTTGACTGCCGAAAAATAATTGTCCATGACAATAATGGTCGAGCAAAAAGGGATGCAAGTTAAAGTAAAAGCTGCGGAATTTATACTAGGTTATATTCACGAATAATATATTTTTAAAATCATTATGGTCGCAGCTGATGTGAACAATAAACAGTATATCTGGAAAAAGGAAAATCTATCAGATAAGTATTTGTGGTAGAGTATCAAACGTCCTAAAATTTGGTGGGGACAAAATGGCGGCAACAGTAGCTGTCTTTGGCAAGGGTATTGAATCTATGTTAATCTTATACATGGTTGAAGCGTGAGCAGTCACGTGATAACTTTGTACAGTCCATTCTAAAACACATAATAAAATTTTATCACGTGTCATAAATGTTTTGACAGATGGATTTGGATTATATTATGGAAGAAATTTAAGTAGCAGATAAGTATATCTGGTTGCTAATTATTACGTTAATTATCATTAAAATGAATATACTTTGTGGTAATTATTGTTTGTTGTAGGTTAAAAGACAAAAGGATACAAATTAAAAAATTAAAGAAGTTCAAAAATGAATTCCCAAAGTGCCACATCTATTAAACCGTATAGAATTTATGCCAACAGAGGTTCATAGATTTATAAATATTATGGAGAAGATTAAAATATTAGAAAAAAAGCTATAATTTATGAAGCATTTTTCTGTGGCCAATTAATGTAAATACTATTAATGGAATATTATAGTGGTGAACCTTTAAGGGATTGCTGTATATACTGAGAAATCTTATTATAAACTAATAATTACGCATGGTAATGTTTTGAATCTTAATATAATTTAAAGCTAGTTTAATTAAGATATTATTTTTCTTCAAACTTTATACATACACAGTAATTACATATTCTCACAGTATTCATAAACTCTTTAAACTATTGACAAACTTACAAGTTGTATTATTTGCAGGGTATAGCTGTATATTGCAATGACGTTTAATGACCAATGTGAGACAGACTACACAGGACTTCTACGTTTGTCTGATTGATCTATCACATCTGTCCAAATCTTCTGTGATATTTATATGCCTCTTTTTCATCATCTTCTTCGAGTGTTTTAACTTATAACAATGATTCTCCAGACATTATCACGTATACTCTGATCTGCTGATTCTGCTGACCTGCATTTAATTTTGTAAATATTGGGATGATTGGTATACCACTGCTTTGTTAAATTTGAAGAATGGAAGATTCAATGATAGTATATTTAAATTCAACATATGTTCGGTTTCTCTTCTATGGGATATTTTCTTATTACACTTGGGAGAATAATATTCTACAAAAGGCATGTATATACTGCTGAGATCATCTTATGTTCAGCTTCAAATAGTTTTCCAGTAAGCTTATAGATATCTATTTTGAATGTACAATACTTATTTAGCTACTCTTTTTAGGATGTCATCAAGATTGATAAAGGAAGATATGTCACCCTTTCAAAATGATAAGTTATGTGTTTGGTGACTGGATAATTTACGGTTTCAGGAGAGATATGTCGCAAAAGCAGATAGGAGTAAGGAAATAACTACTGTATATGAGGGATGGATATCCAAATGTGTGTTTGACATCTATTTGAACCTGACAACAAGATAGACCCAGCAGTATAAGGAAACCTTTCGAAAAATAATATCCTCACAAAGGTAATGAGAACATATAACTCAGAAGAGATTCTAGCAAATATTATATTTAAATACTATCATTCGGATTATCTATTCTTCAAATTTAATGTAGCAAACGTTACCAATAATCTCAACATTTACAAAATTAATTGCAGGTCAGCAGAATCAATGGAACTGAATGTATTTGAAAATATCTGGAGTACTCTTGCAATATGCTGAAAACTATAAGAAGGAACAAATGAGGCAATCAAATATCACACCAAAAGATGTAGAAGGATGTGATGGATCCATCAAGTATTTGGAGAAAGCCTGTGCTTCTAACATCTAGTAATCAAATTCATTGCAGCAAATAGTTATGACCTACAGATTTGAAATAGTTTTAATTTTGTTAGAGTAGATTATAATAGTAAATAGCTTAAGATAATTTTTCATTACTGCGCATGTACAGAATTTCAGAAAAGAAGAAAGGAAAACATTCTACTTAAACTGGCTTTAATTTATAATAAGAATTAACACTTTATGGTACTTAATTATTAAATTATAATAATACTTTTTGTGTATACAGCAATTGCTAACAATTTAACCATTATTATATTAAGCTAACAGTATTGAGAGATGATATCTGGTGTTAAAGTGGAATATTGAAAAATCTTTGTTTTGGAAAAGTTATTACTCTATTCTTGCTATACGATACAGTGACAAGTGTAAAGCCATCTTTTAATATAAAATATATGGATTTGACTGCACGAGTTTTCACATGGAATTATTTTTAATTATAATATTTAAATTATATTTTGAGAATTATACCTGTGCATCGGAAAGATGTTTACTAGAACACACCTTTTAATTAACACATTCTCTGTCCACAACGTTTATTATTCAAACTCCTGGATGATGAATTTCGATGGTGATATATGTCACTTACCTTTCCTCTGCTAAATGAAAAAAATGAATCAGCCATCTATACATTGTGCCATTTGAAACACATGCAAAATTTAAAGTAAAACTTTTAGTATACTTAAAATTGTAAGAAACAATTTGATTGTAATCATACGTCAAAATAACTATACTGAACTAGAAAATAGATTAACTAAAATATATTTTATAGTCGTTCCTAATTTTTACAATAATTTTGAAATTTGTCATGTTAAGGATTAACATGTTTGTTCAGAATTTATAGTTGGCACTGTTAAAATTAGTGTACAGATGAGTGGTTAAAGAATATAATATTTAAAAAATACAATGCAGATAGCAAAACCAAGAAATATGAATAACTGAACTCTTAATTTTACTATTTTACAATATACGATTAATCTTTCTATATCCTATACATAAGATGATTTTATATGAAATTTATTTTGCTATCTTCATTCTTATTATGTATTAATCCTTTGTGACATACTGGTGATAAACATTATCAGCAGGAATTACTCAAATGTTTTTTGTAATTGCCAGCTAATGCGTATGATTTGATTTTTAAATTACTGTGTTACTATGATAAACAGAGAATACAGGAATATAGCGAAGAAGATAATTATTTATTATATTAATGTTGTATATAAAGACAACTGAAACAACAATTATTTCTTCATAAAAATATGCTCCAAAGGGTTAAACTAATTATAACTTCCTTTTCGAGACTCAACCTTTTATCAAAAATAATGTCAAATTAGATCCTTAATACTAAAGAGAGTAGATAACAACAAGGTTGATTTATTAATGTCTTTATTTATTGATCCTCTTGATTTTGCTGGCAGGCAATGGTTTGAATAAATAAGATTTAAATTTGTAATTGAAGTAATTGGAAATTACTGAAGATTATCATCAGCTTGATTTACAATAATGGTTATGCATCAAACAATCTTGATCTAAGATTCAGGGGCTTCATTATACCTTTAATAATGAACAAATCATCCTCTGTTTTACCTATTACTTCTGCCATTTCCAGTAACAGGGTTTCTTCTGTAAAAAATATTATTATGTTGTATATATATGAACATTACAATGGTAATTATATAGTTGTGCAGCACTTCTTTTTAGAATATAGAGGAATTTATGTTTTTCTCTACTAGATTCCCTACATAGTAGCACGAATCGTCTTTTTGAAACTTAAAAATTCGCGCGTACCATGTAGATCTGCATTTGTCTGTTACTGGAAATGGCAGAAGTAATAGGTAAAACAGAGGATGATTTGTTCATTATTAAAGGTATAATGAAGCCCCTGAATCTTAGATCAAGATTGTTTGATGCATAACCATTATTGTAAATCAAGCTGATGATAATCTTCAGTAATTTCCAATTACTTCAATTACAAATTTAAATCTTATTTATTCAAACCATTGCCTGCCAGCAAAATCAAGAGGATCAATAAATAAAGACATTAATAAATCAACCTTGTTGTTATCTACTCTCTTTAGTATTAAGGATCTAATTTGACATTATTTTTGATAAAAGGTTGAGTCTCGAAAAGGAAGTTATAATTAGTTTAACCCTTTGGAGCATATTTTTATGAAGAAATAATTGTTGTTTCAGTTGTCTTTATATACAACATTAATATAATAAATAATTATCTTCTTCGCTATATTCCTGTATTCTCTGTTTATCATAGTAACACAGTAATTTAAAAATCAAATCATACGCATTAGCTGGCAATTACAAAAAACATTTGAGTAATTCCTGCTGATAATGTTTATCACCAGTATGTCACAAAGGATTAATACATAATAAGAATGAAGATAGCAAAATAAATTTCATATAAAATCATCTTATGTATAGGATATAGAAAGATTAATCGTATATTGTAAAATAGTAAAATTAAGAGTTCAGTTATTCATATTTCTTGGTTTTGCTATCTGCATTGTATTTTTTAAATATTATATTCTTTAACCACTCATCTGTACACTAATTTTAACAGTGCCAACTATAAATTCTGAACAAACATGTTAATCCTTAACATGACAAATTTCAAAATTATTGTAAAAATTAGGAACGACTATAAAATATATTTTAGTTAATCTATTTTCTAGTTCAGTATAGTTATTTTGACGTATGATTACAATCAAATTGTTTCTTACAATTTTAAGTATACTAAAAGTTTTACTTTAAATTTTGCATGTGTTTCAAATGGCACAATGTATAGATGGCTGATTCATTTTTTTCATTTAGCAGAGGAAAGGTAAGTGACATATATCACCATCGAAATTCATCATCCAGGAGTTTGAATAATAAACGTTGTGGACAGAGAATGTGTTAATTAAAAGGTGTGTTCTAGTAAACATCTTTCCGATGCACAGGTATAATTCTCAAAATATAATTTAAATATTATAATTAAAAATAATTCCATGTGAAAACTCGTGCAGTCAAATCCATATATTTTATATTAAAAGATGGCTTTACACTTGTCACTGTATCGTATAGCAAGAATAGAGTAATAACTTTTCCAAAACAAAGATTTTTCAATATTCCACTTTAACACCAGATATCATCTCTCAATACTGTTAGCTTAATATAATAATGGTTAAATTGTTAGCAATTGCTGTATACACAAAAAGTATTATTATAATTTAATAATTAAGTACCATAAAGTGTTAATTCTTATTATAAATTAAAGCCAGTTTAAGTAGAATGTTTTCCTTTCTTCTTTTCTGAAATTCTGTACATGCGCAGTAATGAAAAATTATCTTAAGCTATTTACTATTATAATCTACTCTAACAAAATTAAAACTATTTCAAATCTGTAGGTCATAACTATTTGCTGCAATGAATTTGATTACTAGATGTTAGAAGCACAGGCTTTCTCCAAATACTTGATGGATCCATCACATCCTTCTACATCTTTTGGTGTGATATTTGATTGCCTCATTTGTTCCTTCTTATAGTTTTCAGCATATTGCAAGAGTACTCCAGATATTTTCAAATACATTCAGTTCCATTGATTCTGCTGACCTGCAATTAATTTTGTAAATGTTGAGATTATTGGTAACGTTTGCTACATTAAATTTGAAGAATAGATAATCCGAATGATAGTATTTAAATATAATATTTGCTAGAATCTCTTCTGAGTTATATGTTCTCATTACCTTTGTGAGGATATTATTTTTCGAAAGGTTTCCTTATACTGCTGGGTCTATCTTGTTGTCAGGTTCAAATAGATGTCAAACACACATTTGGATATCCATCCCTCATATACAGTAGTTATTTCCTTACTCCTATCTGCTTTTGCGACATATCTCTCCTGAAACCGTAAATTATCCAGTCACCAAACACATAACTTATCATTTTGAAAGGGTGACATATCTTCCTTTATCAATCTTGATGACATCCTAAAAAGAGTAGCTAAATAAGTATTGTACATTCAAAATAGATATCTATAAGCTTACTGGAAAACTATTTGAAGCTGAACATAAGATGATCTCAGCAGTATATACATGCCTTTTGTAGAATATTATTCTCCCAAGTGTAATAAGAAAATATCCCATAGAAGAGAAACCGAACATATGTTGAATTTAAATATACTATCATTGAATCTTCCATTCTTCAAATTTAACAAAGCAGTGGTATACCAATCATCCCAATATTTACAAAATTAAATGCAGGTCAGCAGAATCAGCAGATCAGAGTATACGTGATAATGTCTGGAGAATCATTGTTATAAGTTAAAACACTCGAAGAAGATGATGAAAAAGAGGCATATAAATATCACAGAAGATTTGGACAGATGTGATAGATCAATCAGACAAACGTAGAAGTCCTGTGTAGTCTGTCTCACATTGGTCATTAAACGTCATTGCAATATACAGCTATACCCTGCAAATAATACAACTTGTAAGTTTGTCAATAGTTTAAAGAGTTTATGAATACTGTGAGAATATGTAATTACTGTGTATGTATAAAGTTTGAAGAAAAATAATATCTTAATTAAACTAGCTTTAAATTATATTAAGATTCAAAACATTACCATGCGTAATTATTAGTTTATAATAAGATTTCTCAGTATATACAGCAATCCCTTAAAGGTTCACCACTATAATATTCCATTAATAGTATTTACATTAATTGGCCACAGAAAAATGCTTCATAAATTATAGCTTTTTTTCTAATATTTTAATCTTCTCCATAATATTTATAAATCTATGAACCTCTGTTGGCATAAATTCTATACGGTTTAATAGATGTGGCACTTTGGGAATTCATTTTTGAACTTCTTTAATTTTTTAATTTGTATCCTTTTGTCTTTTAACCTACAACAAACAATAATTACCACAAAGTATATTCATTTTAATGATAATTAACGTAATAATTAGCAACCAGATATACTTATCTGCTACTTAAATTTCTTCCATAATATAATCCAAATCCATCTGTCAAAACATTTATGACACGTGATAAAATTTTATTATGTGTTTTAGAATGGACTGTACAAAGTTATCACGTGACTGCTCACGCTTCAACCATGTATAAGATTAACATAGATTCAATACCCTTGCCAAAGACAGCTACTGTTGCCGCCATTTTGTCCCCACCAAATTTTAGGACGTTTGATACTCTACCCTGATACTCTACCGTATTTGTAGCTGTAAAATCAAAGATGGAAGAAAGTTTTGCTTTGTTAAATTGTTGGTTTATCCTTTGTTAAAGCGAAGTTTGGGTAGGCGGACAATTGGCCTAAAAATTTTTGGATGTAGAGTATACTCTCTACATAAAGACATGAATTATGATTATATTCGCGCAGCTCTCCGGCTCCTCTAGCGGACGATATTGTAGATATTATTCACAATCTGGCAAGGCCTCACCTGAACTGTCAAATTTCAGTTTATTTTAGTGTTGTTGATAAATGTCAGGTCAGTAATAATTATTTGTTAAACTCTAAATTTAATAATGTAAAAGGAAACGATGCTTTTGTGTAAAATATTTGTTTTAGGTTGCTCGCAAACTCATTCTTTTCTGCATGAATAAAAAACAAGAAGAAAGACACAAAAGTAATATAATATTATGGTGAGGTATTGACATTTAATTTACATGTTAACTATTAAACTGATGTTTCTTTTTATACAGCAAAATGCCAAAATTTGAAAAACGCAATTTGTATCACTATGAGTAGTGGTAGCTAGGGGGTTCCTGTGACACGGTGGTGAGGGGAGTGCGGGTGTGCGGGGAGGGAAGTGTCTTGGGTTCCTGTGACATGGTGGTGAGGGGGGTGCGGGTGTGCGGGGGGAAGTGTCTTCTTGAGAGCTGGAGTATATTGGAGGATGAGGGGGGTGCGGGTGTGCGGGGGGAAGTGTCTTCTTAAGAGCTAGGGTTTATTGGGTGATGAGGAGGGTGCGGGTGTGCGGAGGAAATGCTTTGGCTATGGGGAGTGAGAGAGAGAGAGATCCCTCTCACCCTCTCTTTCTCTCTTAGAGTCTCTCACCCCTCTCCCATCAGCCTAGGGCCCGTATGGTTAATTATCCTACGGGTCCACTAGTTCCCTAAGGCTTACCCCCTCTCCCATGACCCTAGGACCCGGATGGTTAGTTATCCTACGGGTCCACTAGTTCCCTAAGGGTTACCCCTCTCCCATCACCCTAGGGCCCGGATGGTTAGTTATCCTGACAGTTACCCAGAGAACTTTTTTTTGTATTTTAGTTGGTGGAGGAAAAAGTTCCAATTTTCTCCACTAGGTGGCGATCACGAAAATTACGGGGAACAGCTACACCGCTAGGGGGGTCCTCAGCATCTTACGGACTGCCATTTTTTTTCTTAGACCTGCCCTCGGAGGCTCTTTTCTCCCCCCCCACATACTTATCTTAGACCCTCCCACTATTTTCCTACTATAGACCCGCCATTTAACTTGATTTCACATTTTTCCTTAAACATTGAGCACTATGTAGATTTTTTTTCTTTTATGAGTTAGTAATAATTATAAAGTGCTTTTTTCATTTTTTTCTTTTTTCTTTTTTCTTTTTTCTTTTACGGATTAAATTAAGGGAAACAGGAGTAGGGGAAAAGAAAGAGACTATTAAATAACATTTATCATATAATTAAAAACGAACATGAAACTTATATAAAAAACTAATACAATTGAAACATATATAAAAACGAATATACAATAATATTTAGCCCATTCAGCTAATAACAGCTTCTGAAACATAAAAAAAATTTATTAATATCAAGTAAATTGCGAACTTAATTTTTAATATTTACCTTTTATTTGTTTCCGCACCCACTTTGCGAAAACATCTACCTCCTGTTTCACACAGTGAACAGGCTTTTGTGTTTTTCGCGTAATTTTAATTTTATGCAGCTCACAAGGAATAATGTCTGTTTTTATATATTCAATTAAGCAATCGAATTTTGGACAATTAAAATTTTCTAAATTGACATTATTAATATTCATTATATTTAATAAGTCACGTTCGAAGTGTCCACCTTTATATGCAACCACTGGTTGCACACTGTCACATTCAATGATTTTTAGAAAATCATATATTTCATTTTGTGAATATCTTTCATTTCCCGTATTTCCATATGCAATTCCGTGCACATTATTAAACACAAAAGATGCAGTTTTCCGGTCAGCAATACTTAAAGTGTTCATTGATCCACAAACTTTAAACGCACCGTAATGTGTTAAGTTAGAGTATATATTTTTAATAGCCACTTCTTTGTACACTATCTTCTTATTAACGATAAATCCATCCACATCTATTATGTGCGTGATATCTCTTAAATGATGCATAATGTCAGAGTACCTGAAGATTCTGTGACTAAAACTGAGCTGAAGATTCTGTGGCTTAAACTGAACTGAAGACTACCCTACACGCTTCTCAAGATTTTTTAAATGCTGTAAGGGATGTGAAAAATTTGATCTGTGGTGGGAGATGACTAACCAGACACTCTTAGAAACACCATTGGTCCAAAGAGTGAATAGTTAAGGATAGTGGGAGAATTGAAATAATTGGTTTGAAGAGAAGGGGAAAACTTTAGAGAAACAAAAAAAGAATATATTTAAAATAAAGGCAAAGTGTAATAAATTTAGTATAAAAAACGCTAACATGATGATCCCAACGTTCGTCGATTTTCAAGGATTCTATTTAATGGATAAGACATTTATAGTTAAAGAATTTGCAGTTTTACAAGAACTAAAAGTGCATCATATTTTATTTTCACCCCCCTTTCCACATACTTGGTTAAGTGAAGAGGAGAGAAAGAAAACAGAGTAAGTATATTTTATAAAAAACAACGAATTATTATTTTCAATGAATAAGGAATTTCTTTTTCAGTTCAATCTTTTTCAATCATCATGGCTTAAATTGGATGGATGGCTTTTCACCATATTATAAATATAAAGATATTATAAAAAAATATGTATATGAGGATACGGTTTTTGTAAAAGGGGTGGAAAAGTTAAATTGGTTAAAGAGTATTTGTGATTTAGAAATTAGTAATGTAGATGAATATGTGTGGGGAAATTATAATTTAGAAGATGGTTTATATAATTCACAACTTCCTATTTGCATGAATCATGAAGGTATATGCGCACTGAGAAATGTATATTATATGAAATATATGTATGAATCAAAAATCTAGAATACATGTATATTTTAAACTTGAATGCATTCTTTTTACTTCAACGCGAAACCTGATCCGTAAAGTATTTATGTTACTGAAGTGTCTCGGAGACTGATTATTTGAAGGGTTCTCCATCTAAGATTTTTCATTAGTTTCACGCTGATCATTTAAACGGAAAGAACTACGATGTCGCTTCTAAATAGAGTTTTAAATAGCCAGGATGAATATCGTGAGTGGGTACGTGATTGTCGCGATTACATTAAAAAATTGAGAGTTGCTAGCCGCAATGCACGTATAGGGGCAAGGCAGAAAATATTTACGGAAATTGCTCAGATACAGTGCCGATTAATCAGAGCAGCAAGAGAAAAAAGTTATTCTTCAAATCACGCTCTTAAGAATCCCGATTTAAGAACTCAGCATGATTATCGCGAGTGGGTTTGCAAGTGTCGTGATTATATTCGAGATTTGAGAGAATCCAACCGGAATGCAACTCCAGATGCTATACAGAAAAATCTTGCAGAAATAAAATGTATTCGAAAGTTACTTCTCCATGCGGCGAAAAATAAAAATTCAATTGGAGCGGGCATTAATGCGGAAAAGCTTATTTGGAAAGATCTTGATTCATCATTTAAAAGTCGAATGTGTAGTGGTATGATAGTAAACACTAATTATATCGAACCACATGAATTTCTATTGGCAGCATCAGAAATGCTGCAATCCTACATGAACAAAGTATTCAGTAAAGTAAGCGCTGTTAAGATAAATATGGTATTCAACGGACAATTTATTTGCAAGGAGATTAGTGATATCAAACATATTTCCACAAAAAATGTGATTTTATTCAAGACTGATACTTTTAGTGATTGGTATAAAACAAACGTCATAGATAAAATTTTAACAAAATTAGGTGAATTTCAAGAGCGTGATAGTGGGTGGGCTTTGGAAAAAATATTAAATTTAATTGTGAATATTAATCACTATAATCCACTACATGCAGGCTGTGGAATCGACCTTCCAAAATATATTAAGAACAAACATGCAGTGATAAACATACAGAGTGATGATAATACATGTTTTGCATGGGCTGTAACGGCTGCACTCTATCCGACTATTTCAACTAAAAACCCACAACGACAATCTTCATACCCCCATTTTAAATCTGTTTTCAACGTCAGAAGTATAACATTTCCAACCACATTAAGGCAGATACCTAAATTTGAAGAAGATAATGATGTGTCGATTAATGTTTTCACCATGGTGGATGAGCAGGAAGGGCAGGAGAATAAAATTATTGCACCTCTTCAACTCACAAAATGTGAGAAATCGAGACATGCGAATCTTCTTCTTCTCGAACATCAAGGTGCAGCACATTTTTTATGTATCACGAATCTTTCTCGCTTGCTAAAGAAACAACTGACTCGGAAAAAACAATCCCATCTTATTTGTAATCGGTATGTTATACTGTTTATATTTTAATATAATTTTATTTAATGTTTATATACTAATATGATTTTTCTCTTAGATGTTTACACTATTTCTTCAATGAGGATAAACTTCAATCTCATAAACGTGATTGCAGTCAGCTCAATATAAACGTCCGTATACTGCTACCTGAAGAGGACCGTTGGGTTTCCTTTAAAAATGACAAGAACAATGAGAGGACCCCATTCGTCGTATATGCAGACATTGAATGTTTATTAGAGAAAGGAATGAAACGAGCGGTAATAGTAGTATTTATCAAAAACATTTACCCTTTAGTGTAGGATATTATTTTAAAAGCGTTCGTGATTCATCGCTCTCAACCTATAAATCATATCGTGGACTCGAGTGTATAGAATGGTTTGTGCGAGAACTCGATAAAATTGCTAGCATAACGAGCGAAAAACTAAAGACTGTAGTGCCTATGAGAACGCTAAGTATTAGCGAAAATTTTCGTCATAACAATGATCACGACTGTCATATATGTAAAAAGCCATTTCTTCCAAATCAAATACGTGTTCGCGATCATGATCATTTAACAGGTAAATATAGAGGACCCTCTCACAACAATTGTAATTTAAACTATAAAGATTTGCACGTTATTCCAGTAATTTTTCATAATTTATCTAATTACGATGCACATTTCATCTTCAATGCGATCGCTAACATGTATGAGGGTTCAGTATACCTGCTACCTGTACATAAGGAAAAGTATATTTCATTTACAAAATACATACGGAAATATAATATTCAGCTCAGATTTATTGATTCATTTAAATTTCTTGCATCAAGTTTAGACAAATTGAGCTCATACTTGGAGAGATCTCAATTGCAAAACTTAGAGTCAGAATTTTCGAATTTAAATACGGAACAATTTAATCTACTAACAAGAAAAGGTATTTTTCCTTATGATTACGTAGATAATCTGAATCGTCTGGAAGAAAATGCTTTACCGCCTCACAAGTTATTCCTAAACAAATTAACTGACAGTGATATTAGTGAAGAGGCATATAATCATGCTAAGGAGGTATGGATCAATTTTCAAATACAAACACTTGGGGAGTACAGCGATCTCTATTTAAAAACTGACGTATTATTACTGACAGACGTTTTTGAAAATTTTCGCGATAGCTGCATGGAAAATTATAATTTGGATCCTGCACATTATTTTACACTCCCAGGCTTCACTTGGGATGCAATGCTTAAATATACTAGAATAAAATTGGAACTTTTCACTGATGTTGAAATGTTGCTTTTCGTAGAACGCGGAATACGTGGTGGTTTGAGTCAGTGCTCTCACCGCTATGAAAAAGCAAACAATCGGTATATGAATGATTATGACTCAACAAAACCAAGCAAATATTTAATGTACTATGATGTAAATAATCTATACGGATGGGCAATGTGTCAAGCTCTACCTACTCATGGATTTCGCTGGATTGAAGATACTAACAACTTTGATATCTCTAGCATAACTATAGATTCATCTGAGGGTTTTATTTTAGAGGTAGACTTGGAGTATCCAAGCGTACTTCATGATAATCACTCTGACTTGCCATTTTGTCCGGTACGTGAGGCTCCGCCCGGAGCACGACAGAAGAAGCTACTTGCAACTGTCGAAAATAAGGAGCGTTATGTTGTACATTATCGGGCTTTACAACAATGTATTCGTCATGGAATGGTACTAAAACGTATCCATCGCGGATTAAGATTCCAGCAATCTGCCTGGCTAAACAAATATATAGACTTAAACACACGTTTGCGAGCTGCATCTAAAAATGAGTTTGAGAAAAATCTTTTCAAACTAATGAACAATGCAGTGTTCGGTAAGACGATGGAAAATGTAAGAAATAGAGTTGATGTGAGGCTAGTTAGTAAGTGGGAAGGAAGATATGGAGCAGAAGCATTGATATCCCAACCAAATTTTCACAGTAGCGCCATATTCAACGAAAATTTGGTTGCGATAGAATTAAAAAAATTAACGGCGAAATTTGATAAACCTATATATGTAGGTATGAGTATTCTAGATATTTCAAAAAAATGTTTATACGAATTCCATTATGAATATATGCTTCCAACGTTTGGTAGTAAATGTAGAGCATTGTATACCGATACAGATAGTTTGATATACAGTATCGAATGCGATGACATTTACACGATCATGAGAGAAAATCTTTCAAGATTCGATACTAGTGATTATTCGCCTAATAACCAGTATAATTTACCTCTAGTAAATAAAAAAGTGCCTGGTTTGATGAAAGATGAGAATAACGGGAGAATTATGACTGAGTTTATTGGGCTGAGATCGAAAATGTATACATTTAAAATACAAGATAAAATTTTTAAAAAAGCTAAGGGCGTTAAGAGTTGCGTTATCGCTAGAAAAATAACGTTTGAAGATTATAGAGACTGCTTACAAAATTTTACTGTTCATATCCATAATCAAAATTTAATTCGTTCAAAATTGCATAATGTTTATTCAATTGTACAGCAAAAAATTTCTCTCAGTCCACATGATGATAAGCGCTATATTGTACAAGGTACTGTATCAACTCTACCATGGGGTCATTATAGGATAAATGAAATAGAATTAAGTGAAGTAGATTTAAATGAAGATTAAATAATTGCTTCTTTATTAATAAATTGTATGTTACAAAATATTGTTTTTATTTATCCATGAATTATGTGTATTATTGAATCCTAACCACTTTACAAAGACTTTGTCCCCCTTCTTACGTAATACCTTCTCAACTAGATATACATTAGGATTAGCAGTTTTTAAAAGTTCATGTTCGTAGAATCCGCCATATATATCTGTACCACTAGAATCCCTTAGTAAATATGTAACAGGATTTGTTTTCTGCACTTTTATAATTTCAAATATTTCAGTTGTCCAATTTGGTGTGTAGCCTTTTGCAAATACATTCTTATATTTACTGATTCGTACAAAATCACCGACTTTGAACTTGGCACGACCAACGATCTTTATATTACTGAATACTGTTGCTAAGACCTTATTAGCATGTTCAGGTTTCACATCGGCTGGACGCATTCCTATAGTACGATGTTTTCTTGAATTGTATTTGTCAACCAGTTGTTGTAGCATAGCTCTCCACTTGTAATTTCCATTCAACGTAAATCCTTTCCACATTTCTGTCTTCAACGTTCGATTCCAACGCTCGACTATGGTTGCTTTCAATACACTGTATGTTGAGTAATGATTTATTCCATGCTTTTTCATAAGCGATTGGAAATCACTATTATAAAATTCCTTGCCATCGTCGGTCTGTAGATTTTTCGGACATCTCCCACTCTTCAGGATTTTCAGCAATGCAGCTGTCACTTCCTTGCCTGACTTGGTTTTCAGGGCTATTGCCCAGCCATATTTCGACAATGCATCAATAACTGTGAGAATGTAGTGGTAGCCTGCGTCTGCATAGTTTCTCATGTCTACCAGGTCTGCTTGCCAGAGGTCATCGAAGCCTCGTATTATTACCCGTCTACGTAAAAAGTTCCGTCTGGCAGGCACATGCAACTCTTCTACCAATTGCTTCTTCTCCTCACTACTCATAATTATTCCACTACGTGTTATGTTTACAGCAGGTCATCAAGCACTGGCGGTAGTATAAGTTTCTTCAAGGCATAATTTATATCGTCTTCTCTATTCTTCTCATTTGCAAAATCTTTTTTTGCCAGCTGATTAGAGAAATATTCTACAACAATTTTCAATCCAACAATCATATCATTTCGTAATTCCTTGTCTTTTCGATCCAATTTATAATCATTATGATCGACTTTATCAACCAATTTATCGATTCTTATACCAATTTCATCAATTTCATCGATTTTTTTCATTAGAGTTGTAAATTTTTCCTCAAGAATGTTACATTTTAGGTAATAGTGAGTTAGCTTCTCACTGTATTCAAACAATTCTCTCATTAAGCTATCACGTACAGTCATCGAATTACGTAACAGAGCAGCCATATTCACCGCACTTGTCTCATCCGTAACATCACATTCTAAGTTTGAAATTATTTTCTTCTTGGCATTAAATGCATTCTTTTGTTTATCAAACTTTAACGTATCATTATCAATTTTGTGGAAATAATTTCTCACTTTACCGGTATTGAAACCAGCTCCAAATTTATTTATTGTCATAGTGAAGTAGTACGTGGAACTGAGAAAATCTTGAAACTGCAATCTCTTTTATATAGAATAACGCTTTCTTCTCTTATTTAGATCCTGCCAATTTGTAACTATTATGATCGATTTTATCATTCAATTTTTCGATTCTTTCATCAATTTCGTCGATACGTTTTTTCAACAGATTTGTCATTTTTTCCTCAAGAATTTCACATTTTAATGCATATTCATTCAGCTTCACACTATATTCATTCATTTCTTTTGTAAAGCTATCACGCAGTGGTGTCAAATTACTCATCAGAACACTGATATTCACCGCACTTGTCTCATCAGTAACATCAGATCCCAAGTTTGAAATTATTTTCTTCTTGGCATTAAATGCATTCTTATATTTATCAAACTTTAACGTATCATCATCAATTTTGTGAAAATAATTTCTCACTTTACCAGTATTGAAACCAGCTCCAAATTTATTTATCGTCATAGTGAAGTAGTACGTTGAACTGAGAAAATCTTGAAACTGCAATCTCTTTTATAAGATGATACCTTCTTCATGGAGCTCCTCAATTATTGACTGTATCTCATTATGGTGATTCGTATGACCAGCAGCAGATGATGCAATTAATAGTTTTAATCGCTCGACCAGTTCGTTTGGATCGTTCCAATGTACATAGCTCACGGGATTATTATTAACACGCATATATCCCTTGCCTTGTACAAGTTTTGTCTTCGGTGGAAATAATTCACTAATTATTTTCTTCCATTTATGTCCCTTATTCCCACGAAGCTTTCCTGTACTAATGTTATCTGCTCTGTGCACATTAGTTTGAGAAAGAATACTTTTATATGTGTCTAAATCATCTTTAGTATAGTCTTCAGGTTCTTTCATGAAGATCAATTCAAATAGACCTTTCGTGCCAGGATAATACTCCTTATCGATAATAATAAAATTACTGTAATCATCAACATTAAAAGCACATTTCGCAAGCCACATTTTATTCGTCACTTTATCCAACTTAACTCCAAAATTACTGTCAATTTTATCCTTAGCATTATTCGTCAACAATTCTATATATTTGGATGCAATTGAACCAGACTTTATCGTACTTCGATTAGCATCTTTTACATCCTCGATGGATGTATGCACAGGTAATTCTATTTGTCTCGCTAAATCTTGCGTGCCATATTCATTATTCTTCTTCACCTTCTCCTCCTCCTCCTCCTCTTCATCATCTTCCAGAGAAAGGTACTGTGTTTCGTGCGACTGTGGATATTCCTGCTCATCATCCGATGAATGACCTTGAACGTTAATTCTGGAGCTGCGTATGAAATCTTTCCGCTGTGGAGTCGATGTGAGATAAGACTTTCTTCGTTTCATCGGAATTATGAAAGATTCCTCGTGTGAGAGAGATCTCTTTATAGGTTCCATTTTCATCTCATGTTTCGGTGCAACGAAAATTGCTTGATTATTTTCGGTGAGCTTCTTTAATGGTTCAACTATTGGTTTAAAAGTTTCATTTAAACTGTCTTCCATCATTACTCTGTCTGATTTGAGTGCGCGATATTTTTGACGAATTACTTCACTTGCCTCAGCAATCTTCTTTAGAAGCTTTTTCTCCTTCATTTTGTAAAGCTATTCTCTATTCAATATATAGACTTGTTCAACGTTCAAGGTTAAACTAACATTTTTGACCATTAACATCATTCTTTAATCACAGCATATTTATTGAAACCCTTTCGATATCGTCCATTTTGCATTGCACTGTCTTTATCAATTACTAAAAATCCATAATCACGCTCCCAACAATTTGAACACAATTCATAAAATTTTTCAAACGCCATATCTGTATTTACATGTTCGTTATATATATGTTTTAGGTTAGTTCCATCTTGTTTAAAAATAATTAAAAAATTTGCATTATCACGTATTAGATGTTTTGGTATCCTTGCATAAGTCTGACAAAGATAAAAGCAATCAATCTTAGAATGTCTACCCATGGAGAAGTAGTCTCTTATATTGTCTTGCTTATCGGTTGCAACATCATCAAATATGAAAATTGAATTTGGTAGTGCTTCAGCTACTTTTATAACCTCACTATTATTAGAAAATTGGAAATAACTAATTTCTTCATTGTCCGATAATAGTCGCTCCAAGTATCGATATTTTGGTTGCTGCAACGATTTTGAATAAACGTATAGGTTTTCAAATCTCACACCCTGAGGGCTTTCTATAAGGCTCAGCAATACATTTGTTTTTCCACAATTTGAAGGGCCACAAACTATACAGCGTATGGTTGATGGGAGTAGAGGTCCGTGACGTCTCATGCATTTATCGGTTGTTCGGTAATCTATATTAGAAACACGAATACCGAGCGGCTGCTTTACGAAGTCCATGACTGAAAACTCTGTGGTCATACAACCTATTTATAGGAATGAAATGAATTGTTTGATCAGTTCTCATCATGCCGTTATTAGTGTTAGATGTGTCAAGTTTGGAGGTATTAACCGCTGAGCAGTGTGAATACATACCGAAAATTTTACTTTTAAAGTACTTTCCGTGTAGTATTCAAGAGGTTTGGAATAAATTGCCTGAACATATTCGTGCAGATCCTGAAGTACAACAATATCGCTGGTGTTTTAAACATCATAATCTACCTAATACAAATCACATTGATGGACCGCTCCCTTCAATAAAAGATTGCTGGGCTTGTCAGCAAACTCTGTGTGAGAAACAGAAAGAAAGTTCCACATGGTAAGCTACGGTTGTGGAACTTTTTTCAATAAAATACTGAATAAATTACCGTTTGAAGTACACATACCTGGCTACAATTATTGCGGACCAGGTACTCGACTTCGAGAACGGTTAGCACGTGGTGATCCTGGTATAAATCCTCTAGACGAAGCCTGTCGTGAACACGATATCGCATATTCAATATATAAGGATCTGCCACCACGTCACCAGGCTGATAAAGTTCTTGCACAGCGTGCACGAAAACGTATCACTGCTAGTGACTCATCTTTACGTGAACGAGCAGCTGCAGCAGCAGTCTGGGCATCCATGAATGTAAAACGAAAACTTGGCTTAGGCCTACAAGTGCATGGAAGAAGCATGAAGAAAAGAAAAATTCGTGTACCGAAGAAACGAGGAGGTTTATTGAGGAAAAAGCAATTTACTCAACAAAAAAAACGGGGGGGTTTATTACCTCTGCTCCCACTGTTGAGTGCAGTGGGCGCATTAGCTGGGGGCGCAGCAGGTATAACAAAAGCTGTAAACGATGCGAAAGCATCCAAGAGACAATTGGAAGAGATACAGCGTCACAATCGTGTAATAGAAGGCAGGCGTGGACATGGTTTATACCTAACCCCTTACGGACGAAGGGGAGAGGGTTTGAAAAGGAGGAAAAAAACCTCGCAAAAAAAAAAAATAAGCAACCTCCCGAAATCTGGAGCTACTAGTAATATTCAATTATTACATGCATGTCAGGATATACCACATTTTCGAGGAGTTTTTATGCGCACATCTCTACCGCAAACCGTACTATGCAATGAGTGTGCAATCGTGAACCTGGATGAAGATAAAGGTTCTGGTACACATTGGGTTGCCTACGTTAAACGTAATAATTACGTAAAGTATTTCGACTCCTTTGGAAATTTGAAACCTCCAATTGAACTTTTAGATTATTTTGGTCCTTCTGCTATAATCTACTACAACCACGATCAATATCAATCGTATGATACAAGCATATGCGGTCAGTTGTGTGTCAAGTTTCTACGTGAACAATGTCTTTAACGGTTACGCTGTCTGATCGCGAGTCCATATTAGAGGCAGATTTTTTCCCACCGATCAATCTTCGGGAGGAGCAATATGAACTTGGTCTCGTAGACTTTCAGAGCTTCAATTCAATCGCTAATGTTGATGAGTCGAACAATAAGTTTTACTACGATACTGAAGATCTGACTATACCTACAGGTTGTTATGAATTGAGTGCTATAAATGATCTTTTGCGTACATTCATGCATGAGGCGGATAATGAAGATGTCATTATTCTACGTGCTAATAATAATACGTTGAAAAGTGAAATAAAGTGTAAATATCTGATCGATTTTACAAAACCTAATAATATAGGCTCTTTATTGGGTTTTTCGTCAGATCGAATTATTCAGCCGAACACTCTAGCCGAATCAGACCAGCCCGTAAACATTATAAGGGTGAATATTTTACGAATTGAATGTAATATTACTGCTGGTGCATATACAAACGGCAAACCTCAACATGTTATACATGAATTTTTTCCAAGCGTGCCACCAGGCTATAAAATCTCGGAAACACCGAAAAACGTCATTTACTTGCCAGTCATTGTGAAAGTAATTGACCGTCTTACTTTGCGCATTCTCGATCAGGAAAACCGTCTAGTAAATTTCGGTGGGGAAGAAATTACAATTCGATTACACATTAGAAAATGCTAATTTACAAGAATACTTATAAATCACCGATACCAGATGAGCCTATCATCAGTCCAACAGTTGCTGCAGGAGCAGATACATTGGGTGGGGATTACGTTAGAAGACCGCTAACAAGATAAAATATAACCTTTCTTCAATCACTGGGTTTCAAGGTCAGAAATAAAAATGGACCTGTTGGACGTAACCGCACAACCTGTGTACGACAATCGCATTACTAAAATGGAAATACATGCTTACAATCCGTATGCAAATGCATCATTGGGAAATAGTGACGAAATTCGAATTCCAATACAACAGCAAGATTTAATTCTTCTACCATGTGAGAGTTACCTATACATAGAGGGAAAATTAATCGAGGGCACTCGTGCTCAGGGTGCAACAGTTCAAGATACAGTGGGACTTGACTGCAATTCCATGGCATTCTTGTTCGATGAAATTCGCTATGAATTGAATGGTATTGAGATTGACCGCAGTAAGAATGTGGGTATTACTAGTTCCATGAAGAATCTCATTTCTCTGACTGGGGAGGAGAGTACGAGTCTACACCATTCAGGATGGTTTCTATCAGATTATAAGCCTACGAAATATTTTAATTTTTGCGTACCACTGAAAATGCTGTTGGGTTTTTGTGAAGACTATAGAAGAGTCATAATAAGTGCACGTCATGAGCTCGTTCTCATTCGAGCGCGTAATGATACGAATTCGATATATTCTTCAACGAAAATCACCGACTCCAAAATTGATGTTCAAAAGTGCAATGGAGAATTCCTCATATATCATTGAATGAATACACAAAACTTCAATTTCTACGTATTATCGACCAAAACAAAAGCCTCACCATGGCTTTTCGATCCTGGGAACTCTACGAATACCCGCTTCTACCAGAAACACAGAGGCATACGTGGGCTGTAAAAGCTGCAACACAATTGGAGAAGCCTCGATACGTTATTCTAGCATTTAGAACAAATAAGAAGAATACGCAGCATATGAAGGTGCTTGACTTCGATGATAGTTTTGTTCGTGATATTAAAGTCTATCTTAATTCTGAATTTTATCCGTATGATCGACTTGATACTGATACTGAAAAATCACGATTTTCTGTACTATATGATATGTATGTTAAATTTATCCAATCCTATTATGCTGGAGAAAAACCGTCGAAACCAATGCTTGATTACAACAATTTCTTAGAATATGGCCCTCTCTTTGTCATTGATTGTTCGCATCAAAACGAATCTATTAAATCTGGCACAGTTGACGTTAAAATAGAGATCGATTGTTCTAAAAATATTGTAAGTAATACTACTGCGTATTGTTTAATTATACATGATAAAATTGTTGAATATAACCCGCTTACAAGTATTGTTAGAAATGTAAGTTAATCGTTAATAGTTAGAAATGTAAGTTAATCGCTAATAGTTAGAAATGTATGTTAATCGCTAATAGACTATAGTTAAGCTTATCATTATAATGAAGGAAAAAAAATAATAAATAAGATATAATAATCATTTATTTGTGTTTAAATTATTCCTTATAAATGTTTTCTAAATTAATCTTTTGAAATTTGACTAACAATTGCAAATGTCATATTATTGTAATTTCCACCATGATACGTGAATGTTAATATTTGATTTGAAGCTGCATCTTGAAAATTCTTGAATTGTTCTGGTTTTTCCAGTAATGCCATCATCCTCGCAGGCAAGAAGAACCATTCCTTCGTAAGCAGCTTTGCTATTATTCTCTCCCCATATTTGGTTTTAATTTTCGATAATTCAGTTATTCGGTATGACCCACCAATCTCCAAAGTATTCAGTTTTATAAAAGTTTTTGGTTCTACAGTTGCGAGTTCATTAATCTTAGTTAAATCCATTTCTATAATAATAAAATAATATTAAGAATAGAGAATAACGTAAAAAAGAAAAAATAATTCTTACCTTCTAAAGATTGTCTACGACAGTTACGTGACAATAAAAAAATATTCTATCTGCAACGTGAAACTGGTACTTTGCACTGCTTGAAGCTTCAATACTGCTATTACACCACAATAAAATATTATGACTGCAGCGTTACAGACTTGAACTTTCGACTGCTTCACGCTTCTAATCGAGACTGAATGAAATTTCCTAATTGCTAGCGTGGGTGACTTTGAAAAATATCATAGGAGGGAATAAGATATACACACTTGGAAATTGAGAGTAGGGGAAGTGTTGCAGGCAAACGAAACTTGGGTGGCTTTGAATAATATCGTAGGAAGGGATAAGATATACACACTTATTGGAAATTGAGAGTGGAGGGACTGTTGCAGGCGAACGACATTTTTGATGGGTTACTCACTCATGATTGTAGATTTCAAAGAGAATTCATTATTTTAAACCTGTTGATACATGTATTCTTTAGATCAAGTAGTTGTTAATTAAAATAAATAAATCCATTTAATTATATACACGTTCCTTATATAAAGTGACATCAGTCTAGAATATAAACTTTTCATTGTTTAAAAGCAAGTCGTGAGATACACGTTCTTCAGATCAAATAACCGTCATCTAAAACAAATATATTTAATTCAAACGTGTCATAACACGTACTAGATGGTGCAGATAGTCACGTTCCTCAGATAAAGTAATGACAGTTTAAAATATAAACTTTTCATTATTTAGAAACGAGTCGTGAAATATACGTCCATTATTACTTGGGTTGGGAATACTAGCATCTTAAGGACATATCCTGAGTGCAGCTTAAAATTTACGAGCGCATCAATGGCTTTTCGACAGTCTTACGTCACACTGTGACTCTGTTTAGCACGTGGGATCATTTGTCTGCTCTGCTTGTGAGAAAAGTCTTGAGAAAAAAATAGCTAGAGGCTGAATGATTTGTCTGGTCTGCTTGAGGGAGGAAAAGTCACGAAAAAATAGCTAGAGGCTGGTTTAGAGGGTAAAATATGGTCAGAAAGTATCGAGCGCATCAATGGCTTCTTGACAATCTTACTTCACAACTGTGACTCTGTTTAGCACGTGGGCTCATTTATCTGACCTGTTTGTGAGAAAAGTCTCGAAAAAAATAGCTAGAGACTGGTTGAGAGGGTAAAATATGGACAGAAGGTATCGGGTCAGTTTTAGAGAGCCCTGGGAAAGCTCATAGGAGGAACATTGGGTGGTCCCTAGAATTTCACTCCCCATTGTTTCGCAAAAGGAAAAATAATGTCTGTTAACTATGTGACATGTAGAGCATGCTTACAGGAAGATGTAATGAATAATCTATTCATTTATAATATGCTTACAGTAATTTTTATTTAATATTCAAAAGATTTAACATATAATACTTTTATTCAATATATATATATATATATATATATATATATATATATAACTAAAAAGAATTTTAACATATAATATTTTAAAATATCAAGCTATTCTTCTGCCCTTGCTACCTCCATCGTTGTCTCCTCCTCATCCTCCTCCTCCTCCTGCTCCTCCTCCTCTTCCTGCGGAATTATCCCTGCCTCTATCTCAATCATTCTGATACCTCTCATCAACAGTTGTATACAGCGTGTTACTGTAAAAAATCATCAGATTTTAGAAAAATGTATGATGCAATCTCATTCATAATAACTTACTATTTTCATACTCCATTCCATGCGTCTCGATTGTTTCTTCATTTACCGCTTGTGATAAATTTTGCATAATTTCATCTATTATTCTTGTAATTATATGAATTACTGGAGAATTCTGTCTATACGCTAAATTAATAATCACTTGATACTGCATATTTTTTCACTTTATATTTATCGACAGCTTGTATAAGAAAAAAGGAATCTGTACCCAAGGTTCAAGAAAGGTATAATGTGAAATTAAAAGAAGGACCCAAGGAGGAAAATAGTAGGAGGGAATAGAATGGGTATGTGGAGGGAAAAAGACCCTTCAACGGTGTAGAGGTAGGTTGAGAGGGAAGAAAAATGGTTAAATGTGAAATCAAGTTAAATGGCGGGTCCATAGTAGGAAAATAGTGGGAGGGTCTAGGATAAGTATGTGGAGGGAGAAAAGACCCTCCGAGGGCAGGACTAAGAAAACAAAAATGGCAGTCCGTAAGATGCTTAGGACCCCTAGCGGTGTAGCTGCCCCAGTAATTTTCGTGATCGCCACCTAGTGGAGAAAAAAGAAACTTTTTCCTCCACCAACTAAAATACAAAAAAAAGTTCTCTGGGTAACTGTCAGGATAACTAACCATCCGGGCCCTAGGGTGATGGGAGAGGGGTAACCCTTAGGGAACTAGTGGACCCGTAGGATAACTAACCATCCGGACCCTAGTGACATGGGAGAGGGGGTAAGCCTTAGAGAACTAGTGGACCCGTAGGATAATTAACCATCCGGGCCCTAGGCTGATGGGAGAGGGGTGAGAGACTCTAAGAGAGAAAGAGAGGGTGAGAGGGATCTCTCTCTCTCTCTCTCTCTCTCTCACTCCCCATAGCCAAAGCATTTCCTCCGCACACCCGCACCCTCCTCATCACCCAATAAACCCTAGCTCTTAAGAAGACACTTCCCCCCGCACACCCGCACTCCCCTCACCACCGTGTCACAGGAACCCCCTAGCTACCACTACTACTATGGCCATAAAAAAGTGGATTATTTTGCATCACATGAGTCCTCCATAAAAACTTTCTCCTTAAAATTATAAAGTGGATATATTGGGCATTATAAACTGATCTAGTATGCTCGAAGGTAAATGATCTTGCATATTATTCATTATCTTCATGATTTTCAACAATTTAATTATTATGAAAATTGTTTGTAGTACAGGTGTTTTAAATAGAAATAGTATTAAGCTATTGATAGCGAAAGAAGGTTTGGCAGACTGCAAAGAAATTGGATATTTGGATGATAAGGCTTGAGTTCGCAGTATAATATCAGATCTTTTTTTAATAGATTATGTGTGGTTGATAAGCTTTCCAAATGCTGAAAAGAGAACATTCTTACAAGCAGTTTTAAATTTTAGGTCAAAGACTGCTTTTTATCACAGTAAGTTGTTTATGTAAATATATTGTTATACAGGACTTCTCTAAATTGCCAAATATTGCATTTCAGTTACGATAAATATAACGCAGTTGGGGAGATATAATAAAGAATTATGGAAATTATATTTCAATAACAAAATTGAGGGAACCCATAAAAATATCAAGGTGGACCTTTGATATTTTCAGTACATACAGCATAGTATTCATTTTAAGCAGGCAATTTTCATTTTAAAGAATAGTTTAATGCATTTCATTAAAATTGAAGCAGGAAACATTTATAAGAAAACCAGGCTTGTCAATTGCGGGGAAAGACAATACAATTTCATTACACATTATTTCTATATGGTTTAAAGATCTGTAAGTAATTTATCAATGCTATGCACAAAACAATTTTACTAATAATTTCCACTCAAATTTTACATCTTTTTACAGGTCATCTTTAAAATGAAAATTCAATTAAAATTATGTATGAGGAGGTACTTTCCAATAGTTGGTATTAAATTCTATGAATTTATATTTCCATCGAAATAATAATTAATTCTACTATTATCGTGCAATAAATCTATTAGGGAATGATTATATTTTAATTGATTTGATAGAAATATACTCTCCACAATTTGTTTAAACTGCAAGAAGAATGTTAGACTTAGTGGATACATTTGTGAAAATATATATCATGCAGAAAAATATATGTGTATTCCGAGTGACTAGCTAATTGGGTAGGGGGTCAATTGTCCTACTTTTCTATAGTGTCAAAATGGCGGCGGTGGTAACAATATTCATAGGGAGTAGCAGATCTATATTAACCATATGAATGTGGTCAAATTTAAATGACCATGTTGTCTAGGTACACTCTGTACCAAAAGTTAATTACAAAGTTAAGTTATATATTTGACAGATTGAAGATAATCGAAAGTGCTGGAAGAAATTGAAATATATATATTAAAAGAAAATAATACAAAATAAAGTAATTAAAAAAGAAGTGACTGACAGTAAAAATTGTGACCAAAACCAGGGTACAAGGAAGATTGATTTTTAGATGAGTAACCTATTAATATTATATTTTTAATTTGTTGAAGAAAGAAACGATGCTTTGTGGTATTTTTAAATATTTGTTGCAGGTAATTAGAATTTGAAAGGATACTGCAACAGATGATGTCTCACTGGATGGCTCGTAGGAAGTAGTATTGTAAGATTAATGTAGGCGAAAGTCAAATATCAATATAAACATTTACCATCTTAACTCCCAGTAAGTATATATATATATATATATATATATACTTACTGGGAGTTAAGATGGTAAATGTTTATATTGATATTTGACTTTCGCCTACATTAATCTTACAATACTACTTCCTACGAGCCATCCAGTGAGACATCATCTGTTGCAGTATCCTTTCAAATTCTAATTACCTGCAACAAATATTTAAAAATACCACAAAGCATCGTTTCTTTCTTCAACAAATTAAAAATATAATATTAATAGGTTACTCATCTAAAAATCAATCTTCCTTGTACCCTGGTTTTGGTCACAATTTTTACTGTCAGTCACTTCTTTTTTAATTACTTTATTTTGTATTATTTTCTTTTAATATATATATTTCAATTTCTTCCAGCACTTTCGATTATCTTCAATCTGTCAAATATATAACTTAACTTTGTAATTAACTTTTGGTACAGAGTGTACCTAGACAACATGGTCATTTAAATTTGACCACATTCATATGGTTAATATAGATCTGCTACTCCCTATGAATATTGTTACCACCGCCGCCATTTTGACACTATAGAAAAGTAGGACAATTGACCCCCTACCCAATTAGCTAGTCACTCGGAATACACATATATTTTTCTGCATGATATATATTTTCACAAATGTATCCACTAAGTCTAACATTCTTCTTGCAGTTTAAACAAATTGTGGAGAGTATATTTCTATCAAATCAATTAAAATATAATCATTCCCTAATAGATTTATTGCACGATAATAGTAGAATTAATTATTATTTCGATGGAAATATAAATTCATAGAATTTAATACCAACTATTGGAAAGTACCTCCTCATACATAATTTTAATTGAATTTTCATTTTAAAGATGACCTGTAAAAAGATGTAAAATTTGAGTGGAAATTATTAGTAAAATTGTTTTGTGCATAGCATTGATAAATTACTTACAGATCTTTAAACCATATAGAAATAATGTGTAATGAAATTGTATTGTCTTTCCCCGCAATTGACAAGCCTGGTTTTCTTATAAATGTTTCCTGCTTCAATTTTAATGAAATACATTAAACTATTCTTTAAAATGAAAATTGCTTGCTTAAAATGAATACTATGCTGTATGTACTGAAAATATCAAAGGTCCACCTTGATATTTTTATGGGTTCCCTCAATTTTGTTATTGAAATATAATTTCCATAATTCTTTATTATATCTCCCCAACTGTGTTATATTTATCGTAACTGAAATGCAATATTTGGCAATTTAGAGAAGTCCTGTATAACAATATATTTACATAAACAACTTACTGTGATAAAAAGCAGTCTTTGACCTAAAATTTAAAACTGCTTGTAAGAATGTTCTCTTTTCAGCATTTGGAAAGCTTATCAACCACACATAATCTATTAAAGAAAGATCTGATATTATACTGCGAACTCAAGCCTTATCATCCCAATATCCAATTTCTTTGCAGTCTGCCAAACCTTCTTTCGCTATCAATAGCTTAATACTATTTCTATTTAAAACACCTGTACTACAAACAATTTTCATAATAATTAAATTGTTGAAAATCATGAAGATAATGAATAATATGCAAGATCATTTACCTTCGAGCATACTAGATCAGTTTATAATGCCCAATATATCCACTTTATAATTTTAAGGAGAAAGTTTTTATGGAGGATTCATGTGATGCAAAATAATCCACTTTTTTATGGCCATAGTGATACAAATTGCGTTTTTCAAATTTTGGCATTTTGCTGTATAAAAAGAAACATCAGTTTAATAGTTAACATGTAAATTATATGTCCATACCTCACCATAATATTATATTACTTTTGTGTCTTTCTTCTTGTTGTTTATTCATGCAGAAAAGAATGAGTTTGCGAGCAACCTAAAACAAATATTTTACACAAAAGCATCGTTTCCTTTGTGACGCTACTGGCTATCCTTGGGGATAGTATAGAAGGGGAGGGAGGAGTGATCCCTCACCGATCGCGTTCGCGTCCCTATAGGCGACTTCCTACTAGACCCGGGCGCCTTCGATGTACTTCTGATAATACCCGAATATTTATTTATGCAGAGGGGGTTCTAACCCTCGTACGCGACTATCGGGGATGGGGTGCTAATACAATGAATCGCTAATTTCGGTTAAACTCTCTTTATTACAATATCACTAATCAATACAATATCCGGTTCGCGTTACACGGTATTGGGGAGTTGCGTAGGTCCTACGTGTGGACGCGGCCTAAGTGGTGCGAACGCGGCTGGAGTCCCGATGACGTACTAGCTAGCCTCGCGCTCGAGCCACTAGTTGGCGTTCGCGGCGGCCCCACCGAGTCGCGCGGTACTCGCGCGCCACCGGCGGATCCCTAGGCTAACTACTCCTCGACGCTACGCGGATAAGTCCCTCTTTCCGCGCGTGCGCGTCCCGCGACGGTTACCCGCACTCGCTCCGTTCCCGCGTACTTAAACACAACAACGACCCGGAGTGTTTACTTCTTTAAGCCTGAGGTCGCGAGTCCTCACGATAATGATACTAAGTCCGCGGCCTTGAAATGACTGAAGGGAACGTCCCAGTCAACGGTCGAACTCAAAACGAGTCAATGTAATCGCGAACACTTTGGCTAATTCGCGATTCTACACAATATGACATGCGTTACAGGTCCAACGGAATGACCACTCCGCTAAGTTGCCCGCTTACCCGTGACAGGTGAGCAGGGCCAGCGGTTCCCTATAAAACCGTTCGGTGCTACGAGCCCTAAAGCCCTAGCACACCCCGGGACGTCACAGGACTTATTCACAGAACGAATAATCACCCTACTGTCTGCTTACTCTAGGCTGGCTCTCTTCTCTCGCTTTCTCTCTCTCGCTTCCTCTCTCTTTCGCCTCTCTCTCTCTCTCTCTCTCTCTCTCTCGTTCTCGCTCTCGCTCTCGCCTCTCTCTTTCGTCCTCTTGCCCTTGACACTGGCCCAAAGGGCTGGTATTCTCCGCTGTCCGGTATGGGTTCGCGGCCGGGCTGCAGTCGCTGCAAAATCACTGGCACCTTTTTTGTACTAGGCAGCGGCTGCAGCCTTGGTCGCGGAGTTATCGGCGGCGGGGAAGGATCCGGGCACTGTGTGTCACCTCTGACATCTAAACTACGTGTGTCGGGGCAGTCCGCGGGAGCAGGTAAGGCCCTGCGCCTGTCCCGCCGCTGCCCCGCTACACCCATCGCGCGGCACTAGGGAGCCGACAAGTTATCGATCCTAGATCAATACTTATCGGTTGATGACTCCCTAGTTCGTACGCGACCCGCCTATCTAGCGCTTGAGATTAGCAAAGCGCTAGATGGCAGCTATAGTAACGTTGCGAGAACGCAACGTTACACCTTTTACATTATTAAATTTAGAGTTTAACAAATAATTATTACTGACCTGACATTTATCAACAACACTAAAATAAACTGAAATTTGACAGTTCAGGTAAGGCCTTGCCAGATTGTGAATAATATCTACAATATCGTCCGCTAGATGAGCTGGAGAGCTGCGCGAATATAATCATAATTCATGTCTTTATGTAGAGAGTATACTCTACATCCAAAAATGTTTAGGCCAATTGTCCGCCTACCGAAGTTTGGAGATGCAAATAGGAAATCAGACATTCCACTTAGAAGGATTCCTCGGCAAGATAATCAATGTGAGTCAGCTGTCTTTCGCTTGCAAGTTTGTAACAAAAGATGCAGCAGAATTAATGAAAAAGTTTTATTCCGCTGAAGATTGATAATAGCGAATTGTTATCATCTAGCATATTACCTACAAAAGTTTTATTTGCTCCCATGCTCTCACTGCCCCATAAAAGTGGTAAGTCTTGGGAATTAGTTATATAGAGTTAACATTTTCTTTTATTTTTACAGTTTTCACACTTTATGAGGTTTATCAGCTGTGTAATCAAATATTCAATTCTTAAAAAATCAGTCAAACTATTTTTTTCCTCTGTTTGTATGGCATCAATACATATTCCTGCATCTTCTGCAGATACAACCAATTTTTTTGTAAGTACACATAATTTGCTAAAATTAATCTATCGTTCCTTAATGGGGAATTAAATCTTGTTGAAGACAAATATAAGCTTTTTTTTACAAGATATTTAAAATTCCGATTGCAAACTGAATAAATTATATTTATATTCCTCGCCAACTATGTATCAATAGTATTGATAATAACAAATTGTTTGTACAATTTTCATTAAATTATGAACTTATATACCTATTTATAAGAAGACAGGACAATAAAGAATGATAGACAGTACAGATAATTGAATTAAAGATGCTTTATTTATGCAACACATTCTATATATATTCATTAATAAAAATATAATATTTCTTATACTAATAAGCTCCCTTCTTGTTTTGGTATTTTTTCAATATTAGCACTTCAGGAGTAAAATTACAGTACAGTTTGATTATTAAGATTAAATTTACATTTTTGTTACAGTTAATAATTGGTGGAGCTAATATGAAGATGTTGGTCTTAACGGAATAATAGACAGAAAAATAGAAAATGATGAAACAGAAAGTAGTCTACATAGAAGATGTAACAAAAGTCTACTTGATAAAGAGTGACAGCTTACCTCAGCTATCAGCAAAAATTGTATATGAAACAATTGGAGATATTACACCAAGAACAGTTCGGAATATACTGTATTGATAAGGGATTTATTGTCATACGCCTTGCAATAAGTTAAGTATATACATGAAAAATGTGCGAAGAAAGAAATGGATTTCCTCTTCAATACCTAACTGCAGTAGATGACTTTTGGAACAATGTTATCTAGACTTTGAAAAAGCATTCATCTCTACAGCAAATAGAAGAATACATATATGAAGACCTGACGATAAGAGAATGGATGATAAATATATTTTCCGCAGAGAGACCATAGCTATAAAATATCTTTGACATATTGGGACTAAATTTCCAAGCATGGAATTGGAAAGTTGCATGAAATAGATACAAAGATGAACTTAGAAGTCTATACTCTAGTGTTTTAAAGGATATCATGCTTCCAACAGTCAGAGTAAGATACCTTAGAGAGGAAGATTTAGTGGTACAATTTGTGCAAGACAATTGCAGTATGCACACTTCTCAAATGACAAATTATTAGTTCAATTGTCATCCAGAAGTGACATTAATTGACTGGGCATCAAAGTAACACCAGATCTCAACATTATAGAAAATATATGGGGCATTATCACAAAACGCTGGAGACCAGATGCTGAAAGGACCATTGCAGAATTAAGTAATCATGTGACACAAATGTGGGAAGAGCTGAGAGGTGAATCAGATATTTGTGAAAATCTGGTGAACTCTGTCCCACCCCGGGAAAAAAAGATTAGATTTAATTATATCTGAAATTTTAGATATAATTAAATCTCAATTATTAGACTGATTAATTTATACATATTCTGATCTAAATAGATTTGTATATATTAAATTGTATCTGCTAATATTAAATTTTATTTATTTATTCATGGTATTTCGATCGTTTTGCTGTAAATTTATTTATTTGGTAAATTCAGTATAGAAAGAATCAAGGTTATTAAATTTTTCTAATTTACAAAAAAAAAAAAATTTTTATTTAAAGTTTCGTGCAAAATACATATCTGCGTATAAAAAATGTTTAAGAAAAATAATAATATGCAATGTCTTAAGTGAAAATAGGCTTATTGTATATCAAAAAAAGTTTATTGGCTCTTCATCTCATTTAACTTTAATGTAATAATTCTATCCAAATCTTTATTATTTGGAATGTTTTTCCATTTCTTCAATTTGGATAAATTTTTCATAAAATCTATATGAGAACGTAAACAAAACAGATAATATAATTAGATAATAATGTATAGTTATAGAATGATTTGCTAATAAATAATGATCAAAAATAAAAATAAAATTAAGCATTACTACTAATAGCTTGTATAGCCTTTGGATGTAGAATCTCATTCCTTTTTAAATTTCGACCTTTTAATGTGCAGTTTTTTATTTGGTCCAGCTTGAACACACCATCCGTGAGTCGTCTTACAAGATGGCTTGGTTTAGAAGAAATGGATACAGCTGCCAAATAAATTTATTTTTGTATATAAACTCCATCGCAAAGAAGTCGTACCTATACAAGAAAAATCATTTTAACATGTCTGTTTAAGTATGTGTAAAGTAATTTTTTTATATACCATTTTACTATCTATCTAAAAAAGACATTGTACTTACAGCAGGATCATCTTTTTTATAAATTTGATGGTTTAAATTATCATAAGTTTTGTAACGTTATTCCCGTCAGTGCGAGGGGCCACTCACACTACGGGTTTTCCCATTACCTTCGCCCGTCCTTTTCTATCGGTATCAGGGCGCCAGTTGGTCAGTTGGGTGGCCAACAACCCTACGTTATCAATTGGGTCCTTCGACCCCATTCTCTATGCATCTTATACGGCCCTGCGGCCATGCATATGGACGGTAGCGGTAGCCAGGGTCGCTCAGTATGCTAGGTCGTGGAGAGAGGGGAGGGTTCCTTACGGAAGTCCGAGCCTCGCAGACCTGCCTGCTGAGGGGCATACATTTCTCCCTCACCACCCACACACACAGGTGGTGGTGAGGAGTGCGAGAACATGCGGTATCAATTGCCAGAGCATAGCGTTTTGCCAGGAGCGGACCACCACGGAGGCAATGTTCACGGCCCGTCCAGCCATAGCGCAAGCCTATGGGATTACGGAGGGCACCGGGACACATTCAAACGGGCTAACTACGCCCCTGCACAACCCACTATGCATTGGCCGGTATCCAGTCGTGACGTACGTGCAGGCTGGCCTATAGCACACGCCTCACGTACGCGAACCGGCCCATGGATGTCTCAGTGCCGCGTCACGCGCTCACCAACACGCACGGACACATCAGCACAGTCCCATGGTCGCGTTCCGACTGCCTGCTATGGCAGTCTGCGCACGACATTCGCGCAGCCTGCTTGACGCGCGTAACCAGCGTTCAAGCCAGACTCGATGTTCTATTTCCCCTCCTCGTGGGGACTTATAGACACTGTCATTGTTTTAGGACTCCCCGAGGCCGCTTCTCCTTATCTCAGGTTGCCTGGGTTGTTTGGCCTGGCCCTGCCTTACTTCTCAGGACAACCTGGACATCGTTTACTGGAGCGCCGGTCTTTTCATCCGGGCCTCTGCCTGTCAACGGGGTCTATCCTTGACGTTAGCTATAATCCACTCGTGAGCCTATCTCACGAGTCGGTAACGTAGGGATTAATAATATCCACTGTTCGGTAGCTTTTATGTTCTTTATTCGGTATCTCGTATACGTAACGGGGAACTTCGTTACATACCCCCCTCCGTAACGGAGGTTTCGACCCGAAACCGAAAGCGCCCGAACACGAGTTCGTTTTTCGCTGCCACGCCCAAGCGTGCAATGATGCACTTCAATCTGGGTTTACTCTTGCGGTAGCTCAGGCTTGTATGGCTTGATGTCTGCCGTAGACATTTTGCCAGTGACGTTTCCTGCCAAATCAGACAATTCTACAACTGTCTCCGATAACTTCTTCGCAATCATAAACGGTCCACCGAATGGTTTGTTCAGTGCAGCCGATATGTGTTTTGCGGCATTCGAGAGCTGTCGGTTGCGAACTAAGACTAACTCGCCAACCTCATAGTGCTTTTCACGACGACGTAGATTATACGGTCTTGCCTGTCGTTCGTGCGCTTCTTCGAGAGCATACTTGAAAACTGTTCTAAGTGTTTCCAAGCGTTTCATGCGTGCCAACCACTTTTCTGTAGGTTGCTGCATGATTTCGGTATCGCCTTCTAATTCACGTCGCATCGACCTTGCCGATTCTGGTTCTCTACCCAGATTAGCAAATGCAGGTGTAGCTTGCAGTGAACCATGGCGGGCAGTATTAAATGCAAATCTAAATGCATCCAAATGCTGATCCCACTCTCGATGATCAGAATCGAGAAAGGCCCTTATCATCATCTTCAGGCTTCTATTCACCCTTTCGGTGGGGTTTGCCTGGGGATGATATGGAGGTGTCGTGGTTTGCCTCATACCCGTTAATTGTAATAAAGCAGTTATGTCTTTATTTACAAATTCGGTACCATTGTCGGTAACTAAAACTTTTGGTGTACCCCATCTATGAATCACCAAGTTTTCGATAGCTTCTGCAATCTTTTTGCCGTTAGCGCGTCGAAGTGGAGCTACTTCGATCCATTTTGTGTATAGGTCTTGGATTACCAACACATACGAGAACCCTTGTTTACTTGGCGTCAGTGAGCCCATAATATCTGCCGATATTACAGTCCACGGCTGTTCAACAATTCGACGTCCCATGAAGCCGACGGGAGCTTGTTGTTCTACCTTGCAACGCTGACATTCGTCGCAGTGACTGACGTAAGCCGTTACATCTTTGAACATACCTGGCCAGAAGTAATTTATCGAAAGGCGTCGATATGTACGATCGATACCTTGATGGCCGGCTTGCGGTAACTTATGGCATTCTTCGAGCACTTTCTGCCTGTACTCCCTGGGTATCACCAGTTTCCAAGCATCAAGATCTTCGAGCTCAGCATCTGCCAAATCTGAACGTCGTTGATGATACATCAACTCTCCATCTAATTTCCAATCAAGAAATTTTTCTGGCGTTCTTTCGATATCCTTTACGCGCTTTAAATACCACGCATCCTTGGTATCGGCGTAAGACGGTAGCAAAGCATTTAAACTTTCCGGTGCTCTTGACAAAGCATCAGGAACATGATTTAAAGCTCCTTTACGATGTACGATCGTAAAATCGTATTCCATCAAGGCGAGAGCCCAACGAGCAAGTCTTCCAGATGGATCTTTTAAATTATGCAACCATCGGAGACTGCTGTGGTCGGTAATTACAGTGAAGTGGTAACCCTCAAGGTAACATCGAAACTTCCTTATCGACCATACCACTGCCAAACATTCCTGCTCGGTCACGGTATATTTTCTTTCGGGATCCGTAAGCGCTCTACTCGCGTAGGCGATTACTCTTTCTTGACCTTCGATAACTTGTGTCAAAACAGCACCTAAGCCAACATTGCTAGCATCGGTCTGTAATGCAAACGGGATCGAAAAATCTGGACAGGCAAGCATTGGCGCGCTTGTTAAACATTCTTTCAGCGCGTCGAATGCTGACTGCTGATTGGCTGTCCATTCCCATGACTGATTTTTCTTTGTCAATTTCGTTAGCGGTTCAGCAACTGTCGCAAATTCTGGAATGAATCTTCTATACCAAGATGCCATTCCCAAGAATCTACGAATTTGCTTTAAATTCTTCGGTATCGGGAACGTGATTACGGCTTCTGTTTTCGCCGAATCCACGCGAAGACCTTGACTGTCTACGATAAATCCGAGATATTTTACTTCCGTTCTACAGAAGAAACTTTTCTCCTTATTTATCGTTAGCTCAGTTTGCCTTAACTTTTCGATAACTTTATCCAACCATAATAAGTGTTCGTCAAATGTTTTGGTGACAATGATAATGTCATCCAAATAGACGAATACATGTGAATAAAATTCGGGACCCAATAATTTATCCAGAGCACGCTGGAATATTGCGGGAGCATTAGTTAATCCATAAGGCATTCGCTTAAATTGAAATAAGCCTCTGCCTGGAACAATAAAAGCCGTGATACCACGTGACTTTTCTGCTAGCGGTACCTGCCAATACGCTTGACTCAAGTCGAGCGTTGTTAAATAATTGGCCTGTCGTAACTCATCTAGGATCGCAGCCATGTTCGGTAATGGGTACGCATCCTTTTTAGTTACAGCGTTAACGCGCCGGAGATCCACACAAAAGCGGAGCTTGCCATTGGCTTTCTTCGCCATGACTACCGGGCTCGCCCAATCACTTTGCGACGGTTCGATAATGCCATTGGTTAGCATATCGTCAACCTCTTGCCACATAGCTTGGCGGATTTTATCCGTGCACCTATGAGCTCGCTGTCTGATTGGCTCGTGATCTTGCACGTCAATTATGACTGCCGGTAACTTTGAAATTCCAGGTTTTCCAGAAATGGGGGGCAGTTTAATTTCTAGAAACTCTTGTAATTTCTTAGCGTTATCATTATCGGGAACCATTAAGCCGTTATTCACCACTACACAGTTTAGTGATTCGGCATTCGAGAACCAATGTTTATTTTGAGGTTTTTCCTTGTAAGCCCATTCTCCCGTCGAGTAGTCCACGACAACATGAGCATCTTGTAGGAAATCAAGTCCCAAAATAAAATTACTCGACAAGGAAGGCATCCATAGTGTGTCAACTATAGTTGTCTTCCCCTCAAGAAATATCGGGATCTTGGCGGACTCAATTACTTTACATGTGTAATTGTTGCCAACGGTAACTCTTAAGGGTTCTATCTTATTGGCTTGTATACCAATTGAATTAAACAATTCAATGGCTACTTTGCCTGCAAACGTGCGTGAGGCTCCCGAGTCCACCAGCGCACGCAGCTTTTCCCCTTGTACGGTGATCGTGGTGTAGAATGCTAGTTTCCTAGATCTATCGCCAAACGTCGTAATTACTATATCAGTAATATCACCGACCGGTAACTTATCGACCGATTGATCATCGTTCGAATTTTCGGTAGCAACCACTCGAGCGCTTATGTCCTCTGAGTGTTTGTTTACATTCTCCGTCTCCAACATAACATGTTGGTCTGAGAAGTCGCGGGAGCGATAATTATGGTTAATATTCACACATTGCTGTACTGAATATTCTTCGACATAATTATCCGGGAATATATTATCTTGGTTTTCACCCAAGATTTTCGGTATCATGTTTTTCCGCTCTTGGAGTGTCGTAACATTCTCGGGAAATTTTACTAACTCCTCTTGGCGTTTTTTGAACAGCATTTAGGGCACTCCGCTGTAGAAACCCCTTTGCTGCCACATCGGTAACAGAACATTGTTCTCTGCTCTTTACACGCACTCCAACCGTGTCCAGTTTTCCCGCAATTAAAGCAGGTAGCGCTCAGGCCCGGTTGTTTACGTTTTGAGCCCTGCCGGCTGTTATTGTTGCCAGCTGCCTTATCTAACGAAGGATTCGACTTGGAACTGGTTCCTTGTCGGTTCCTTGTTGATTTAAAGGCTTTCAAATGCTCTTCGTTATCATTCGAATCTTCCGTTGTTGATTCGTCGGTATCAGAGCTGGATGTTTTATCCACTTCTAGGGCACGCACCCCGTGTCGCCTAGACTCTCGGGATCTTCCATGACTGCCGGTATACGCCAACTCAGGAACTAAACTTTCCTCAGGCGCGGCAGGTGGACGGTATTTTAATGACGGCCTATAAGCGGCTTCGAAATTGAGCGCCAAACGCTCGAATTCTCGATACGTCATATATTTGTGTATAGCAATGCCTCTTCTATACACCGGTAGCATATTCTTGTGCGCGATAGCGATTCGGCTCCAATCCGATCTTTCTCTGCCTATTTTCCGAATATACGACTGTATAGTCTGCAAATAGGCTCGCTCAGATTCGTTAGCACCCTGAGTTCTTGTTAGAAGCTCAGTCTCCAGTTCTTCCTCCCATGTTTGTGATCTGAAATAAGACCTTAAGGCGGACTTAATGTCAGACCAGGTTGAGAATTCATTATCCTCAAACCACATCCTCGCCACACCTGTTAGGTTGTGGGGAAAGACGTCAACCAGGTCGGAATCTCTTACCCTGAGAAGGTTCAGGACGGCATCGGTTCGAGAAATAAAACTCTCAACCGCCTCCGTTCCATCGCCCGCAAAGGTTAAGTTTGACCTCTGGAGAGATTCGAGAACACGCCAACGGGGCATACAGTCATCCCCTTGGCCGGTAGCTTTTCCAGGTTTTCCCTTCAGGACCCTCGTCCTGCAGGCCCCCTGGAATATCTCAGCCGAAGCATCGTCTGATGTCGGTTGAGATTCGAGATCATCGCTCGGCCTTGTCACTGTCAACAAAGGTTGACCCTGATTGGCCGATGCCGGTAGAGCGGCCGCGGTCTTTCGCGGTCGGCCTCTAGCGCGCTTTTCGGTAGCAGAAGCAGCTGCCACTGCTGCTTCATCGGGAACAGTCTTATTTTTCAGCAGCTTGTCAAAAGCCTGCTGGACTTGAGAAATGAAATCCTGGAAAGACCCTTCCAGTTTTTTCCATTCTCTCGTCTAGACTCGAGATCTTCTTCTCCAGGTTTGCCTGGGAAGCATCGGTAGCTGTCGGTTCTGCGAACTCATCAGAGTCGCCCGACCCGGTACTCCTCTTCCGTCCCGTGGACTCAGCCATCTACGTATGAACAATAGTGCGTGTTGTTTGTAGTCCAAGGGTTGTCGCTGGAGTGATCCGGCAAAGTTCTGTTTTGCCCCGTTAGCCGTCCGTCGGATAGGTTACCCCCACCCGAGCTTTGGACATGCGCAGACGATCTAAGTGATTCTCGTATTCTCACTTATCGCTTCCGCTCGATAACAATCGCCCTTCGATTAATCGAATTTCGATCTAGGCGCTCGATAGCTCTGCTTCATCTACGGGCCGCTAGATGGCAGCACTAGGATCGAGTTCATCGACCTCCAGTACCATCGATCACGACCGACGGCAGCACTTCGACGAATTATTGATTCGTCTTGCCGTCGATTACCGCTAGATGGCAGTACCGGTAACATTTCTCGACAGAGGGTCCACGTGTGGTCTCTGTCTCACCTCGTCCTGAAAACATTGGCCTTTACCGGCTCAAGCCCATCAATTTTATTTTTGTTTTGGATGGATAGGAAAGGAATGAAAAGGAAGGAAAATAGGATGGAAATTGATGGGAAATTCACCGAGGTGTACGGTAGCGTGCGGGATCGTACGATTTCTCGTACCGGTAACATTCGGTAGCTTGCAGGAGGAGTATTTCTAGGGCTCGACTAGCTGTGAAACCCTATCCATACAAACCTCCTTACGAGCCGCCTTTGTCTTTAGCGGCTTCGAAGGTTTTTCCTTCGGTGGGGTCACCACCTGGGGAACTCCCTTCGGAGTCGCCTCGGAAGGCCGTGGTTGGGCGTGTACTTTCCCACGCTCGGATCTGCGTTTTGCCGCTATCACCTTACGTGGTACGTTCGTACCCGCATTCGCCACGTATGGACCGATTGTCTGCCAATGCAGCCCACAGGCAGGGCAGGTGCGCAACGTTTTCCCGGTGCGCCCACACCCCTTACAGAAAGCATCTGTAATTGGTGTAGGGCATTCGGAAAACCGATGGCCCTTACCCTTGCAATTCCAGCATACACGTATGCCGAAATTGCCGGTAGCGCGCGTGGCCACAGGATCGGAAGGCTTCGCCTTCTTCACCGGTGGTGCCGGAGTCACCTTAGGCGGCAACGGTTGCTTAACTCCTTTCGGAGGCTTGACGGACGCCATAGCTGCGTATGACGGCCGCTTCGTCTCCGGAGCAGCTACCGCTGTCTCCCGTTGGGCCTCCCTAGCCCGCTTACGCTCCACTCGGGAGAGTTTGCGGACCGGGGTGCTCAACCCAGGTGCCTCGGCCACCTCGACCGCTGCCACGACTTCGTGGTAGAGGCCTAGGTCCGCTCGGAAAAGAGCAGCCAGCAACTCCACTAGACTACGTCTAGGAAGACCCTGATTGCTCCTTTCCATAGGCGTCGGGGTTACCGAACGCATCCTGCAGTGTCGCTGCATTAATTCGCTGAGTACATGCGTACCCAGCTCCTCATGCCCAGACTCTACAGGGTGTTTCGATACCCCCTCGAGAACAGGTGGGCTACCGCCCACCTCGATAACAGTAACGCAGGTTGGCGTTTGACGGACAACCTGCGCCACGGGAACGGGAACGGGATCGGATGCGGGACCCTCTACAGGGCCCGCAGGAGACGGGGATGCCAGGAGGGCATCCTCGTCATAGAAGTCCTGTGCCGTACGCACAGGATCGACGGGAACGTCGGCGGTTCCGCCGGCAGTCGTGGTCGAGGGCGAGGCATTCAAGGAAGCCATTTGTAGGCAGAGAGAGAGAGAGAGAGCGAGGAAGGCTGAGAGAGCGAGACGGAAAGAACTATAGTTCTATAGGGATCCAGGGTAGGATGAGATGTGAGGCGACTTGCCGGCTCGCGGAGCGTTAGCGAGGCGTTATCATCTGTTGCCAAATTTCCGATTCTGCGCTTAATTCAGTAATTATGTTTGGCAACATCTCGATAGCTAGCTAATTGAACTGCTCTGACAGTTAGCCGGTCGGGCTCCGCCAGGCAGCATGGCTCAGCTCAGCCGGTCGACTTGTTTACAAACAAGCGCTCAGCTGTCACTTGCCCAGTCAAGTAGCCTTTTCGGTAGCGTTAGATTTTAACACGGGCGAATATAATATTAAATTATATTTGCGCCCGTGGTTCTCATCCAATTTTCCGTTAGCTTAGCATGGGTTGCTCGAATTCTACGTGAACACGTCAATTCGATCAGGCTATCAATTCTTAACAGAATTTGATCCCTTTTACAACCAGATGATCTTTTCATGCTTTTTCAGCGTTTCCGAGCCTCCAGAAAATAGTGGGCCACCTATTCCCTGAAAACTCCAACACTTCCGGTAATTTCTCGGACTTGTGGATTATTCGTTCGCCGAATAATTAATCTGTTATAAGAAACCACGTTGGGCGTCATTTGTAACGTTATTCCCGTCAGTGCGAGGGGCCACTCACACTACGGGTTTTCCCATTACCTTCGCCCGTCCTTTTCTATCGGTATCAGGGCGCCAGTTGGTCAGTTGGGTGGCCAACAACCCTACGTTATCAATTGGGTCCTTCGACCCCATTCTCTATGCATCTTATACGGCCCTGCGGCCATGCATATGGACGGTAGCGGTAGCCAGGGTCGCTCAGTATGCTAGGTCGTGGAGAGAGGGGAGGGTTCCTTACGGAAGTCCGAGCCTCGCAGACCTGCCTGCTGAGGGGCATACATTTCTCCCTCACCACCCACACACACAGGTGGTGGTGAGGAGTGCGGGAACATGCGGTATCAATTGCCAGAGCATAGCGTTTTGCCAGGAGCGGACCACCACGGAGGCAATGTTCACGGCCCGTCCAGCCATAGCGCAAGCCTATGGGATTACGGAGGGCACCGGGACACATTCCAACGGGCTAACTACGCCCCTGCACAACCCACTATGCATTGGCCGGTATCCAGTCGTGACGTACGTGCAGGCTGGCCTATAGCACACGCCTCACGTACGCGAACCGGCCCATGGATGTCTGAGTGCCGCGTCACGCGCTCACCAGCACGCACGGACACATCAGCACAGTCCCATGGTCGCGTTCCGACTGCCTGCTATGGCAGTCTGCGCACGACATTCGCGCAGCCTGCTTGACGCGCGTAACCAGCGTTCAAGCCAGACTGGATGTTCTATTTCCCCTCCTCGTGGGGACTTATAGACACTGTCATTGTTTTAGGACTCCCCGAGGCCGCTTCTCCTTATCTCAGGTTGCCTGGGTTGTTTGGCCTGGCCCTGCCTTACTTCTCAGGACAACCTGGACATCGTTTACTGGAGCGCCGGTCTTTTCATCCGGGCCTCTGCCTGTCAACGGGGTCTATCCTTGACGTTAGCTATAATCCACTCGTGAGCCTATCTCACGAGTCGGTAACGTAGGGATTAATAATATCCACTGTTCGGTAGCTTTTATGTTCTTTATTCGGTATCTCGTATACGTAACGGGGAACTTCGTTACAGTTTCCATAAAGATATCGTTATCTAAATTTGTTGAGTCATTACTTTCTACATTGTAATTATCCTCTCTTGAATTATTTTCATCATTTGATAATTCACCTCTATTATCATTTTGTTCACAGTCTTCTTCATACTCATTCATATCATTCTGTATAGTTTCATCATAAATTAGTTGATTTGCAGCATCCTCTTCTGCTTCTTCATCACTATTCTCATATAGTCCTGTACTTTTATCATTATCTAGCTCATATGTATTATATTTTTCTAGTCATTCGTCTCGATGCTTGTATTTTCTTGTACTTTCATTATTTGATTGCTTTTCATACGTATGAATTTCTTTTGTACTTTCACCTTCGGAATCATATAAACTTATAGTATTGCTTTTCTCTAAATTTATAATAGTATTAATATTTTTTAAACAATTTATTTCTTGATTTCGTGTCTGAAAACCAAATTATAATAAATTATAATATTGTAATGTGTAAAATGTTACATGTGATTAATTTTTATTACGCACTTTTGTAACAATTGGTGATGCATCACTATCTTCACTTATGGAATTCATAAAAGGCTTTGATAGACAAATAATTTTTAACTTATTCTGTTCCATTTTTGCTTGATTGTTTAAAAACGGTCTGTTTTCCTACAAAGTATAATAATAATTTAAACAAAGGGCATATAATACATTATCATCACTTTAAAGGGATATCATAGATATTAGAAATTACCACAGGAGCTTGTTTAACCTTTACACTTTTCATTTTTTTCCTTGTAAATAATTCAGGAGTAAAGTTATTCGGTTTTTTCACAAGCCTTTTATTTTTTTTCGTTGGTATTTCACCTCTGCATTGCTGTTATCTATTCCTTCTTCTAACTTTGTTTTCGTATTTCGTGGCTCACCTAACACATCTTTTTTGATTAAATCAATACAAAATTATACTAATAATGTTATTTTCAATTAGAGAACAAATTATTTCGCCAAATAGCATTGCTTACCCATCATAAACTATATATTCTATATGTTTGAATTAAGTAAATAAATTTATTTTTCCACAATTATAGATTTTAAACAGCTCTGAATATTTAACTTAATAAATATCAATTGAATAATCCGTACTTATTACTAATTATAAGTATATTACAATTCTTAAAACATACGTTAATGATAACTTTATCACCCTGTAAGATTCAAACTATTTGAGTGTGATACTGTGGTATACTTAAGTATACTATAGCCCTGTAACACTAGAAGTTTATGCCACTATAGCAAATCTATAAGATAATAAGGCGTCACTGCTTTGAGGTTGCGTTTCTAGTATCTATAGTTTCCGTGATAGTAAAGTATATATGTATTATTTGTGGGTTCTGGACTTACCTAACCACAATAGTGCTCGTATATATAATTTAACATAGAGAATTGAATAGTTATTTTACTTAGACATTGAATATCATTACAATATTTGAAGGAGTAAGCATAAGCATAAAACGCATATTAATTATAAATGAAAAATAAAAGAAATGAGCTGCATCAAAATTTAAAAATGCAAATCCAAAAAGTAGAAAAAGGAAGTAGTACCCTAACAGCAAAAAGTCGGCTTATAGTTGACTATATGCCGACGTTTGAAAAGTTGACTAGCTGATGAAGCTGACTGATTGTCATCTATAAGTTGACTTTAAGTCGACTATAAGTCAACAATGTCTGACTGTAAGCCGACTTATGAAAGTTGACTTTAAGACGACTTGTGATAGCTGACTTTAAGTCGACTTATACTAGTCGCCTCTAAGCTTACTTATGACAGTTGAATTTTTAGGTTATCATGTGCCGTGTTTCAAAATTCACTGCCAGTACTACAGATACTGAAATTTATACATTTTATGTCTAGCATTTTATAGATATGATAGTACTAATAGTACTGCCAGTGAATTTTATAATATATTAAATTTAAACTGATTACTATATTATTATAAATTTAAATTTATTTTTATTATATATTATATATTATAAACACAAGAATTATTAACTGAATTTGATAAAAGAAATATATATATATAATTACTGCTTCTATATTCTAATATTACTTTTTCCCTTGTATAGTTGCTTATACTATTTCTACAATGATGAGAAACTAAAATCGCATGAACGTGATTGTGCGCAACTCAATAAAAACATCCGAATTGTGCTACCTGACAAGGACCGTTGGGTTTCCTTCAATAACATGAAGAACAGTGAGAGGGTACCATTTGTCATATACGCTGACATTGAGTGCTTGCTTGAAAAGGTTGATCAAACGGATGACGATATTGGTATTTATCAAAAACACATATCTTTTAGTATAGGTTATTATTTTAAAAGCGTTCGTGATTCAACGCTTTCTAATTATAAATCATATCGAGGACTTGATTGTATTGAATGGTTTGGACATGAGCTTGATAAAATGGCTAATATCGCGAGTGAAAAACTGAAAACAGTAATATCTATGCATAAATTAAGTATTAGTGAAAATTCAAGGCATTATACTGAACCCAACTGTCATATATGTAAAAAGCCGTTTCTTCCAGATCAAATACGTGTTCGCGATCATGATCATTTAACTGGTAAATATAGGGGACCTGCTCATAATAATTGTAATTTAAACTTTAAAGATTCACATGTAATACCAGTAATTTTTCATAATTTATCAGGTTATGATGCACATTTTATTTTCGGTACAATCGCTAACTTGTATGAAGGTTCAGTACACTTTTTACCTGTACATAAGGAGAAGTATATTTCAATCACTAAATTCATCCGTAAATATAATATACAACTAAGGTTTATCGATTCTTTCAAATTTATGGCATCTAGTTTAGACAAATTGAGTTCATATTTAACGAGATTACAATTAAAAAATTTAGAGTCAGAATTCTCTAATTTAAACATAGAACAATTTAACCCTCTGACAAGGAAAGGTATTTTTCCTTACGATTACATAGATAGTCTGAACCGTCTGGAAGAAACTGCTTTACCTCCACGCGAGATATTCTATAATAGATTATCCGATAGTGATATTAGTGAGGGTGCGTATAATCACGATAAGGAGGTATGGACCAAATTTGAAATGCGAACACTTGGGGAGTATAGCGATCTCTATTTGAAAACTGATGTACTATTGTTGGCTGACGTTTTCGAAAATTTTCGTGATAGCTGCATGCAAACTTATAATTTGGATCCTGCTCATTATTATACACTCCCAGGCTTCACTTGGGATGCAATGCTCAAACATATAGGAATAAGATTAGAACTTTTCACTGCCGTAGAAATGCTGCTTTTCGTGGAACGGGGCATACGTGGTGGTTTAAGCCAATGCTCGCACCGATATGAAAAGGCTAACAATCGGTACATGCAAAACTACAATCCCGAGGAACCTTCTAAGTATTTAATGTACTACGATGTAAATAATTTGTATGGGTGGGAAATGTCTCAACCGCTACCTACTCACGGATTTCGCTGGATTGAAAATGTTAATAATTTGGATATCTCTAATATACCGATAGATTCACCCGAGGGGTATATTTTAGAGGTTGACTTAGAGTATCCAAGCATGCTTCTCGATAAACATTCCGACCTTCCATTTTGTCCCGTGCGTGATGTCCCACCGGGTACACGTCAGAAGAAGCTACTTGCAACTTTAGAAAACTTTAGAAAATAAAGAACGCTATGTTATACACTATCGTACTTTACAGCAATGTGTGCGTAATGGTATTGTCTTAAAACACATTCATCGCGTTTTAGGATTTCAGCAGTCCACCTGGTTACGTAAATATATCGATCTGAACACTAGTTTGCGTGCAGCATCTAAAAATGAGTTTGAGAAAAATCTTTTCAAATTAATGAACAATGCGGTGTTCGGTAAGACTATGGAGAATGTTAGAAATAGAGTTGATGTGAGACTCGTGAGTAGGTGGGAGGGAGGATATGGTGCTGAAGCAATGATTGCTAAGCCTAATTTTCACAGTCGCACTATATTCAGTGAGAATTTGGTCGCGATTGAATTATCAAAATTAGCAGCTAAATTCAATAAGCCTTTATACGTAGATATGAGCATTCTTGATATTTCGAAAACATGTTTGTATGATTTTCATTATGATTATATGCTTCCTACGTTCGGTAGCAAATGTAAAGCGTTATATACCGATACGGATAGTCTAATATACAGCATTGAGTGTGATGATATTGACACTATTATGAGGGAGAATCATGCTAGATTCGATACAAGCGATTATTCTCCCAACAATCAGTACAATTTACCTCTAGTGAATAAAAAAGTCCCTGGGCTGATGAAAGATGAGAATAATGGGCAGATAATGACAGAGTTTATTGGACTGAGATCAAAAATGTACACATTTAAAGTACAAAATAAAATGATCAAAAAAGCTAAAGGTATTAAGACTTACGTTGTTGCTAGAAACATAACCTTCGAGGATTATAAGGACTGTTTAACAAATTTTACTGTACAAGTCCGCAATCAAAATTTAATTCGCTCAAAATTGCATAATGTTTATTCGATTGCACAACGCAAAGTAGCTCTCAACCCATATGATGATAAGCATTATATCATGCACGGAACTATATCGACTCTACCATGGGGTCATTATAGAATAAATTAATTATATTTAAATTGAATAATTTTATTAATAAATAATGTTTTTACAAAATATTATCTTTATTTATCCATGAATTATGTGTATTATCGAATCCTAACCACTTCACAAAGACCTTATCACCCTTCTTACGTAATACCTTCTCCACTAGATATACATTAGGATTAGCAGTTTTTAAAAGTTCATATTCGTAGAATCCTCCGTATATATCAGTACCACTAGAGTCTCTAAGTAAATATGTAACAGGATTTGTTTTCTGCACTTTTATAATTTCAAATATTTCAGTTGTCCAAATTGGTGTGTATCCCTTTGCGAATACATTCTTGTATTTACTGATTCGTACAAAATCACCTACTTTGAACTTGGCACGGCCAACAATCTTTATATTATTGTATACTGTAGTCACGTGCATATTAGCATGATCTGGCGTCACATCAACTGGTCGCATTCCTATAGTACGATGTTTTCTTGCGTTGTAGTCTTCAACTAGTCGCTGCAGTATACCTCGCCACTTATAATTTCCATTCAACGTAAATCGTTTCCACATTTCAGTCTTCAGCATGCGATTCCAGCGCTCAACTATCGTAGCTTTCAATACGCTGTATGTTGAGTAATGATTTATTCTACGTTTTTTTATAAGCGATTTGAATCACTATTATAAAACTCCTTGCCATCAACTGTCTGCAAATTTTTGGGACATCTCCCACTTTTCAGAATCTTCGTAAATGCGGCTGTCACTCCCTTGCCAGTTTTGTTTTTTAGTGCTACTGCCAATCCAAATTTCGACAATGCATCAATAACTGTGAGAATATTGTGGTAACCTCCGTCAACATAATTCTTCATATCAACCAGATCTGCTTGCCAGAGGTCATCGAAGCCTCGTATTATAACTCTTCTACGTTAAAAATTCCGTCTTGCAGGTACATGCAGTTCTTCGACCAATTTTTTCTTTTCTTCACTATCCATAACTGTTCAGGTATGTGTTGGGTTTACAAGGATACATCGAGCAATGATGGTAGTAAAAGTTTCTTTTTCCTAATAAAACTATTTGACGAATTATTTCAAGAAGAATTCTCGTTAGCATGATTCTCTCCATGAAAAATAGCACTTTCTTTTTTTTTTTTTTAATTCCGCATTATTTTCATTATATGCTTCTTTGATTCAGCATCCTCTTTAGCCTGATTCTCCATGAAAATTGATGCATATTTCTTTAAATCTTCATTATCTTCAGCAAGTTTCTGCATGAAATTTCTCAATTTCACTTGAAAATCATTCAGCCTTAACTCGGTTTCATCCAGTCTTAACGCAATACTTCGTAAAATATCACTGTTTTCTTGCATTTCATTTTTAAGGTTCTCACGTACAGCATTCATATTATCCAGCAGAACACGCATATTCACTGCACATTTCTCATCAGTAGCATCAAATCTTATATTTCAAATAATGTTCCCCTTAGCATTAAATGCATTCATACGTTTATCAAATTTTAATATTTCATCTTCAGTTTTGCGGAAATATTTTCTCACATTACTGGTAGTGAAATACCTCCAAATTTATTTATCGACATTGTGAAGTAACATAATCAACTGGGAAAATATGGAAAGTGTAATCTCTTTTATAGGATAATACGTTCTTCATGAAGCTCCTCAATTATTGATTGTATCTCATTATGATGATTCGTATGTCCTGCAGCAGATGATGCTATCAAAAGTCTCAAACATTCAACTAATTCGTTCGGATCAATCCAATGTATATAGTTCACTGGTTTATCATTAACACACATATAACCGCTGCCTTTTACAATATTCTTTGGATGAAATAATGGACTAATTATTTTCTTCCATTTATGACCTTTATTCCCACGAAGCTTTCCCTCGCTACTGTAATCTGCTCTGTGTACATTAGTTTGAGAAAGAATATTCTTATATGTTTTTAAATCATCTTCAGTATAATCATGTGGCTCTTTCATGAAGATCAATTCAAATAGACCAATAGTACCCTGATAATACTCCTCATCAATAATAATAAAATCTCCACGATCTACTTTAAAAGCACATTTTCCAATTCTCATTTTGTTAAGACTACCATCTTGTTCAACTCCAAAATTATAATCAATTATTTCCTTATTTTTACTCATAAACATCTCTATATATTTACGTCCAATTGCTCCATATTCTGACAAAGAACTATTTAAATCTAAGGATCTTTGCAATGGCGATGATGGAGTTTCTGCTTGCATTGGTGATGGTATTGCTAAATCATTAACATCCTTTTCAACTTTCACTCCCTCCTCCTCCTCATCCCCATCCTCTTCCAGAGAAAGGTATAATGTTTCATTAGGTCGTGAATTTCCTTGCTCATCATCATCAGATGAAGGGGTTGGAATTTTAATTCTAGAGTTGTATGCGAAATCTTTACGTTGTGGAGCCGATGAGAGATAAGTCCTTTTACGTTTCGATGGAATAATAAAAGAATTATCGCTTACAGTAGTCTTCTGTAGCGGTTCCTGTTTATACTCATATTTCGAGGAAACGAAGGTCATCTCATTATGTTCAGTGAGCTTCTTCAATGGCTCAACAATTGGTTTAAAAGTTTCATTTAAATTGGTTTCCATCATTTCTCTTCCTGATTTGAGTGCACGATATTTTTCACGAATTACTTTACTTTTCGCGGCAATCTTCTTAAGCAGCATCTTTTCTTCCATTTTCCTGCTTTCCATGTTTTCCACGTTCAAGCTGTATTCAATCAACGTTCAATCCACGTTCAATCCACGTTCAATCCACGTTCAATCCACGTTCAATCCACGTTCAATCCACGTTCAATCCACGTTCAATCCACATTCAATCCATGTTTAATCCACGTTCAATCTTATTTCCACGTTTATACTAGGTTTATTCTACGTTTATTTGATGTGTGTGTTTTGATGGACACTTAGCTCTAAACTGAACAATCTTAAGCAAACGGTATACTATTTAATCTTAGCATACTCATCGAAACCTTTCCGATATCTACCATTTTGAATTGTACTATCCTTGTCGATCACTAGAAATCCATAATCATGGTGCCAGCACTTTGAACACAATTCATTGAATTTTTCAAATGACATATCCGTGTTTACATGATCGTTATAAATATGTTTTAAATTAGTACCATCTTGCTTAAAGATTATGAGAAGATTTGCATTATCACGAATCATGTGTTTAGGAATTTTAGCATAAGTCTGGCAGAGGTAGAAGCAAACAATATTTGAATGTCCACCCATGGAGAAGTAGTCTCTGATATTATCCTGCTTATCGTTAGCAACATCATCAAATATGAAAATAGAATTGGGTAACGCCTCAGTTACCTTTACAACGTCGCTATTGTTTGAAAATTTAAAATATCCAATACCTTTTAGTCCTTTTAACCCATTAACGTCCAAAATGTCAAAATTTCTTGCACGTTTTCAAAGTGATTTTTTCCTATGTAATTGGCGTTGAAAAAATTCTTGAACCAAATATTCTGATGTAAAATTGCATGCTCTTTCAGAATCCGTCGCCAGAATCATGATAAAACTCACAGGAAAAGAGATATGTTCGATTGAAACAAAAAACACCTAAATTTTCGAAAAAAAAAATTTTTAGGATTTTTTTTCGAAGTGTTACGGTGAAGATATCACCTTGCGACCGTGATCAAAGGTGATCATGGGAGTTGAAGTTTAACAGGGAATTTTTTTGTTGACCTTGAACCATCGCTTCTTTACAAAATGGCGGAAAAAACGAATTTTTTTTTTCAATCTTCATCAACTTTTTTCTCGAAATCTATGGTCTTTAGAAAAAAATTCATAAAAACAAAAATGCCTTAGAATCGCTCGAGGAACATTCTCAAATTTTTTCAGAATTTTTTTAGACAATTTTTGAAAATTCCATTTCACAAGTTTCCCGGGAAATCAAAAATTGTCTCAAAAAATTCTGAAAAAATTTGAGAATGTTCCTCGAGCGATTCTAAGGCATTTTTGTTTTTATGAATTTTTTTCTAAAGACCATAGATTTCGAGAAAAAAGTTGATGAAGATTGAAAAAAAAAATTCGTTTTTTCCGCCATTTTGTAAAGAAGCGATGGTTCAAGGTCAACAAAAAAATTCCCTGTTAAACTTCAACTCCCATGATCACCTTTGATCACGGTCGCAAGGTGATATCTTCACCGTAACACTTCGAAAAAAAATCCTAAAAATTTTTTTTTTCGAAAATTTAGGTGTTTTTTGTTTCAATCGAACATATCTCTTTTCCTGTGAGTTTTATCATGATTCTGGCGACGGATTCTGAAAGAGCATGCAATTTTACATCAGAATATTTGGTTCAAGAATTTTTTCAACGCCAATTACATAGGAAAAAATCACTTTGAAAACGTGCAAGAAATTTTGACATTTTGGACGTTAATGGATTAATAACCTTTCAAGGTATTGATACTTGGGTTGTTGAAGCGACTTTGAGTATACATAAATATTTTCAAATCTCATACCGTTAGGACTTTCCAAGAGATTAAGCAGTACGTTTGTTTTACCGCAATTCGAGGGTCCGCAAATTATACTACGAATTGTAGCTGGAAGCAGGGATCCATGACGTTTACTCGTTCCTCCACAACCCCCAACGACAATAAAGCGATCGGCGTTGGAGACACGAATGTGCAGTAGTTGCTTTACGAAATCCATAACTGTAAAACTCTATGATCATGCAAGCTATTTATAGGCATAAAGCAGATTATCTCATCAGTTCTCATTATGTCGTTGTTAATGTTAGATGTGCTACGTTTGGAGGATTTAACTATTGAGCAGCTTGAATACATTCCAAAAATTTTACTATTGAAGCGCTTTCCAAACAGTATTCGACTGGTTTGGTGTAAATTGCCTGAGCATATTCGTGCAGATCCTGAAGTGCAACAATATCGTGCCTTTACCGAATATTATAATTTACCTAATCAAGATCATTTTGATGGATTACCACCTTCGATAAAAAATTGCTGGATGTGTCAACGAACCCGTTAGAAAAGCATGATATGATGAGTTATGTTTGTGGATCTTTTTTCAACAAACTGCTAAATAAACTACCCTTCGAGCTGCATGTACATGGCTACAATTATTGCCGTCCAGGTACTCGCCTTCATGAACGGTTAGCACGTGGTGATCGAGGAATAAACCCTCTGGATGATGCTTGCCGTGAGCATGATATCGCATATTCAGTATATAAGGACCTGCCCTCGCGTCATCATGCTGATAAAGTGCTTGCACGGCGTGCACGACAACGTATCATAGCTAGTGACTCATCCGTAGGTGAACGAGCGACAGCGATTGCTCTCTGGGCATCAATGAATACAAAACGGAAACTCGGCTTAGGACTGCGAGTTTCTAGAGAAAGTACGAAGAAAAGAAAAATTCGTGTACCGAAAAAACGAGGTGGTTTATTAAGGAAAAAGTCACTTACTAAAACAAAACGGGGGGGTTTCTTACCACTGCTTCCGCTGCTGAGTGCGATGGGCGCGTTTAGCTGGCGGTGCGGCAGGTACAGCAAAGGCTGTAAACGACATCAAAGCAGCCAAAAAACAATTGGAAGAAATGCATCGACACAATCGCTTAATGGAAGCGAAACGGGGACAAGGTTTATACCACGCACCATACAGCCGAATAGGAGAGGGAGTGAAAAGGAAACGAAAATAAATGGACTTCCTAAATATGGACCTACTAGTAATATAAAATTATCAAACGTCTGCCGTGAAATACTGCATTTTCGGGGAGTCTTTATGCGTACATCTCTACCTCAAAATGTGCAACGCAATGAGTGCGCAATTGTGAATCTTGATAACGAACAAGGCCCTGGAACACATTGGGACGCTTACGTTAAACGTAATAAGCACGTTAAGTATTTCTATTCCTTCGGAAATTTAAAACCTCCAATTGAACTTGTGGAATATTTTGGACCTTCTGTTATAATCTACTACAACCACGACCAATATCAATCGTACGATTCAAGCATATGCGGTCAGTTGTGTGTCAAGTTTCTACGTGAACAATGTCTTTAACAGTTACACTCTCTGGCCGTGACTCGGTATTGGAGTCAGATTTTTTCCCCCCGATCGATCTTCGAGATGGACAATATGAACTCGGTCTCGTAGACTTTCAGAGCTTCAATTCAATCGCTAATGTTGATGAGACAAACAATATATTTTACGTTGATGATCAGGAGCTAACTATACCTACAGGTTGTTATGAGCTCAATGCCATAAATGACTTTTTACGTGCTCAGATGTTCGAAGGTGATGAAGAAGAAGTAATTGTTCTACGTGCTAATAATAATACGTTAAAAAGTGAAATAAAGTGTAAATATCAAATTGATTTTACACAACCTAACAATATAGGCTCTTTGTTGGGTTTTTCATCAGATCGTGTTATTCCACCGAACACACTAGCTGAATCAGACGAGCCCGTAAATATTATAAGAGTAAATATTCTACGAATTGAATGCAACATTACAGCTGGTGCGTACACAAACGGTAGACCTCGACATGTTATACATGAATTTTTTCCGAGTGTTCCGCCAGGTTATAAAATCGCAGAAACACCGAAAAACCTCATTTACTTGCCAGTCATTGCGAATGTAATTGACCGTCTCACATTACGTATTCTCGATCAGGAAGATCGTATAGTAAATTTCGGAAGTGAAGAAATCACAATTCTTTTACATATTAGAAAATGCTGATTTACAAGAATACTTATAAATCACCGATACTCGATGAGCCTATCAGTCCAACTGCTGCAGCAGGACAGAATACATTGAGTGAAGGTAACGCTGGAGGACAAAATACATTGAGCGAAGGTAACGTTGGAGCATCATTAAGAAGAAGAAATATCGCCTTTCTACAATCACTGGGTTTCAACGTTAGAAATAAAAATGGATCCATTAGATGTAACCGCTCAACCGGTGTTCGACAATCGCAGCACTAAAATGGAAATGCATGCTTACAATCCTTATGCAAATGCCTCATTGGGAAATAGTGATGAAATTCGAATTCCTATACAACAGCAAGATTTAATTCTTCTACCCTCTGAAAGTTATCTCTACATTGAGGGAAAGATAATCGTTGGAACCCGTGCTCCAGATGCAGCAGCCCAAGATGTCGTAGGACTTGACTGTAATTCCATGGCATTCTTGTTTGATGAAATTTGTTATGAATTGAATGGTATTGAGATTGATCGCTGCAAGAATGTGGGTATTACTAGCTCCATGAAGAATCTCATCTCCTTAACTGCTGAGGAAAGTGCAAGTCTACGTCATTCAGGATGGTTTCTAACAGATCACAGGTCTACGAATCATTTCAACTTTTGTGTACCATTGCAAATGCTGTTGGGTTTTTGTGAAGACTACAGAAGAGTTATAATAAATGCACTCATGAACTCGTTCTTATTCGAGCACGTGATGATATAAATTCACTACATTCTTCGAGAAAAATCATCAACTCCAAAATTGATTTGCAAAAAGTGCAGTGGAGGATTCCTCATGTATCACTGAATGATTATACAAAACTTAAATTTCTACGTTTGATTAAGCAAAACAAAAGTCTAACCATGGCTTTTCGTTCCTGGGAACTCTATGAATATCCACTTCTACCTGAAACACAGAGGTATACATGGGCCGTAAAAGCTGCAACACAATTGGAGAAACCTCGATATGTTATACTAGCATTTAGACAAAATAAGAAGAGTACGCAGCATATGGAGGTGCTTAGATTCAATGACAGTTCTGTTCGTGATGTTAAAGTCTATCTGAATTCAGAATTTTATCCATATGACCGAATTGATAGTGACAGTGAAAAAAACCGTTATTCTGTACTATATGATATGTATGTTAAATTTATCCATTCATATTATGCAGGAGAAAAACAGTCGAAATCAATGCTTAATTACAAAAACTTTGTGGAATACGGTCCTCTCTTCGTCATCGATTGTTCGCATCAAAATGAATCTATAAAATCGGGCACTGTTGACGTTAAAATCGAGATTGATTGTACTAGAAATATTCCAAGTAATACTACTGCGTTTTGTTTAATTATACATGATAAAATTGTTGAATATAATCCGCTTACTAGTATTGTTAAAAATGTAAGTTAATAGACTAGATTTATATGTATCTTACTAATTTAGTGAGGGATAAAGAAAAAATAAATAAATAAGATATAATAAAACATTTATTAATGTCATTCCTGAAAAACATTCCTTACAAACATTTCCAAAAATTTATCTTATGATTATCATTGGTTAACTTTAAATTCTAAATTATTGTATCGTCCACCAACATATAAGATTTTTAATGTATTCGCTGATGCAGCATTTTGAAGTTCTTTGATTAGTTCAGGCGACTCCAGTAATTTCATTATCCTTGAGAGTAGGAAGAACCATTCGTCAGTAACCAGCTTCGCTATTAATTTCTCTCCATATTTGGTCTTAATTTTCACTAATTCAGTGATTTGATACTCCTTATTCTCCTCAAAAGTATTCAGCTTTACGAAAGTCTTAGGTTCGTAAGTTACACTTGCAAGTGCATTGATCTTGGTTAAATCTATCTTTCTGTGAAAAAAACATTGAAATAGAATAACAAGAAAAGAGAAAAATAATAAAAGAATAATTCTTACCACCGAAAAAAGTCTCTGTGGTACAGCAAGGAAAATATTCGGAATATAGCTTTACACTGGATCTTTCACCTCCTTGAAGCTTCTAATGAAAACTGACTGACTGAAATTTCCCGATTGCTAACAACATTGGTTTTAAAAAATGGTGGAAGGGATGAGATGCATTCTTATTGGAAGCTAATATTTGGGTGGTGGGTATTCTTGCCCGCCTACGAAATTTGCGTCAAATAAGTCGTAACACGTTACAAGCGGTTTCTCCTGAATTCTTTTAATTGCATAATCATGTTGTAGACTTTTCTAAAGTGAACTGGGGAAAATTTGCGTCAAACAGGTCATGACATGTTACCAGTGGTTTCTCCAGAATTCTTTTAATTGCATAAACGTGTTGCAGACTTTTCTTAAGTGAAACGGTAAAATTTACGAGCACATTCCTCTCGATAGCTAGGCATATAAAAAATTGAGAGAATATGAAAAAATCGAGGATCTAAAAGGTCATAACTCAAGTAACAAGTCATGACACGATCTCAGGCGTCAGGTACTCGAGCATATCCGTTCTAGAAGATATCAGCACACTTAGCAATCAGTTCTCCAATCGCTAGAATGGTGCCAATACAGCTTCTTAATGTCTAGGTAAAAGTTATGTTTTGCTTTACCCTTCAAAAAAACTGAAGTGCTCTGACAACTCTTTCCCTTTCTAAAGCCTAGCCTGCTTGTTAGATGGATTGTATGATATGCTTACCTGAAAAATCTAAAAAAAAAAATAGCTAAAAGATAAGTACGGGAGAAATGGCATGACATAGGTTTGGATAATCTTAAGGATAGGCTATAAAAATTCTTAGAACAGTTTTTTATTCAATATCTAAAGTTTTATAAGAGCTAGGACTCAATAAGTTGTCCTATCAAAATATTAATATTCCTGAAATTGATATTAAATTATTATTCTCCCCAAATCGATGGACAGCCTCCATGCAAAGGGTGAACCTGACCTGGGGTGTAGTAAGAGCTAGGACTAAATAAGTTGTCCTAGCAAAAATGTCAATATTCCTGAAATTGATGTTAAATTGTTATTCTCCCCAATAGGGGAGAGTATTAAAATTGTATCCTTTCATTTAAAGGATATTTTGTTATTCTTTGCATAGGTTTAGTTAAAAACCATACCATTAGGGCGAAAGAAGATTAAGGAAGGTAGTCACCTAGCGGTGACTACTGGAACTAGCAATTAACTCAAGCTAGTTTATCTGTGTAGCAGAGTCGGAAATAGTTAGGCTACGTAAGGTAACTAACCATCGACTTCGAAGGGTGAAAAAACCTTCCCTCAACTAGGGTCCCCGTAGGATAACTAACCAACGGTACCAAGGGGTGTAAAATACCCCCACCCTAACCAAACTCGGTCCCACAAATAAGACCTTCCATCTGTGACATAGGGTGAAAAATACCCCTCCCTAACCAAACTCGGTCCCAGTATAAGACCTTCCAATTGTGACATAGGGTGAAAAATACCCCCTGCCTCCCTAACCAAACTCGATCCCACTATAAGACCCTTTCCTTCCTCATCCCCACCACTACCATACTAAGAGAGTCTTATCCCCACCCATTCCCCTTCCACACCACAAAACAGCTACCCCCACTCCCTTTCATCGAAACCGCATTGCTACACTACTTCCGCTACTGCCCAAGTCGCAGCAACATACGTGGTCCGTGAAAGCGTCCACGCAATTGGAGAAGCCGCGATACGTCATTCTGGCGTTCAGAATGAACAAAAAGAGTAATCAGCACGGGGATGTGCTCAAATTTAATCATTGCAAACTACTCGATGTCAAACTCTATCTGAATTCCGAATCTTATCCGTACACTCGTCTCGACACTGATTTCACGAAATCCCGCTATTCCGTCCTCTACGACATGTATGTAAAGTTTTTCACCTCCTATTACGCTGGTAAGAAACTCGCGAGACCCATGCTCGACTATACGGACTTTTTGACGTACGGGCCGCTCTTCGTCATTGACTGCTCGCATCAGAACGAGTCCATAAAAACCGGCACGGTCGACGTCAAACTCGAGATCGAGTGTATGGAAGTCATTCCGGATAATACTACAGCCTATTGTTTAATCATATACGATAAAATTGTACAATATAATCCTCTTACGAATATTGTTAGAAATGTAAGTTAAAAATAAGAAAACAATTTTTATTAAATAAATATATAATAAACAACAAATTTATTCATTATTTTTTTTGGATACAAAATACCTATCAAACTTTAGACTTAAATTCCACGTTGTGATATTTTCTTCCTTTGAATAGCATTATTAAATTGGCTGCTGCAGCCTTTTGTAGCTGCTGCAGCTGCTCCGTATCTTCCGCCAATTTCGCCATTCTCCCAGGCAAGAATATCCAATCGGCAGTTGACAGCTTTACAATGATTTTAATTCCATATTTTGTCATAATTTTGTCCACTTCGGAAATATCGTACTCTTGATTTTTCGTCAAGCTATTTAATTTCACAAAATTTTTGGAATGACGCTTCCCAATGCATTGATTTTATTGAAATTCATTTTTATCTCTATGAAAAAAAAAAAAATGATTAGTCTCATTAAAGTTAAAAACTCAATTAAATAATGCATGTACTAATCGAATGAAAAAAAAATCCTTACCTTTTTTTTATGTAACAAACAAGTTTCTTTTTAATGAGTTTAATCACACACTTATTTTTTTCTTAATACGTCAAGCACCCGTGGTACTGCTATGCAGCTCTCGTTTAACAGGCTGACTTTTTATATGAACGATATTATCGTATATTAAGCGTATTTAATTTCAATGTTTGGAAGGGGTAATTTTTTTTTTACTTGCGATGAATTTCCATTGTGATTGACCTATAGGTTTATCACAGTATAACTCAATAGAAAAAAAAAACGATATTATCGTATTTCTTGGAAAGAGTAATTTTCTAAGATTTTCTTACTTACGATGAATTTCCATTATGATTGTAACCTATAGGTAAAAGACAATAGGAAAAAAAATATCTCTATACGGAGATTATTCGGAGGGTATGGTTCTTCTTATTTTGACTAAGAAAGAATTAACTCCTTATCACATGTAACTTTATATTTGAAAAACCGATAAAGACTTTCTCTCGACGGGATATCCTCGGTGGTGCAGCATTCAGTCCTCAAACCTTCAACAGTACAGTACACATTAAAAAATCATAGAAAATTAATCGATCGTTGACATTGATGGATTTAGCATTTCGTTATTTTTTTCTGGGAGCATTTAAGTTTGCTTTATTTAAATTTTCGTTACTTTCCTGATTTACTTGGTGCATGCCTTCAACAGTGTAGTACACATTGAAAAATCATAGAAAATTAATCGATCGTTGAAATTGATGGATTTATCACTTCGTTATTTTTTTTTCTGGGAGCATTTAAGTTTGCTTTATTTAAATTTTCGTTACTTTCCTGATTTACTTGGTGCATTGTGAGGATTTTTAAGGAAGGAGGAGGATGAAAATCTCTGTACCTACTACTTCTTTTTCTTCGATGAAAGACGTCCTGAATTTTTGTAAGTATACTTGCTTTGTTAAAAAATAGAGCTATTACTATGCGAAAAGTAACAAAATGATTTCAATTATGTCTGAGGTGAGAAATATTGGCTACGCAATCGGAGACTTTCGTCACGGGAACACAAGCTGCGCAAATGGAGCCTGAGGTAGACCTTACTTCGACGAAGCAAAGTGGACCATTTTGATTTTAGATGGAAGAACTAATCAAAATGGTACGATTAGCAGCAGCAGCAACGAGAATAACAACACGCAGAGCCCAGCTATCTCGCTGCAGATTATTAGAAAAAACAAAAAAAAAATGAAGATTGTGAAAAATATGTATTTTAAATAATAATAAAGTTGGTTTTTTATGCCGCAAGGCTTTTTCCCAAAATCTACGTGTATTTATACGTTCCCTCAATTCCTTTCATAATAAATTAATTTTAAAATATGTGTTCTCTCTCTCTCTCTCTCTTATATCTCTCGCGTAAAGGGCTGGGACGTTTGGGTGGAGGGGGGGGGGGGGGATCGAGAGGCTGTCACGTGCTCAATTTTCCCCCCTCCACCAGGGGTGTCACGATTTTCCCCCTCCGCCAGGGTAGTCACGTGATTAATTTTCCCCCACCACCGGGGGGTCACTTGCTTAAGTTTCCCCCACCACTAGGGGAGGTCACGTGCTTAAGTTTCCCCCACCACCGGGTTTTCACGTGATTTATTTTCCTCCACCACCAGGGGTGTCACGTGCTTAAGTTTCCCACACCACCGGGGGGTCACGTGATTAATTTTCCCCCACCACCGGGGTGTCACGTGATTAATTTTCTCCCACCACCGGGCTTCCTCCACTACCCTGGAGTGGGGGTATTTCTCCTACCTTCCCTTCCTCCGCGGAACCCCGATCCCCTCGCCACCCGGTCATAGAATCCTCCTAGCTACACTACTCCCCCCCCCCCCCCCCCCGAGTTAATATCGTAAAAATCACCTTAATATTCCACAGTTGTGATATTTTGGCCCTCTGTCACTTACAATTTTATGAGCATGTTAGAGTAAGATTTTACAGCTCAAGGTCAAAGGAAGCTCCAGAATCACCTTGGAATTCAACCACGAATAAAGGTTAGAAATCTCATTTATTCATCCACTTCCGTTTCGTGTCGATAACGGCATATGTTATATTATTTTATATTAGACTACGCTTTGTAGCTTCATTTTTGTAAAGTGTTTGCTCTGTAAATAAAACTCTTTGTTCGGCGTGTCGATCTGAGTGGGGGCCTTGCCTCTCCTCATTCTCCTCCATCACCAACCCAGGGGAAGACTACGTCATCGGGAAAAATTATCGGAGGGAATACTGCATTTTCGTCTTCTTACTACCGACCAACGAGGGACTTCGACCCGTAAAAGGACAACACCTGGACTTGAGAAGATATACCGAGGTCAGGGTACAAGAGGAGCCACATCCGAGCAATAATAGCGCTATCGTGGAGTCCTCTAAATTCGAGGAATAATTACATCAGAATGGGCTATCGTCACTTGCTCATACTCTTCTACGGCTTTTATCCATCGCTGGTTTGCGAACAGCGACAGCCTCAACTTCACACTACCGCTGGAGCTGACGAAAATATTTAGAGTCGTTCAGGGCAAGGCTTACTCCTGGCGACAGAAAGACGTGAAAACGAGCTATCGACCAGGATCACATAATATCGTGGATCCTCGTAATTATTCGGAAGTACGATCGATATCCGAACCTTTTAATCAGTAGGTGGGGATGATCGAAAATTACCGAAAGTACTGTCTTGTTAGCGACACTCGTATCCTAACTCTTAGGAGAGAAACATTCGTATTCTCTGACACTCAAAGTCGAAACCTCGCTCTGAGAAGACTCGTAATCTACCTCTGAGAAAAGGAAGAATCATATTTTAGTCCTTACGAGAGTAGGACGCGGACTCTAGCTCTTGGAGCCTTATCATTCGAACTTTAGTGATGATGGGAGTCTGACGTGAACTCTGGAGCATCCTGGACCGAACCGACTACCGTTCTTTTGAGGCCTTTTGGACATCTTTTGACTGTTCTTTCCCGCTGATTTCCTATATCCGAGAGGAAGACTTATAGACTACCGAATAGACGAGAGTTTGCGGATTGGTGAGTGCCTCATTCAGGTCGACCATGCCAGAGCTTCACGAATATCCTTGTACATAGTATTTTATTTTATTCCGTTACATAAATCCTCGAGATTTTGCTTTCTGATGATCACGGCCGAATATTATACGGTGATATGCTGAGTTAAGTTAATATATAGAATTTTGGGAGTTAACTGGGGAAAATTAATCACATTTTCTTACAGTTAAGTATCGTTTGGCGGTGTCGCGCACATCGAGGCCTGCCTCTTGTAGGCTCGATATAATTTTCGTATCTTTTGTAGAGTTTTCCGGGATGAAATAGCCCGTGTTTTCGTGAGTTGATGAGCCAAGATTGAGTGTCGTAGGACATCAACTCTATCTCCAGTTCACTTGCCGTTTTGAAGAATAAAGTCTCCGCTTTCGAGGCGTTTGAGCTTAGTAGAGTTTTGTTTTAGTTAATATTTGATTTAAAGAATCAACGATATCGATATTGAGCCATGATCATGGGAACTTTCATGATCATTCATTTAGAGTTTATTGTATCTTTTTTTTGGATGATCTTCATATTAGGTTGTATTGCGTTTCCGAATTAAGTTGTATTATCTTGGCGTTCTCTTTGATGTATTTGTAGAGTTCTATCGTTAGAGAATTATGAGGAAAATTATCTATATCGTGGCGGGCCTAATATGTAATTATTATCGACTTTCTGGGCCTTGTTAAATGAACCTGAGGTATTCTCAACAGTTATAAATCCCAGGAGTTTTGTGAATAAATTTAAGGATTTTTCTTATGTAAATTTTGCCTTTTCTTTTGTCGGATTTTGTATCGCGTTTTAGAGATTCTCGTATCGATATTAGCGAATACCTCTTCTAACCTTGCCCCTCTCAATTATCCAGCTAGAGACAGAGCTAGCTCAGCACTTTGGGGAATTTTAGTTGTCGATTAGTAGATTTTTCGTACCGAATTCAGTTATAGAGAAAACTGGTCTACGTGGACCTGGCGCCCAACGTATCGTTTATAGCGTTATCTGATTTTAGAGTATTCGGATATAGTCGTGTAGTTTACCGCATATGCATACATTGGTTTTTACATGACTTTATTTAATGTATTAGGTCGCTTACAAATATAATTACAGATTCTTATAACATGGGAAATAGATGTAATTTTATTTACTCTAAAATATAAATATTCTGTATTTTCTATAATTGGTAATATGTGTTGCACTATTGTACCAGTTTCACGATGGCTAAACATTCGGCTTGAATCAATATTGAATGGTTTAAGTATAAAACCTAGCTCATCCATAAAATTGATAAAGATTTGAATTGCTCCATATATGAATTTATTATTTTCATATATTTCAATAGTATAATTATTGGTTTTAGTGGTTTTTATATGTTGCCGATGAAAAGCAATCATTGCTTATTTTACAACGACGAAAATATTTCGCATTCTCAGTGTTATTTGTTAAGGATCGGATAAATACAATTAAAGCATCATTATTTATTCTTGATAGTTTGATTTCATCTAACATTTGAAACTCCTAATAATTAGGGTTAACAGAAATTTCTTTGTAATCTTCGCAAGTAGCTCTTAAATTTTGTATTCCCTGTATTATTTTTAAGTTTTTTACCATTTCTTGGCTCAAATTTTTACTTCCGTGGATACAAGAACTAAGCATACCATTTACATTTTCAAATGGAAACGCTGATGTACTCCATAAAGGACCTCACCGCTTTACACATAATGTTAAATGTAATAATTTATGCACGTTATATGTAAATTGGCTATTTCCATAAAGCTCTTTTATATCTCTGACAAATAAACGTAATAAAATTTCGGCTTGTTCTAACTCAGGATTTATTTTAATTGGATTTTTTAATACATTGAAAATGGCTACCACAAATAATATCCAGTGTTGCAAATAAATTTCAGGTAAATATTTACTGAAAATGGGAATAGAGTAAAATAATATTAAATTATAAAATTCAGATGCTTTGTAATGTACTAAATTTATTAGACTGCGTGGCATTCTATTGAAAAAAGATGGTGGATGAATGCTTAGTAATATAGCATCTATTTCATTGATATTCTTTGATATATTCCATTCTTCTGTTTTTTTAAGCCAAAGATTAAAAAATTGTTTACCCACTCCTAAGAGAACGGAATGCATATATTCCGGCAATACACATGTTGACGTATCAAGAAGTGGAAGAGTTGAAATAATGGATTTCCCTTTAACACCTTTTTTATTCGGTATGTTATTAGCTAATACAAAATGAGCTTGCTTTTCGATTCTATCGTGGCTTCGTACCATTTTATCTTCTTCACTAAAAGTATATGCTCGAACAATTCTTTTTTTCGTTTTTTCTTTTTTACAACGTTTTGTCTTAATTTCGCATATATTGCACCCATATCTTCCACTAAAGTACGAAATATTTTGAATTTCAGCTCTTGCTGGTGCATCAGCTATAAATAAAGGAGCAACGACTCTCGAAGTGTAAACTTTTTGCGTAGTAGGACGAATCCATTTGATACCTTCATGAAAACATAGTTTGAGTTTTTCACAGAAAGGCTGCAAAAAAGTATTCATGACCGGCTTATGATTCAAATCATACCAAAGTCCCAAAACTCCAATAAAAGAATCTCTGAGGTATTCAGGTAGCTCTGCTATCATAAACATCAATGGCCAACAATGATTTTTTGAGCTTTTAACCAAAGAAATTCCATCTGTATTTAACATCAAAGTTATATTGAATTCATTTTTATCTGATTGTGAACTTATTCGTATATATTCTCATCTATCAGTAATATCAGATATTATATTTTCTTGATGTTCTGATAACTGTAGTTTATTTGCCAAGTTTCTCTTTTCAAACATGTCTTTAATAACATCTATTAAATCTATTTCATAAAAGTAAGAAGTTACATTAATGCTCATACAGGATGTACAAACTTTCACATCAGCACATGTATTATAATACAAGCAACATTCTTTACAATAATAATGTTTAATGATATGGTACGACGAGGAAGCATCTTCAGCATATTTAAATAAATTATGAAGAGTCTTTGGCAGCTTATTGTTTTTTGGCAAAAGTTGATGTACCATTTTTAAGATATCTTGCAAAGCAGCTTTTGATATTTTATGTCGAACATAAAGATTCAATATCAATAAAACAGCTTTATTTACACTGATATCGATGTCATCGTATAACTTATTCATCTGTTTAAAAATAGAACTTATAATTTCAACTTCTGAGTTATGATTAACTGAAAGCTCATTATCACTATTTTCTGTAGCACTATCAACCAAATTAACAAAATCGTTAAAAAAAGAACTATCAGACATTGTATCGTTTATAGAATTATCTGACAAATAATTTTCTCTCTCCACACTATGACTACTTGATTCACTATCACCATTAGATAAAGAATTTAATAGAAAGTTTTTATAATTAGGTAGATTTGTTGTCATTTCTGCAAAGTTTATATTGATAGGATCCATAAATCCATCATGTAATTTTCGTTGTCTTTTCCATCTAAAGTATGTGCTTCGTGGTATCTAAATAAACATAATTATGAATTAGAAATTTTTATGTACAATTGATAATTACGGTACTTATTTGTAACACAAAACATATATTAAATTATTGTTCATGCATGCATACAGGGTCTTCAGGTTGATATTTCCATTTCTTTCGCTTTTACCTCACAGGGGGAGAAATTGACACTGAATTTCTATTATAGCGCCTTATATTTTCAACTTCATCCCATTGTGCTTGTTCATCTGTAATTAACAATATTATAATAATAGAAAATTGAGATTTACTCATTAGGTTAAAAAAATTAAAGATATTATTACCCTAACAGCACACTTAACTAAAAGTTGACTGAAAGTCGCCTTTTATTAGTCAACCTGAAGTCAACTTGTAATTGTCGACTGTAAGTCGACTCTTCTAGTAAAATTCTGTGTCAACTATTAAAAGTTGACTTGAGGTTAGCATTTACCAGTTGACTTCAAGTCAACTTGTAAATACCGCCTGTAAGTCAATTTTCGCTGTACAGTATACTATATATACAGGGTGTAACGAAACGACCGCCTTTTCTCGTAACTGGAGGTTCGGGGTGACAAACTGAGTGCACGTGTAAAATTTCGTTCGAATCGTTCAAGAGGTTTAAAAGTTATTTCTATTTAAAAATCACCCTTTTTCAGTCCTTTTCGAACGACTTTAACTGCATAATGGAAAGTGGAGAAAGTGAAAAACAATTGATGAGCACCCAGCTAGAATGTAAAAATTACCGATCGCGTGCGGTAATACTTTTGCTATTTAATTCTTTAATCTGGCTATTAGATTAATTTTAAAAATAACAAAATCCTTTATATTACAATTCCAATTCAATTCAGTACAAGCATCATTGACTGATTTGATGGAAAGAGCGAGTTTACGCAATGTAAAGGAAAGTATCAAAAGCTAAGATATCGCGCGAGCGCAATGATAACTTAATAGACAATGCATGAGGGCATTCTCTTTCTACTAACGAAGCTAAAGGGAATGATTCAAAATCAATACATTGATGAAGGAGAAAACTAAACTCACCCATTAAATGTTCTGCAAGTTCCTTTAAATCGAAGTTTTTGAAAAAGCTTCAAACTGGCTCCTCGATGATTTCCAGAAAGCACACTATCACTGATTTTGCATTTAAACACTTGTGAATTTAAACAAATTAGGTATTAACCTACGTTTCTTCAAAACACTGGTGAATTTGACACTTTTGAACTGTTTGAAGTAGGGTGATTAAGAGTGGTCGAAACGAATGATTGATTGTTCTATCTCTCTGTGTCTCTCTTTTCAGCCTACTTCAAACAGTTCAAAAAGTGTCAAATTAACCGGTGTTTTGAAGAAACGTAGGTTAACACCTAATTTGCTTAAATTCGCGAGTTCTTAAATGCAAAATCAATGAAAGTGTGCATTCTGGAAATCATCGAGGAGTCAGTTTGAAGCTTTTTCGAAAACTTCGGTGTAAAGGAACATGGAGAACAATAATGGGTAAGTTTAATATTTTCTATCATCAATGAATTGATTTTAAATAATTCTTTTTACCTTCGTTTGTAGAAAGAAAATGCCTTGATGTGTTTCCTATTAAATTATCAGTGCAGTCGCGTGACATCTTAGCTTTTGATACTTTCCTTTTCATTCCATCTTCTCCCTCTTTCCATCAATTCAGTCAATGATACTTGTATTGAATTGATTTGGAATTGTAATGAAAAGGATTTTGCTATTTTTAAAATTAATCTAATAGCCAAATTAATGAAATAAATAGCAAATGTATTATCGCGCGCGATCGATAATTTTTACATTCTAGTGGGGTGTTCGTCAATTGTTTTTTCACTTTCTCCACTTTATTATGCACAGTTAAAGTCGTTCGAAAAGGACCGAAAAAGGGTGAGTTTTAAATGGAAATAACTTTTAAACCCCTTGAACGATTCGAACAAAATTTTACACGTGCATTTGGATGGTCACCCCGAACCTCCAGTTACGAGAAAAGGCGGTCGTTTCGTTACACCCTGTATATATATATATATATATATATATATAGACAGTAAAACATACCGATCACAAATAAAATGAGAGCGTTTTCCTCTAGTAAGCTGTCCATTTAGCAGTCTGGAAAGGTTCCTGATGCATATAAAATGTGCTGCTGCTCCTTGATGCTCGAGAAGAAGAAGATTAGCGTGTCTGGTCCTCTTGCATTTTGTTAATTGTAGAGGTGCTATGATTGTATTCTCATTCCTCTCAGTCTCTTCCACCATAGTAAAAATATTAATAGAGACATCATTATCTTCCTCAAATTTCGGAATCTGTTTTAATGTAGTCGGAAACGTTATACTTCTAACGTCGAAAACAATTGTAAAATGAGGATATGAAGATTTTCGTTGGGGATGAGTATTCGGTTTTGCCGGATAGAGTGCAGCCGTTACAGCCCATGCAAAACATGTATTATCATCACTGTGAATGTTTATCACAGCCTGTTTATTCTTAATAGATTCTGGAAGCTTGACTGGACAACCTATATGCAGCGGGTTATAATAATTTATATTTATAATTAAATTCAGAATTTTTCCCAACGCCCATCCACTATGACGCTCTTGAAACTCACTCAATTCTTTTAGAATTTTGTCTATTATATTTATATTGTACCAATCACTAAAACTATCAGTTTTGTATAAGACTGCATTGCGGGTTGAGATATGTTTAATATCACTAATCTCTTTACAAATAAATTGGCCGTTAAAGATGCAATTTATCTTAACTGCGTTCACGTTATTAAACACTTTTTCTGTGTAGGTCTGTACTAAGTCTTTTGCACCTGTTAGAAAATCACGTGCTTCTATATAATTATAATTTACAACCATTCCGCTACATATTCGAGATTTAAATGAAGACTCGAGATCTTTCCAAATAAGCTTTATCGCTCCAATTGATTTCTTATTTTTTGCCGCATGCAGAAGTAGACGTTGGATAGTTGTATTTCAGCCAGATTTTTGTGTACTGTATCGGGAGCTGCAGATCTATTAGCATCTCTTAAACTTCGACTATAATCACGACACTTGCGTACCCACTCATGATAATTATGCTGATTTCCTAAGTCAGGATTCTTGAGAGTATGATTCAAACAATAACTCTTATCCTTAGCTGCTCTAAGTAGAAGACGCTGTATTTGTGCAGTTTCTGCAACATTTTTTTGCAGCGTGCCTATAGGTGCGTTGCGATTAGAGATTCTGAGTTTATGAATATATTCACGACACTCGCGTACCCACTCGCGATATTCTTCTTGCGTTTTCAAAACTATTTCGTAGAGACATCTTTTGTTCTTTTCTTCGAGAGGACTAATCAAGAACTGAGGAAAAGTGGGTGGGAAACTGAGCTCTTCAGATAAAGGATCTCTGAAACACTTCAGGGGGTAAGAGAACATTGAGGATAGGTAACGACATGTTAGAAAATAGATGCAAGCGTTTTTCAGTTATACATATATTCCAGATTTTTGCTCATACATATATTTCATATAATACACATTTTTTAAGGCACATACACCTTCATGATTCAAACATGCTGGAAGATGTGAATTATGCAAGCTATCTTCTAAATCAAAATCCCCCCACATAAAATTATCTACATTAGTTATTTCTAAATTACAAATATCTCTTAACCAATTTGTATTTTCAATTCCTTTCACAAAAATCTCATCCTCATCATCATAAATATACTTCCTTATAATATCTTTATATTTATAGTAGGGTGAGTAGCCATCCGCCCAATTTAAGCAGTGATAATTTAGAAAGAACCAGCTAAAAAAGAAACATTATATTAAACAAAAATAATATATATTTTTTCTTTTTCATATACTTACTCTGTCCGCTTTCGCTCCTCTTCACTTAGCCACGAATATGAATAGGGCGATGAAAATAAAATATGGAACACTTTTTGTTCTTGTATAACAGCAAATTCTTTGATTATAAATGACTTATCCGTCAAACGGAATCCTTGAAAATCAACGAACGATGGTGCCATTATGCCTACGTTTTTTATACTAAAATAATTCTATTTAAATATGAATTTTTCATGAAAATATCTCCCTCACTTCAAGCTAATTGTTCTTCAACCCTCCTACTACCCTCACCATAGGTCAAAACTATCTCCCACTATACGTAGCATAGGTCATTGTTCGAGATCGGGAGGAGCAAAAATGCTGAGAAGTAGATTCCACATTTTTTGCTATATCTCCCTGTCTCTATTGCGTTCACAGGGGACGGCTAGACCAACAGCGTGTAGCCGCTCCACCTGTCTCTCTCTATCTCGCACCGCGGCGCGCTTGCGCGTCTACAGGCCCTGGCGCGTCGCGGCCGCGGCACAGATTGCGCGCCTGACCACTAGGTGGCCAGAGCCACGAGCAGCTCTCTCGCTGGCAAGTTTCGTGCCGCGGAATTATATAGATGGGTCCTTGATAAGGACCCATCGCACCTCAGCCTTGCTCGATCGCTTAGCAGGAGCAAAGCACCGCAGCACCTTTTTGAGCCTTTCGGCACCACCGCCTCCACGGCATTTTTTGACGCCTCCACCAGGGCAGCAAACGAGCGCCTCCACCGGCGAACTCTACGGATCGACTAGTTTGGTAAGTATCACCCAACCACCCACCGCCTACCAAGACCCCTCTGCGGCAATATCCTCCCTCCTAAGGGAGATTTCTCCGGGTACTTCCCGGGAGAAGTTAAACCCTCTCCTTCCCCTCCACACTGCCTCCGAGGACTACCTCGGACCCAGTGTTCCGACCCTCAAGTCCAGGCAGTGATGGGAACTTGTGGGAATTCGGTATCCCCACCATACCTCCTCGAGGGAACTAACACAATCGTATGTCTCGTACGTGTGAGCCGAGTCTGCTGCACTCGGCTTGAGTCGCTAGTGCTTTAAGCGCAAGCGCATGTAAAGCCATCATCGGCTGAGTTCGGTGGACTTCGGTGCATGTCGGGTGTGCAAGCGTGATACACATAGATCTCTCTGTCTTTCGCGAGTCCTCGATGAAAGTTATCCTTCCTTAGGCGATCAGCTGGGCTGCTAGAGAAGGATAGCGACTATTATATTCTCCCTCTCTTTCTCTTCTAAGTTTAATTCGACTAATTTATGACTCTCCAAATAAAATCTCCTCGATCAATATTTTTGTTTAGCTGATCAGCTGGGCCGCTGGAGAAAAATAGCGACTGTTGTCTTCTCGCTCTCATTCTCTGCTCAGTTTAATCCGATTAATTTATGACCCTGCAAGTAAATATTGATAGAAGTATTCATTTTTCTGAACGCTGTGGGGCTTGGAAAAATATAATTTCTTTCAAGCTAACCTGGAGAAAACGCTTAATCAAATTTTCAATGTATACGTTTTAAAGGGAAAAATTTGTAATTTATTTCTGTAAAGTTAATAAAAGCATAAGCATAAATTACAATAACATATAGCAGTACAAAAGACTTCTTAAATTTAAGAGAATTGAAGAACTTTTAATGCTCCTTTATGTATATATATTTTCAGCCGGATATATAAATGTAATTACTATCAGACTTTTCTTACCTAAATATGTATTTCGCTGACTAGAATAAATTTATATTATGTAATTACCTCTTCGACGATTCAAGACAAACATATGATCTAAGACTTATTGTATTTGGCTAACGAATGTACATATGTAGCGTTGAAACATGTAACTCTTCCATGTAATTTCTGCGTTCCATTGTGATGATTCTGTAATAGATTTCATGCATTTATTTCTTGTTTACTTTCTCGAAACAAATATGTATTATAACCTAATCTGTACGTCAAAATTATTTATGAATATAGGATAATATGTGGAAACGTTATAGGGGTAATATAAATAAGAAACATCATTAATTCAATTTAATTATATTTATTTAAAAAAGAAATATTAATAATAATAAAATACTCGCTCGGCATATGGCCGAGCGAGTTCCCGGGGCTCTTCCTCCCTCACTTCCCGGACCCGGCTTAAAAACTGCCTCCGGGATTGTCCGGCAGAGTATGGGCGAACTGAAAAAGAAAAAAAAACCTTTACTTAGTAAAAATAATAAACTATTTAAATGAAAAGTAAGAAGATCGAAATCAATTGTAACACGTGTCGATCGTAACATTAAAATTTATGGCTCTGTCCGCTAATGAAAATTAAAATCGTTTAGTCATGGTCTTGAATATTACAACTATTACAAATCGCTGTAATTAACACGTTAAGCGCCACGTCGGTCCCTAGGGACCGACGCTAGACTTTCCGTTCAGGCCACGTCGGTCCCTACGGTCCGACGGCAGACTTTTCGTTCTTCTATCGCGGCGCGTGTGTCCGTCTTTGCATACTTGTGAGACTGAACATTTAAATTATGCGATATCGGTTTTAGTTTGGTCAATGCTTCAAGGAAAAGAATATAATACTTAAAAACATTAATGTAATTTATTGAAACAAGATAAGCAGCCCGGCAGAGCCCGCCTGACGGCTAACTGTGGCCTGAACGGAAAGGCACGCAAATTCGGCGTGGCGCTTAACGTGTTAAAAATGTTTCACTACAATTGATTCCGGCCTCCAAAATTGCTCTTCGTTGAGACTTATAAGTTGACATTTTTTAATAATTAATATCTTCATATCTTACCAACATAGCCGGGTCTTTCAGCCCGGGCTGGCCGGGTCACCCTCTGCCGCGGGGGTTGTCGCTGCGGCGGCGGAGGTGGTTGTTGTTGCTGTTGCGGATGCTGCTGCTGCTGCGGCGACGGCGGAGGCGGCGGAGGTGATTGTTGTTGCTGCTGGTGCTGCTGCGGCGGCGGAGGTGATTGTTGCTGCTGCTGGTGCTGCTGCGGCGGCGGGGGAGGCGGCGGAGGTGATTGTTGCTGTTGTTGCTGCTGCTGCTGCTGCTGTTGCTGCTGCTGCTGCTGCTGTTGCTGCTGCTGCTGCTGCTGTTGCTGCTGCTGCTGCTGCTGGAGCTGCAACTGCTCCATCTTCGCCCTTAGCTGTTGCAGCTCCAGCTGATAGTTTTGCAGCTTTTGCTGCTGCTGCTCCTGCTGGCGGTGCTGCTGCCGCAACTGCTCTTGCAGTTGGCCTAGGCGGTCCAGCAGCAGCTTCTGCTGGTTCTCCATATCTTTATGGTGGTGCTGCTGGATCCGCCTATCCTCTGCCCTCTGCTCCAACAGCTGCAGAATTAATTCCCTCTCCGTATCTGCAAAATAATTATATATTATTTAAAAATTATATTTTAAAATATCTTTAGTGTAAAATGTGCGTTTTTACTTACAAAGAATGGAGTCTTCTTCCGATATGGCCCTGCGAAAAATCAAAAAAGTAATTAATAAATAGTAATAATAATTTGTTTAAAGGGTTCTGAGATTAATTGTTAATAATTGTAATCATTAATGTAAAAGCTAATTATATTTTTTCCGTTAATTTTGAAAAGTTCTATATTTTGTGAACCGTACTAATATGAATTTATTTTAAAAGTGATTGAAGGTCAAAAGATTGGTTTTGTAGAAGTTACTGGATTTAATTTCATAAAAGAAATCTTTAAAAAATCAAAATTTATGCTAATTTAATATTACATGCAATAAACACAAAGGGGATAAATTCTAATATTTTACAGTGATATGATATCAATTTTAAATGTACTTACATGATTTTATTTTCCTCTGTTTTGACACCTGTCACTGTCATAAGTTATAATACGAGTGAGCAACGATTATATTGTCTCTTCGTATCTTCTACAAATAAATATACAGGGTGTCCTATTGTTTCTCTGACTTTAGTGTTAAGAAATCATACATGTTTGGAGTATATGATTTCTTAAGGAATCAGCTTTTCTCCTGTTTATTTTTGTTGTGAGTAATTAGCTGACTACCGTGTATATAAAGTGTAAACAGTATTACTTCAAAATATAGGAATACAGCAGGCCAGCATTTAATAAAATTACTGGTGTAGATAATTCAGCACCCCACGTAATTTTGTTACCTAAAATAATGTTGATTACTAGTAAACATGAAAAAGTATAATATTTTAAAATATGTACGCAAAATCAGAAAATATAATAGCGGATGTCCACTCAGAATCAGTCTATCGATTGAAGATTTATAGATAAGCGTGGATAATGAAATAATGAATAATGACATTCTTAATTCAGAGCAAATTTGAAGCATCCAAAAATTCTATAAGATTTGAAAAATGTTTCTTCATTATTTCTAAGTACACTCAATCCTCAAAAGTGTGCGTAATATATTTAATTCCTGTAAAAAGGCGAACGGTCGAGTACCTAGGGCGCGGGACTGTTGAACCTGTGGTCGCAGGTTCGAATCCTTGCGGAAAAGTTAATATTTTTTTTTAAATAATTACTTGCTTATAATGTAACAGTCTTGAAATTAACTACTTTCCGTAAAAGTCGTATCGCTGCCTTTATTTGTAAACAATAATAAATGTATAAAGGAACTTACAGCCGCTGTCTCTTGGGCAGTTGCCTTAAACGTTTTAAATTGGTAGCATATATCTTATCAATTTTGAAAGTTTGTGTTGAGAAGTGAAAAGTTCTGTTTTGCATCTGTGAAAAATGTCATCAAGTCCGGTGTCGAAAAGGATGAAAATGTCTTCTAGTCCGGAAAACAAGAAGACAAGATGTAGAAAGAAGTTCCAATATCAGTGGTATGACAGTAATCCATCTTGGAGGAAATGGGTACAACCGGTCCCTGAAAATGAAAGTAAGTTTCATTGTTTAATTTGCAAAAAATCCTTAGATTGCGGTCATTCGGAAATCGGGAAACACGAAAACTCCAGTATTCATAAAAGAAACGCAGAAAATTTTGAATGCCGCAACCTCCCGGGCACCTCTACTACCTTTTCAGACGTTGAAAAGGAAGTAAATATTGATTTTAATGATCGCGTAAAGGCGGCTGAAATTAGATTAGCTACTTTTTTCGTAGAACATAATATTCCGTATGTATCGAGTTCCGCGATGATAGATATTTTTAAAACTATAGGCAAGGATCCGCACGTCCTTCAAGCCATAAAATTAGGACGTCACAAATTATCGAAAATTGTGAATAACGTCGTTTGTCGCGAAGAAACGAAGAGTCTCACAGAAACGCTACAAAATACAAAGATTTCTGTATTCGTTGATGAGACATCGGATATAACGAATGAAAAATGGTTCTCCATAATGGTACGGTACGTAGAACCAATAACATTACAGATACAAGCGCGCCTCTTGCAACTAATTAATCTTGATGCAAGAGATTGTTCAGCGGAAAAATTATTTACCGCATTTAATAACGAATTGATTAAGAAACAAATTCCTTTAGTTCAAGTAATAGCGATGAGCTGCGACAATGCATCGGTTATGATCGGAAAAAATACATCGTTTCGTACAAAAATGTTAGAAAAAAATCCGAGAATAATAACAATTCCGTGTATATGCCACGTATCAGCACTTGCTGCATCTGCAGCATGTAAAACGCTTCGTTCGTTTCCCGAGGATTTCGTAAAAAATATAGTAAATTTTATAAACGGTAGCCCTAAAAGAACGGCAATTTTCCGGGAATTTCAAAGATGTTTCACGGATAAGACAATCAATCTTTTGAAACACGCCGAAACTCGGTGGCTCACTCGCCACAAGTGTATTGATCGCGTAATAGAAAATTGGGACGTGTTAAATCATTTTCTGTTGGAACTGTCGTCTGAAAACAATAGACAAGCTACCGAATTGCACAAATGTATGCAAAACGCGGAGACTAAAGCGTATTTATATTTTCTGCGTTTCGTTTTAAATAAATTCAATGCTTTTAATGCAGAGTTTCAATCTCGCGATACAAAAATCCATTTATTACAGCCGAAATCGGTAGAACTTCTAATTTTCATATTAAGCCAATTCTTGAAACCTGCATTATTAAAATGTCTCATTGATGAAGACAATTTCCGTACAATAACTTTTTCGCGTGAACAAAATATTATGGAAATAGAAAAAATAAATATTGGTATCGATTGTAAGGATTATTTGCAAGAGAAATTGGACGAAGGTACTTTAAGTATACTGCAAGCTGATCACATCAAATAAAATTGTTTGAAATTGTTAATGAAAGCTGCAGATGAAATCCGTAACCGTTTTCCAATGGATGCTCCATTTTTCAAATACCTAACAATTCTTTATTACAAATGCTCTCTTTTCGATTCGGATCGTGATTCATCAGCCACCATATTATTAAAAATTAATAATTTATTCAATATTGGAAACGAAATTGAATTAAAACAAGAATGGTTTTCTCTACATAACAATGAATCGGTAAATCAAAAGGACGCGTGGTCTAAAATGTCTTTCGATGACATGTGGATTAAAATATCGCAAACTACATGCGAAGGAAAGGAAAAGTATCCTCAATTGAAATCTCTTTTAAATATAGTCCGATCCTTGCCACATTCAAATGCAGAAGCGGAACGTTGTTTTTCTATAATACCCGACGTGAAAACGAAAAAGAGAAATCGTATTAGCTCTGCAACTCTAAATTCAATCTGCGTAATTAAGAATTACTTAAAGTGTACAAACAGTGATAGCATTACAATGCCAATAAATAATAATCACTTAAAATTAACGGAAAGAAGTAATTTATATGCAAAAAGTTATGTAGAGAATGAAAGAACTTTGACCATTCACGCGTACAAAAGTGACGACGATGATGACGAAGATGATTTACTTAACACTGAATGAAAATATGTCTGACGGGTTCGACAAAGTTAAGAAAAAGAGCAACATATGTCTGACGGGTTCGACAAATTTAAGAACAAGAGCAAAATATGTCTGACGGGTTCGACAAAGTTAAGAAAAAGAGCAACATATATCTGACGGATTCGACAAATTTAAGAACAAGAGCAAAATATGTCTGACGGGTTCGACAAATATTACAAGATATACATAAAGCAATCACAAGCTTTGCAATTTCATTTATCGAGTGTCTGACGGTTTCGACAATTCGTGAATTCAGGGTTTTTTAGTGGGTAGGTGCTATCATAAGAACCATGTAGCCCGATTTCAACATATTTACGATCGTATAAATAAGCAGTGAATTACATTCATTTGTAAACATTGTTCTCTGTCTTGAATATGTTAAACGGCACAGGCATGGAGATAGTGAGTCCCACACTACTCAGTAAACGGTTGCAATATACAATTACTATGAAATTTTGACCGATCAATATGAAAAATTTATAAATATTTTTCATCCAATATTTCAATATATTTTGTCGTTTATAAATAAATATTTATTACTAATAATTGCATAATAGCAATGCAATAAGTATATATTCGTTGCACAAAATAATTTGAAATATTGAATGATAGAAATTTGTATTTTTCTCGTAATATACGATCAATTTTTTCAGTAACTGTATCTTCCCGTGTTACTTAGTGTGCTACGACGCATTTTTCCCTTAAAAAAAAAAAAAAAAAATCATTTTTGTTTTGAAATAACTACGCACAAATTTCACATGACTTATTTCATGTAAATTATCGTAGTCGTAAACAAAAATGCTGAAGTAAGTAATTTTATTATATAATAGCATATTTATTTTATGCAATATTTTTCTCTATAAAGGATTAGTGATTGCATCAATTTTTCCTATAGATAAATTGGATGTGTACATATATAAATACTTAAATGTAAGGATTATAATACAATGATAACACAGATATTATATTATAATACATATTTATTTCGAGAAAGTAAACAAGAAATAAATGCATGAAATCTATTACAGAATCATCACAATGGAACGCAGAAATTACATGGAAGAGTTACATGTTTCAACGCTACATATGTACATTCGTTAGCCAAATACAATAAGTCTTAGATCATATGTTTGTCTTGAATCGTCGAAGAGGTAATTACATAATATAAATTTATTCTAGTCAGCGAAATACATATTTAGGTAAGAAAAGTCTGATAGTAATTACATTTATATATCCGGCTGAAAATATATATACATAAAGGAGCATTAAAAGTTCTTCAATTCTCTTAAATTTAAGAAGTCTTTTGTACTGCTATATGTTATTGTAATTTATGCTTATGCTTTTATTAACTTTACAGAAATAAATTACAAATTTTTCCCTTTAAAACGTATACATTGAAAATTTGATTAAGCGTTTTCTCCAGGTTAGCTTGAAAGAAATTATATTTTTCCAAGCCCCACAGCGTTCAGAAAAATGAATACTTCTATCAATATTTACTTGCAGGGTCATAAATTAATCGGATTAAACTGAGCAGAGAATGAGAGCGAGAAGACAACAGTCGCTATTTTTCTCCAGCGGCCCAGCTGATCAGCTAAACAAAAATATTGATCGAGGAGATTTTATTTGGAGAGTCATAAATTAGTCGAATTAAACTTAGAAGAGAAAGAGAGGGAGAATATAATAGTCGCTATCCTTCTCTAGCAGCCCAGCTGATCGCCTAAGGAAGGATAACTTTCATCGAGGACTCGCGAAAGACAGAGAGATCTATGTGTATCACGCTTGCACACCCGACATGCACCGAAGTCCACCGAACTCAGCCGATGATGGCTTTACATGCGCTTGCGCTTAAAGCACTAGCGACTCAAGCCGAGTGCAGCAGACTCGGCTCACACGAACGAGACATACGATTGTGTTAGTTCCCTCGAGGAGGTATGGTGGGGATACCGAATTCCCACAAGTTCCCATCACTGAGTCCAGGGCTCTCGGAAGAGTCGGGTAGCGGAAGGGGTAGAATTCACCCTAGGGGTTGAGGTGGCTCGGAGCCACTATAGCTCCAGTGTTGCCAGAAAGTAGACCGTCGGTCTACAGAATTTCCCTCTCCACTTACGACCACAAATGCAGGCTCGTTTGCGTGAGCCATCCCCGCTACTACCGCTGCTCGATGGTCACGAGCACAAGCGAAGCGTCCATACATGCGTCGACTAGCTTCGCTCGCTCCCGGCTATCCTCGCATTAAAAAGAGAGCGGAGATACTTTCTCGAACCTCTCTGTCTTTCTCGCTGTTAGCCGTCTAGCAGAAGATTCGAGGCAAAATCTTTCCGCTTCGCTTTGCCGAAAATCTACGAATCTTCGATGTTATTTACATTTGCAGGACAATGCCTTTATTCATGTTTTTCAGCATATTTATTTATAAGCATTGACTTATTTAAATCAATAATAAATTAAGGAAATGCGTATTTGATATATAATAATTATTTTAACTACAAATTCTTCGTTATATTTCGTTTATTTCCGTAAGATCTGCATTTCTTTAATTTATTATTGATTTTTGTGAGTCAATGGCCATTAAAAAAAAATTTAATAATAAAAAAAAAAAAAAAGCACCGAGCGGGAATTGAACCCGGACCCACGAATTGCAACGCGGTTACCTTACCGCCTGAGCCACGAGACTTCTTCGATGTATCATAAACAGAAAGTCTTCATACAGACTTGAAATACCGTATAAATAAACGATCAACTGACAGCTTTATTCATTATTATTCTGTCATAATGGAATAAAAATTGAAGAATAACTATATGTTGAATTGTTTTCAAAAGTTTTTCCAATAGCCAAGAACGAAGATATATAATCAACGCTCGCAGCATTGGCATATTATGAGTGCGATAAGGAGCGGCTATCGGACTTCTCTCTCTCTCTCTCTCTCTCAGTCACATCTTTGTTTTCCTTCTTCCTTTAGGGGAAAGCACGTGCGTTTATTACCAAAACAATTCTTACCACAGAAATATTATGTTCTGTAATGTATTTATATGTACACTGACATTCATCGAATCTGCTCGTGAAGAATGGCCTACTAGATTTGTAACTAGCTGGACAGCTTCAGGTCTCTAGTTCTCACCAAAGCGTAAAACGTCACGGTGACGTCAGATGACGTCACGATGACGTATAGGAGTCGTGGTGGGGAGAATAAGGAGAATCTGGTAAATTGCATATACTCGAGTGTAGCGGTTGACCGTCTTACTTTTGTCAAAAGTATATCATCTCGGGATAAAATGGTATAGTAAGAATTTTCTTCTTTCTCTGTCTAATAGCATAAGAGTGAGAGAGAAAGACATATGATACCCCATGTGCCCATTGATTCTGCTCGAGCACGTTTTTGGTATAGTGATAGGAATTTTGGTATACTGATAGAAGCGGTAATAATATAGTAATCAAACGACAGATCAATAAAAAGAAGAGGGCATATTCCAATGAGTGAAGTGTCAAAATGTGCAACTTAACCTCTGTAATTTGTATTAATTTATTAAAATAACTTGTAAGTGATGAACTTTTAATAAAATCATATTAAGTGTTATAAATTTGTATAAAAAATATGTATTTTATTTTTAACCTATTATTGTGTAACATATGGTGTATAAAAATAACTGAAAATATATATTTTAAATTAAATTTATGTTGTTGATATTTTGTCAAGAATAACACATCATTAACTTTTATATTAATAATAAGGAGCTATATTCTTGAGTCGTAAAGTCCATTGGAGCTTGCAAGTCAACTATGGATCCCAAGCTTACAGCAATAAGATTCTACGAATAAAGAAGATGCAATTCATTATTAAAATAGATAATCGTTAACTCAGATTTTTTTGCAGAAACCTAATATCAATAGTGACAAGCCTTCGTATCTATTTCCAATTGATGATGCTGGAAGAGAACCTCTGAGAGCTCCTGACAGCTCAACTGCCACAGGTCCAAGAAACAGCTATTTACGTAAATCTGTCCAGTGTCATGCAATACATTATCCAGAAGCCATTCTGCTATTATCCAGCTAATGTTTCTACGCAATATAATTAATTTCTTATTAATTTTCAAATATACTAAATATGTAAAGAAGAAAAAGCCAATATATTAAAATCCATTTACTTACACTACATCTCATTACGTAACCATGAGTGAATATTGTTGAATGGTGACAGAACAGTTTATAGTTGCAGAATAAGAATACATTCCTGTTGTGGGTAATGTTGCTGGGTCCTTTTGTTCTTTCGCAGTATCCAAAAGCAGCAAATTTGCAATGATTTTACAATTATAGCCTATATTCGAAGAAAACTTTAATACTTAAACTTAAATTGAAGAATATTCAAATGATTAATAGTAACTCCTTACGGATTGAGATATCTTGCATTATTTTCAATTTCTGCTACCAGTGCGTATAGGCAAATTCAGTGGTAAATTGTTATTCTCATCACTTAGAGCTTGTTAATCCTGTAAGTTACGTAGCACTTTAAAGTGGGCAAACAAATCCTTACGTTGCATTATATTAGTCTTCTCTTCCTTCGCTAACTTTTGAAAATTCATATATTACTGTTATCCACGAGTATATTTACCCAGTGGCTGAAAAATATTAGAAAGAGTATGAAAATTCATTCTTAAAAGTAAGCATAAATTATTTCCATATTCATAAAGTTATACATACCTATTCTATTATTTAGCTGGATGTTAGCTGCCACGAAGACATCCATATGCAATGTGCCTGCCCTCCTTCCTTTTTAATCCAGTGTATTATCCTAATAGTTTGCTGCAGGACAGTCTTAAGTCAGAAATAGATTGAAGTGTGATAATTCGGTTCTACTTTCTCTTTACCCTGGCCTACCATGAGGAGATACTCTTTTTTATCTTGATTTTTCATAACGTAAATGATAAATAATTATTCCTGAAATAAAAACGTGCACACACACATATGTTTATAAGTCGTTATTTTCTAGGACCATTTCAGGGAAATTTTGATTAATGCCGGGACCTTTGGCACATTTGAGGACGGTCCTCTCAATTATTTATATACAAAGTAATATTTGAAGACCAGACCTATTAATTCCAATGTTATATTATGTTACATACTGGCACCAAAATTGATGCATATTAGCTGTATAGTAATAAGACCGGTCCTAACAATCGTTTATATAGAATGTGTCAATTTAGGACCTTAGGGAGTTATTTATTTCAGAAACAAATATCTTAATACTTTTCTTCGTGGCTTAAATGGAGTAATTAATGGTAGTATTGGCTTGACTTTGGGTATAACGCTGAAGTTCAGATAATATGAAGTTTTTATTTTAATAGCAAGCCACATTTTTATTACATATTCTTCAAACTGATATCGACACCTTACCAAAGCACTACATGAATGCACCATATCATCTATCAAATCATTAAATGATTCCAATTGAAATTGCATGTAAGTTTACCTAAAATATTATACGTGACCACAACGCTTCTTCCTGTTTAGTCACTCACCTACAAACAATTTCAACTCAAAACATCTAGTGAACTACTACATGAAAGGGTACTTTCATATAGTATTTTGGAAAATTCCTGATGTCAGCTTGTAAAATATGTAATAAAAGTAGGGATTACTGTTTATAAAGAAAAGTTGATATTCATGTGAACTTCAGTTTTATGCTGAAGGTCAAGCCAATGCTACCATTAAATACTATATTTTAAGTTATAAAGAAAAGTATTTCAAATTTATTTTCGAAAAGAAATAGTTCTCGAGAGATTTAGTTAGCTCGGGGTTTTTGGAAAGCCCTATTGATAACTACGGGTACCGCTAAAAACGAGGTTCCCATATATAACGTTATACATTATTAGGAGTATTTGGAGTATCGGTGATTTCGGGTTCCATTCATTATGTATAATGATAAATGTAGGAACCAATTTTAGATGGTCCTGATAATTACCATTAATTGAGGTGTGCGGTACTGAAAAATACCGATACCTTCACTAAATAGCACGCAGTTATTCAAAGTACTATCAGAATTGAATAATAATATATAAACAGAGTAAAAACCTCTTCAGTAAAAATAGTTCAAAAAATTAAGTAAATCTTCTACCATAAGATGCAGTTTTCCTATCTGGTTTAATTCTTTGCAGCATGATTCAAATTAATATTTGCTTTGCTCTTTTTACGTCGCCTAAGTTAATATAAGCCTTAAAAAATTTTCGCTAAACTTAAGCGCAATTTCTATCTAGATTTTTGTAAATGCAGATTTAGCATTTGGTACTTGAGTTTCCTATAAGCATTGACAAGAATTCCTTCATCTACATAGTTATGAAAAATATTCTTCTTTTGTGGAAGCACAGTAGGAAATCTTTTGATTTGTATCCAACGGAGGATCTATGTGTCTATTACTTTGATATCTCTTATCGTTACAAATATGATTATAAATTAATATAAATGAATTTTTATGTCTTCTTACCATAGTAAAGCAAGTGCCAAAGCAGAAATAATTTGCTAAATTTCCAACGAGCTACTGTTTACCGATTTTTCTTATAGTTTACTCAGCGTGCTTAATAAATGAATGTATCAATATATTTGAGCACCAAAAATCTTATTTAATGGTATTTATCAGGACCACCTTAAACTGGTTCCTATATTCATCATTATACATAATGAATGGTACCAGAAATAATCAATACTTCTATATACTACTAATAATGTACATATAATGTTAAATATGGGAATCTAGCTTACTCAGTGGTCCTTATAATAAGCATTATTTTAGGTTTACGGTCCTAAAATGTATCAATACGTACAACGAATCTTCTAATATCCATAGCTTGTTGCCATATATATGGGAATGTACATTTTTTAGCAGTATAGTCTTCACTTGTATTTTGGTTTTTTCTTATATGAGCTACCTTAAAGGTCGGTTTATTTGAGAATAGGAGACTGTAAAACAATAATATATTCACACTTATATCAACTCGAAGCGCTTGTACTTATGTTTTACATAGCAGCTATTCGAATATATATATGCTTTGTTTAATTAAAAATGTTTGCATTGGTTTTATTTTCTGACGGTATCTATTATATATGTAAAAATGCAGATGTTTCTTATGGGAAAAACAGCACAAGTGTAAAATATTCGGATGGGAATAGATATCTTGGAGAAGTGATTAATATCAAAGGTACGTACATGTTGAAATTAAAAATGCTTAAATTTATTAAAAAAATAAAATGCATATAGTTTTTTTAATTGAAATAATATATATATGCATATATAGTTATAATTATAAGAGATGTGATTGAATTTAAGTTTATTTTGCTACGAATAGTTTAATCTTATACTACCTACAGATAAACTTATTACGTAGTAAAAATATGCAATATATATTAAACAGGTTACAGTAAATTTAAGTTAAAAACATAAGTTCTTGTATTGGTTTTTTATTTAATGAATGCAAAATTGATCAATAATGCTACGATAAGATACAGCTTCAGATATATTGAATGTATTATACGCAGACAAGTCTCACATCTTTCCAAATCATACTTTATTTCTATTAAGTTTCGTTATTCCTTTCAGAAAAATATGAAGACCTATTGAAACTAAAAAATAAATTAGAAAAAAAAAAAACAAAATTAAAAAAAAATGTGCAAGATGGCACAAACAATGAGAATATTGGAAGCTCTAAAATAATAAAACATGCAGTAAATAATTCTAATAGTAGTAAGTAATAATTCACAATATAAGATTGATTGTTTTTATGTATTCGATTATTCAAACTAACAATTATTATTTTAGGAAAGCGAACAAAAAAAGTTGAAAAAGACCATGATGCACCTGTTAAAATGTGTAAAAGGAACAAAGGTATAAAAATTAAATCAATTATCACTATTAGACCTAGTGAAGCTATCACAAATAAAGTGGAAGCTGTCATAAATTCTGCTGCGAATGAAATGTTACTTGAGTCTACGCAAGGTTTGGTTGTTTTTATTGTTTTAAAATGTTTGATTATTATAAAGATTTTGTAAAACTTTATTTATATTATTATGTAGGTTCAGAAGAGAAGATAATTGAATTGGATAGAATAAAAAATGATTTGTCACAAATAGTAGTCAACAGTAACATTAATGGCCAAGCTACAGCGGAAAGATTGGGGGAATTTTCTGCAAATAAAATATCAATTGACGCTATGCCAGGTTTCATATTATCCCTTATTTTGATATAGTTTATTATTATTATTATTAAATTGATTTCCTTTAATCTTATTTGTATTATTAATATTTTAGTTATGATTGAAAGTAGAAATGGAATTAATACTGCTGAAGAAAATTTTGTGACTTTATGCTCGATTACTGCGGATAGTGATACAGCTTCTACTACAGTGCAAGCGTCAAAAGAAATATTCGTTGATTCACTTACATGTAAAAATTTATTTGAATCTATACAGGGTTAGCACGTCACTTCAAGTTTTTATATATTTTGTACCATATTTCAAATACTCTATTATAAGTTAATTTATATATTTTTATTGTAGATTCAAAACAGAGCACAAATGAGTTGGATATTAGTAAAATTAAATTACTGGAGGATTTGCCCTGCAGTAGTAAAGATGGCACTATTATGGATGAAGCTGTTGGCATATTGGAAAATATTTCTGTTAATAAACAATCGTTTGAGCCTGCCCTAATTATTGCAGAAAATAATTCAGTTAAAAGTAAAAAATCATTTGAATCTATACAGAGTTAGCACGTCACTTCAAGTTTCTATATATTTTGTACTATATTTCAAATACTCTATTATAAGTTAATTTATATATTTTTATTGTAGATTCAAAACAGAGCACAAATGAGTTGGATATTAGTAAAATTAAATTACTGGAGGATTTGCCCTGCAGTAGTAAAGATGGCACTATTATGGATGAAGCTGTTGGCATATTGGAAAATATTTCTGTTAATAAACAATCGTTTGAGCCTGTCCTAATTATTGCAGAAAATAATTCAGTTAAAAGTAAAAAATCATTTGAATCTATATAGAGTTAGCACGTCACTTCAAGTTTCTATATATTTTGTACTATATTTCAAATACTCTATTATAAGTTAATTTATATATTTTTATTGTAGATTCAAAACAGAGCTCAAATGAGTTTGATATTAATAAAAATAAATTACCGGAGGATTTGCCCTGCAGTAGTAAAGATGGCACTTTCATAGATGAAGCTGATGGAAAAATGGGAAATATTTCTGCTAATAATCAATCATGTGATCCTATACTAATTATTGCAGAAAATGATTCACTTTTTAATATGGCTGATGGTACTTGGTAGGTCTAGTGCATTTATAACTTTTTTGAAATTTTATAGTTGAATGTAGTTTCCATTACTTTTAAACAATAAAAAGTTGCATGTAAAAATTACTGTTCCATTAAGGGTGGATGTATGAAATGACTTGTTTTTGACGAATGTTCTGAACATCGAGTAGAACAAACCCGTAGTTCATTAGTTCTATGCGTTCATTCAGTATTCATATATCTACATAATATAAACTAAGTTCTAATATTGTTTTTTAAAACTATGTTATAATTCAATTTTAGGAACGATTTATCGGTTGGACTATTTGCAGATCTTTCAAATATAAATGATAATTTAATAATAAATAATAAGAAAACAGAGGAATATAAAAACGAAAACCTTAAAAATAATTTCAATTCTTCAGAATTTAATACGGAAAACCTAAGAAATGAAGGTAAATAATGAAATATTTTATTATAGTCTTTTAAAGATAAATATTTGTTAATATAAGAAAATATTGCAGTAAAATATATTCATCCATAGTTGTAGGTGGCAATGTTTTCATTTCGCAAAAATTAATTATACATATGGTTAAACACATTACTATTGTAATTTTTAATTATTTAAATAATTATCCTAGTAACACTTTATTTATAGTGACTACTATTATTAACAATCACAATATTTTTATTATTATAATAAAATTTTGACTTTTCATATGCACAAATAATATTAGAATCGAACTGTACAATTTTTTCCTTTTTAGAATGTTATTCTAAGAAAAGCAATAGTATATCAGACAAGGTGGATAGTGATTCTTCATATAAGCCCGAATCAGACAGTGAATCAGATGATACAGAATCTCAAAAAGATGTTAAACATGATACATCTAAGAGATACAATTTATCAAACAATTCTTGCAACAGTTTATTGGATGATTCAATCATCAATAAGGTGCCAACTAATGCACCCAATGACGAAAATATGTTCGTTAAAACGGCTGAATCTGGGACCAAGAAAGATTATTGCCATTATTGCAATACGGAACAAGCTAAATTAAGTCGACACCTTTATAGAAAACATTCAAATGTTGAAAAAGTCAAAGAGTTTCTTCTCATACCAAAAAATCATCCGGAGCGTAAGAGATTGATAAACCAAATTCGTAAAGATGGTCAATATTACTTCAATACAAATACCAACGTTAATACGTCTGAACTGAAAACAATGAGACGCCCAAATGCTAAATATAATAAAATAGCTAATGATTTTGTTGTATGCCCTAACTGTAAAGGCTCATATGCGAAATCATCTCTGCGTCATCATTTCAGAAGATGTGCGAAAAGAAATTCTGCCAAAAGCAGAAGTATAATGACTAGTTCTAGACGTATTGCAGGTAGAGTCCACGTTAAAGCATGTGCAGTCCTTAGAAATCGTATATTGCCTACTATGAGAGATGACATGGTTACGAGAACAATACGGTTTGATGATATGGCTATCGAATTTGCAAATAAGCTTTGCGACAAATATCAAGACCCACACTTCTATGACATGATACGTCAAAAATTACGTCAATTGGGTCGATTTCTTATAGAGCTTAAAAGTAGAAGCCGAGAGATTGATGATTTGTTTTCGGTTTTTTATCCCAGTAATTACGACTTATGTAAATCCACGATTCAAGCCTTAGCCGGTTTAAATGAGTCGGGGACTGGATTTAAAACCCCCTCATTGGCTACCTCACTTGGTACGCTTCTAAAACAAGTATGCAAACGTTGCATAACTATTTATATAAAAAAAGAGGACGATAAAAAGAGGAAACATGCTGAGAGGTTCTTGCAATTGATGACCGAAGATTACTCTTCCTCTATAGCTCGAACCGCAATAGAGACACAATATAAGAAAAAACGACAGACCACTAAGAGATTACCCACTCCCACTGACATAAAAATGTTAGAAAATTATTTAACAAATAATCTTATAAAAGCTCATGATAGCTTGAAGCAAGAGTTTTCTTATAGTGCATGGTTGTCGCTAGTTGAAACCTGTCTTATAATGATTCAGGTATTTAATGGCCGTAGATCAGGTGAAACAGAAAGAGCACTTCTCGAAGATTTTTTAAATTACCAAAAGGTAGATGAGTCTTCTGTAGGCGAATCTTATGCAACATTAAGTGAGGATGAGAAAAAGGCTGCAGAAACTTATGTTCGATTCACAATTAGAGGGAAATTAGGTCGAACTGTGGCTATTTTAGTCCACAAACAAATTATGGAAAACTTACAGCTTGTTTTAAAATATCGAAAATTAGCTAAAGTAAGCGAAAAAAATCCTTACCTGTTCGGTATACCTGGTAAATTAAAAGGGGATTATCGATATTTAAGGGCTTGCGAGCTACTTAGAAAATTTTCAGAAAAATGTGGAGCACCAAACCCCTTAACTCTACGTGGTACTAACCTAAGAAAACACATCGCTACTATGTGTGTTAATTTAGAACTGAAAGAAAATGAAGTTTCGGAATTAGCAAACTTCATGGGCCACGCTGAGAGTATCCACAAAAGTCATTATCGCCAACCCATTTTAAGGAGAGAAATCTTTAAGATATCCAAATTATTAGAAATAGTACACGGAAAACTGGACGGAATTGATGGAAGTGATGTAGATGATCCTGGAGAGAAAGCAGTTCCAATGCGTAAGTGTTTTAATGGTTTCATTACAAACATGTGTTTAAACATTTTAATTCAAAGTGTTCAATTTTTATCTTGCAGGTAATATATCAAACACAAATAACAGTGCAAACAATTCAACATTATTAGGTAATAATAACTGCAACTGTCGTAAATTCCATTGTCTTTTCATAATATAGATTAAAAATGTTAATTTTTCTATTCTTTTCCGGTTGCTAGAAGAATCAATTTCAGGTATTAGGACGGATAGTTTCTGCGGATCTGATTCCTGCTCAATACAATAAAAAAATCATAAAAAGAAACGTTCAAGTCAGTATATAAAATTCTGTTCAGTTACAATTAATTTCTAGGTTTCCTGAATTTTTAACCAAACAATTTTTTATCCTGCAGCATCTCCATTTGGCAAATGCACAAGACAAAGGTGGACAGAAAACGAAAAAGAAATAGCATACAATGCATTTAAAGAAAATATATCAAATAAAACATTACCTTCGTTTTCTGATATACAAAATTTGAAAGATAAGAACCCCGGCATTTTTAATAGAAATGCAGCAACGATTAAAACTTGGATAAATAATCAAATAAAAAAGAAAAGAAACTAAAATTTTTTATATTTTATTACGTTTTTACTAAATACAAGATTTTAGCATATAGAAAACTTATTAAATTATAGATTAAGTGTGGGTATATTGGAGACCAAGAAAAAGTCAATGTAACATACCTATTATAGTTATAGGATATAAATAAATAAACAATTAAAAGTGTTTTAATATACATAATATGCAACATGCAGTAAATAACACAGATAAATAAACAACATATTGAGAAATATAAAAAACAATAAAGTTTATTTATTTTAAACAAATTAAACAAAAATAATATTAATTTTATACGAAGCACTAAAGGTGACCATTATGTATTTATTGCACTCTATTTAAGGTTGAACTTATATCACCCAGCAATAGATTTTTAAATGCCTTAAGATTAGGTGCTTAAAAGATTTTTTCCAATACGATCAACTTTTAAGGTATTATTTTTATCGCTTCGAAATATATAACTCAGCTTTGAATTATTTGCTAAACAAACACACAAAGTCCTAGTATATTACAATTCATTAAATTGTTTATAATTTTTACAGATTTTCCTTTTTTTTATATACGTTTATATAAAAAGTGAATGGTACCATAGAATGTATTATACTAATGCTTTGTATACTTGAAATAATATAATGTATATTAAAAACAATCATAATTTGGAAATTTTAATAATGGTCCTATGTATAAGCAATGCATATCAAATTAATTTTTTTTGATATATCTTTATATATGTTTTATACATTAAAAAAAAAAAATGGTAATTTTAATGTATACAGAAATGTAGATCTATGTATACTCTGATATACAACAATTATAATCGGTCCTAGGAAATTACATTCCATAAACATATATATATATATATATATATATATATATATATATTATTGTCTTTTCAGATTATATACTGTATTTTTTATCTTATATAATTTATTTTTTTTTTCTTTTTTTCAGTACTCCGAAAATTGATTTACGTTAAATAATATTGGTGGCCCTGAAAAGGGCCGATTTTTGGATCCGACACGTGGCAGAGCACATTCCTTTTTTATACCATGCAATCCGATCCATCTAAAAAAATACCCATTCGAAACCAACAACAGTAAAGCTCATTCAATAATCCGTCCAGTAGCCATTCCGCTCGATCACTTGATTAAGTCGATTAGGTATCGAGTTAGTCAAGTTAGCTAAGAACTCTGGGTCAGACCTAAGGCCTTCCCAGATATTCTTCGCTTGATCGAGAATCGCTGCCCTCGTCCTCGCGCCTGGCTCTATCCATCGTCTGGACATCAATGCCCAGACGTTCTCAATTAAATTGAGATCCGGTGATCGAGCGGGCCAATCCACCACTTCCAACTCCGGGTGTCGCGCAAACCACGCTCGCGTTTCGCGTGAGGTATGGATCGCTGAATTGTCCTGCACAAATCGGATCACCGGTACTTCATCCGCGGGATATACATTACGCACGCTTGGGAGAAAAATTTCTTCCAAGATGCGAATGTATTCCCGGGAATTCATACGTGGAGAAATCTCCACAAGATCACCAATATGTTCACCGGAAATCCAGGCCCATACGCCACACGATACGCGTCCAGACCGATGAGTCTGGAAGACGTGGTTTGGCTGCAACCGGGTATCGTTCGGGCGCCACACGTGCAAGGCCTGAGCCTGAGAGGGCAACGATATGAAAACCTTTTCATCGGTCCATATCGTAGCCTTCCAATCTGCACGGCTCCGCGAAAGATTCGCGAGGGCATAGCCAACTCTCTGCTCACGGTGAGCAGGAGTTAATGGGATTTTACGCGCTGGACGACGGCAGTGAATACCTGCAGAGTGTAAACGCCGCAGGCCGGTGGTCACTGAAGCTGGATAATCTATCTCCTCCACTATGTCGCTGACACTAGCGAAGGGATCTTCTTCGATCCTGCTCAGCAGCTGCTGGTCATCGATCTCCGAAGTCCTTTTCTGCCCTCTGTTCTCCGCTCTCCGGTCACGCAGTGCGTGGTCTCCGCCTTCGCGGTACCGACGTATCCAGCGCCTGACGGTGGTCTCGTGTGCCCCGCAGAGTACAGCGATCTCACTCGCGCTTTTCCCGCACTCAAAATAGCCAATGGCTCTTCCTCTGGTAGCCTCACTATGCTGTGACATCGTCGACGTATCCAATAGATATGAATGTTATAACAAATTAACGTTATTATCGATACTTCTAATTCAATAATCGAGGCATTATTCACTTTTATCTATAATAACGTTAATTTGTTATAACATTCATATCTATTGGATACGTCGACGATGTCACAGCATAGTGAGGCTACCAGAGGAAGAGCCATTGGCTATTTTGAGTGCGGGAAAAGCGCGAGTGAGATCGCTGTACTCTGCGGGGCACACGAGACCACCGTCAGGCGCTGGATACGTCGGTACCGCGAAGGCGGAGACCACGCACTGCGTGACCGGAGAGCGGAGAACAGAGGGCAGAAAAGGACTTCGGAGATCGATGACCAGCAGCTGCTGAGCAGGATCGAAGAAGATCCCTTCGCTAGTGTCAGCGACATAGTGGAGGAGATAGATTATCCAGCTTCAGTGACCACCGGCCTGCGGCGTTTACACTCTGCAGGTATTCACTGCCGTCGTCCAGCGGGTAAAATCCCATTAACTCCTGCTCACCGTGAGCAGAGAGTTGGCTATGCCCTCGCGAATCTTTCGCGGAGCCGTGCAGATTGGAAGGCTACGATATGGACCGATGAAAAGGTTTTCATATCGTTGCCCTCTCAGGCTCAGGCCTTGCACGTGTGGCGCCCGAACGATACCCGGTTGCAGCCAAACCACGTCTTCCAGACTCATCGGTCTGGACGCGTATCGTGTGGCGTATGCGGCTGGATTTCCGGTGAACATATCGGTGATCTTGTGGAGATTTCTCCACGTATGAATTCCCGGGAATACATTCGCATCTTGGAAGAAATTTTTCTCCCAAGCGTGCGTAATGTATATCCCGCGGATGAAGTACCGGTGATCCGATTTGTGCAGGACAATTCAGCGATCCATACCTCACGCGAAACGCGAGCGTGGTTTGCGCGACACCCGGAGTTGGAAGTGGTGGATTGGCCCGCTCGATCACCGGATCTCAATTTAATTGAGAACGTCTGGGCATTGATGTCCAGACGATGGATAGAGCCAGGCGCGAGGACGAGGGCAGCGATTCTCGATCAAGCGAAGAATATCTGGGAAGGCCTTAGGTCTGACCCAGAGTTCTTAGCTAACTTGACTAACTCGATACCTAATCGACTTAATCAAGTGATCGAGCGGAATGGCTACTGGACGGATTATTGAATGAGCTTTACTGTTGTTGGTTTCGAATGGGTATTTTTTTAGATGGATCGGATTGCATGGTATAAAAAAGGAATGTGCTCTGCCACGTGTCGGATCCAAAAATCGGCCCTTTTCAGGGCCACCAATATTATTTAACGTAAATCAATTTTCGGAGTACTGAAAAAAAGAAAAAAAAAATAAATTATATAAGATAAAAAATACAGTATATAATCTGAAAAGACAATAATATATATATATATATATATATATATGTGTGTGTGCACGTTTTTATTTCAGGAATAATTATTTATTATTTACGTTATGAAAAATCAAGATAAAAAAGAGTATCTCCTCATGGTAGGCCAGGGTAAAGAGAAAGTAGAACCGAATTATCACACTTCAATCTATTTCTGACTTAAGACTGTCCTGCAGCAAACTATTAGGATAATACACTGGATTAAAAAGGAAGGAGGGCAGGCACATTGCATATGGATGTCTTCGTGGCAGCTAACATCCAGCTAAATAATAGAATAGGTATGTATAACTTTATGAATATGGAAATAATTTATGCTTACTTTTAAGAATGAATTTTCATACTCTTTCTAATATTTTTCAGCCACTGGGTAAATATACTCGTGGATAACAGTAATATATGAATTTTCAAAAGTTAGCGAAGGAAGAGAAGACTAATATAATGCAGCGTAAGGATTTGTTTGCCCACTTTAAAGTGCTACGTAACTTACAGGATTAACAAGCTCTAAGTGATGAGAATAACAATTTACCACTGAATTTGCCTATACGCACTGGTAGCAGAAATTGAAAATAATGCAAGATATCTTAATCCGTAAGGAGTTACTATTAATCATTTGAATATTCTTCAATTTAAGTTTAAGTATTAAAGTTTTCTTCGAATATAGGCTATAATTGTAAAATCATTGCAAATTTGCTGCTTTTGGATACTGCGAAAGAACAAAAGGACCCAGCAACATTACCCACAACAGGAATGTATTCTGATTCTGCAACTATAAACTGTTCTGTCACCATTCAACAATATTCACTCATGGTTACGTAATGAGATGTAGTGTAACTAAATGGATTTTAATATATTGGCTTTTTCTTCTTTACATATTTAGTATATTTGAAAATTAATAAGAAATTAATTATATTGCGTAGAAACATTAGCTGGATAATAGCAGAATGGCTTCTGGATAATGTATTGCATGACACTGGACAGATTTACGTAAATAGCTGTTTCTTGGACCTGTGGCAGTTGAGCTGTCAGGAGCTCTCAGAGGTTCTCTTCCAGCATCATCAATTGGAAATAGATACGAAAGCTTGTCACTATTGATATTAGGTTTCTGCAAAAAAATCTGAGTTAACGATTATCTATTTTAATAATGAATTGCATCTTCTTTATTCGTAGAATCTTATTGCTGTAAGCTTGGGATCCATAGTTGACTTGCAAGCTCCAATGGACTTTACGACTCAAGAATATAGCTCCTTATTATTAATATAAAAGTTAATGATGTGTTATTCTTGACAAAATATCAACAACATAAATTTAATTTAAAATATATATTTTCAGTTATTTTTATACACCATATGTTACACAATAATAGGTTAAAACTAAAATACATATTTTTTATACAAATTTATAACACTTAATATGATTTTATTAAAAGTTCATCACTTACAAGTTATTTTAATAAATTAATACAAATTACAGAGGTTAAGTTGCACATTTTGACACTTCACTCATTGGAATATGCCCTCTTCTTTTTATTGATCTGTCGTTTGATTACTATATTATTACCGCTTCTATCAGTATACCAAAATTCCTATCACTATACCAAAAACGTGCTCGAGCAGAATCAATGGGCACATGGGGTATCATATGTCTTTCTCTCTCACTCTTATGCTATTAGACAGAGAAAGAAGAAAATTCTTACTATACCATTTTATCCCGAGATGATATACTTTTGACAAAAGTAAGACGATCAACCGCTACACTCGAGTATATGCAATTTACCAGATTCTCCTTATTCTCCCCACCACGACTCCTATACGTCATCGTGACGTCATCTGATGTCACCGTGACGTTTTACGCTTTGGTGAGAACTAGAGACCTGAAGCTGTCCAGCTAGTTACAAATCTAGTAGGCCATTCTTCACGAGCAGATTCGATGAATGTCAGTGTACATATAGATCAATACGTATTATGTACATAGGCAACGTTAAAATTAAGTATTAATTTCTCTAAACATAAGACTCTCTATTAAAATCTTTTACTAAATAAGCTTGAGAATCATATATTGAAATATAAGTAAAATTACAGTACTTATTTTCATTGCGAGCTTTTTATTCCCGAACAGCTATTCGGCGCTCGTAATGTAAACATACACGAGCGACAGATAGGAAGCGATTAATCAAAACAAAGAGTTTTTATGACTACCTAGATCTATGCAGTATTTAAAGGATTACATATACTTATTTCTATATATATGTAATAATTATGCATAATATGGAAAGACTTTTCTCTCTGTGCAAGGAAGAGCTAATCCAAACAGCGTGCGAGAGAGAGACCGCTGCTTAGTGCGCGGGAAAAGGACAGCGTGATAAACACGCAGTGTTTATTACCTGAAGCAAAAATTAAAGGCCGTTGAACCCAGACAATATAGGCCAAGTCGAACAGCTGATCTCTGAAATAGATCGAAGAATTAAGAACCTTCATTTTATTAAAGTGATTTCGCGAGTAATAGAAGGTAAATCATCTTTTAATTTATCCATTGCTCCGAATATACAGCAACTCCTACACCGTACTCACTCCTCGAACGATGTTTCTGCTCTTCCTTCCTCTCCTACCAATCACCTTCGGACACACCTGTATGGAAGAATTCTAACATTTTCGGGGCTATTTTTTTTTAAGGGGAAAATGCTTTATGCAGACCCTATGAACTTATAGGGTTATGTGGGACTCCATTCGGCTATTCCGAATGTTTACCCACTAAAAACCCCTGTGTGAATGCTACATTTTTTAGCTCTGCAAAGTAGTCGCTCAAAGCAGACTCTACATAATTAAGCTTTGCAGAGTAGTCGCTCATAGCAGACTTTATATATTTTTGCTCTGCAAAGTAGTCGCTCAAAGCAGACTCTAATGACTCTATACATATTTCAGCTTTGCAGAGTAGTCGCTCATAGCAGACTTTATCTATTTTTGCTCTGCAAAGTAATCGCTCAAAGCAGACTCTAATGACTCTATACATATTTCAGCTTTGCAGAGTAGTCGCTCATAGCAGACTTTATATATTTTTGCTCTGCAAAGTAGTCGCTCAAAGCAGACTCTACATGTTTCAGCTTTGCAGAGTAGTCGCTCATAGCAGACTTTACAGTTTATTTCATTCTTTTTTATATGTTCTCTTCATCCTCATCCATTTCTTCATTATGCACATCTGAAGCAGCTTGTAAATGTATCTTTTTCTTTTTCTTTTCTGGTGTAGAGGAGTATAAATTATTACTTTTCATTAAATCAATGTGACCCTTTGTGATGTTCATTGTGAGAGGTGTTTCATTTCTACACCTAAGTGCGTATTTTAAAACGCATATTGCATTTAAAGTGTCAGCACCAATTTTATTTCGTTTGCTAGTTTTGCAATCAGGTATTATTGAGAAGCATCTCTCTGCTTCTGCATTTGAGTGAGGAAGAGATCTCATCAAACATAACAATGATCGCAATTGTGGATATTTCAATTCGTCATTATTATCTTTTTCCGAACATATTGCTATCCACATTTCATCAAAGGGTAATTTCGACCAATAACTTCTAACTTCTGAACTTTCTTTGCGATAAAGATATATCCATTCTTTCGCAATAGAACGTTCATCGAAAGTACCTAGTTGACGGCATATATGTAATAATGTAACACCACTCTTTTCTCGATCATCATGAAATAGTGCTATATTTGCCTTGTAACGTAGGGGTCAGCCACCTCGCCGAACCAAAGTAGATCGCACGCGTCCGTGTGCAATACCGGTAGTATTGCACATTGCTGACGCCCGGAATTCCTTTCTGGAAATGCGTAAATCCTTAGGTGTCGGCCGTGGATGTGGAGACTTTTTGGTCGTCATGTGTCGAAAGATCATGGCGCTACTGACGACACATGACCTATTAAGCCTCCTACATATATGCGAGTTCCGCGACCCTCGAGTCGAGTCTTATTCTGTGCAAGCTTAGCCGCTTCCGCATCATCTGCGTTCCAAGGTCGTAACTCTAGTGTTCGTTCCACGGGAGCAGAGTACTCCACCATATTCTAACAAATCTCTTGCCCAGTCGCCGTGTACTGGTAGTTAAGTCTAGTATAATTCAATCCGAAACAAATCGTGTAGAAATGGTCGCGAGTGTGCATCTTTCAGTCGTGCCTAACACGTACCATTCTGGAAGACAACACATACTACCACGAACTGATCATAATTAATTAAGTGCGAGTAATCCACAACCATAGGAGAGTCTAGTCTCTCCAATAGTTGTGACGAATAGTAAATAATCCTGCGAATGCTGATGCAGCATATTTAGTGTTTACTGTAAGTACACTTGTAATATCTGAAAATACATAGTTTTGTGTCAAATCTGCTGTTCCAACGTGTGTTTATACACACTATCATTCACCCCGAATCCTGCCAATTCATTACATTCTTACCGCTCGGAGTGTAATACTTAGTTCATTGTACTGTGAGTCGCAAAGCTCGATCGGCGTTTCTACTGACCCAGACTGTAGTGTCGAGTCAGCGCGAAACACGACCGATAGGCGGCCACGACTACCCAGTACGTAACAAATCTGGTGACAGCGGTGGGATTTCGCAGGAAATACCGTTCCATAGAATTTCCTCAGGGTGTGAACAGCTTTTTTGACACAGTTTTATTCAAAATTCTCTACTAACGTCCGATATAAAATGCCTTTTACCCCTACACGATCACCACCCGGACCTCCACCTCTTCCACCCGCTAACGGTAGCCACCGCGGAAGTGCGTCCGGTTATTTAAATGTTTCCAACGGAATTTGCTCTCCCCGAGGAGAGGTATTAATCCAACTCCAAACAGTACCATCTTACAATGGCTCCCGAGACGATCTGGGACCTTTTATAGAAAATTTAGAAAATATTTACTCTACCCTGTCTGACGCCGCACGTCTGGAATTTGTTCCCTTGGTATTGGCCAAGTTGATCGGTTCTGCTCCTGTGAGCGTTACTGGTAAACGGTTCCCTACCATCAAGGACTTGATCACTCACTTACGACGGAAATTTCAACCTCCCCGGACTTTCATAGATTTAGTCAGACAATGTGGAAAATTAGCTATGCGCCCGAACGAAGCCTTAGGTTCGTATATAGATCGAGCTGAACGCCTAAAAGCTGACCTCGATGCCGCTTATGAAAACAAATACGGGTCAGAATCGCTCGATTTGATACAGGAGCCCAATGATCGGGAATTTCTGGAAGTATTCATGGATGGATTAGCTCCAGAATATTACACCCCCGTGTATTCCAGAAACCCCCGAAATCTACAAGAGGCTTGCGACTACGCGCGCTTACGGGAGTTCGGTATAGAGAGAAGAGAAGCCTTCGATCACTCCAATTATCCTCCTTATTCCCAGACACCAAGTGCTTATCAACATTCCCCGTACCATTCCTCCTATCCTGCTCCAAATCATTCCCAATACCATCCGTTCCCTTGCTATCCTCAACCTCCTTCTGCACCCGGACCTAATGGTTATCCACCTCCTTCCAATCAACACTATCGATCTCGACCCCCTAGACCTCCACAGTCAGAACCCTACGATCCAGAGCTCACCTATGGACGGTGTCGAAGGATTGGGCATAGAGCATCCAGCTGTAGAGCTTCACCTGCCTATCCTTCCACTTCCCATGTTCCCACTACTGCAGTAATGGAGGCTGTCGAACAGACCGGTGATTTAAACTACGATCAGGTTCGCCCGGATGACGCGTCGACGAACCCATCATAGAAACCGCGTCCGTTCAAATTTTAACTCCAACCGAGATAAAGAGTAAAAACCCGCCTCCTGTACCCGCCATTTTGAGCTATTCGCCTCACGCGACCTTAGTACTCAAGAAAGTTCCCCAACTGAGCTACTTGGACGGAGAATTTTTGGTGGATACAGGCTCACACATTAACATCATAGTGTATAATGCCCTTCGAGAGGATATTGGACTCGAATACCCCGATTTCCCGGCCCTACGAGGTCTCAGAGGACAACTGGACGTAGTAGGATCGGTAACCCCTACCATCGATGAGGAACCTCATAGATTCCAAGTCATCGAAGACTTCGACCTCCCTTACATCGGAGTTTTGGGGATGCCCTTCCTCAATCAAACCGAGGCACAGATCTTGTTACATCGGACCTTAGTTACCTCCAGTAAACCAGTGAGTCCTCTACCCTTCAAAAATAGTGACGAACTCCTAAGTATTAGAGAAGGGTGTACTAAGGTCAACGCCTCTCATCACCCTCCTCAGTCCCTTAATGTTACCATAAGCCTTCCGGCAACCTCACCTCCCGAGGAAGACTCTCCAATTACTCTTCCCTACCTAGGCGAAGACCCTAGACGAGAGTTGCCCTACGAAGACACTGGACCCGGAATCGAACCTTTAAAATCTCGGGAAAGAATTACAGCCTTGGAAGCCCTGTTCCTCGAACCACCTCCGAAAGATCCAGAAGCTCAAACCGTGATTAAGTCATTAATTCATGAGTATTCTGACATATTCTATTTGACGGGAGATCGACCCGACACTGAGAACAAGGCTGATCTTTACCACGAAATCGATACCCCCGGAGGAGCCGCCTTCAAGATCCGACAATACCGAATTGAAGAAACATTACATTCCGAGGTACAGAGCCAGGTCAATGTACTTTTAGAGAATGGCATAGTGGTCCCTTCCTCGTCGCCCTACAATTCTCCGCTGTGGATTGTACCAAAGGCGCCCGACTCTCAAGGAAAGAAACGGTGGCGCCTAGTTACTGATTTCCGTCGACTGAACGAACAAACCGTAGGAGATTCCTACCCTTTGCCTATCATTGTGGACTTCTTGGACAAACTAGGAGGATCTAAGTATTTTTCGATTTTCGATTTGGCCAGTGGATTCCACCAAATTCACCTCCATCCTAAGGATAGGCATAAAACAGCATTTTCTACTCCCTTCGGACATTACGAGTATACCCGGATGCCCTTTGGACTCAAAAATGCGCCCGCCACCTTCCAGCGCCTCATGGATCGAGTCTTACAAGGACTCCAAGGACAGGATCTTTTTGTATATCTCGATGATATTATTGTATTTTCTGCCACACTCCCTGAACACATCGAAAAATGCAAGCGCTTATTCAGCAGAATTCGACAATACGGTCTCAAGCTACAATCGGAAAAATGTGCCTTCCTAAGACAACAAATCACTTATTTAGGCCACCTTATCAACCCGAATGGTGTCCAGCCCCTTCCCTCTAAGGTGGAGGCTGTACGAAAATTTCCCGTACCTACCAACCCCAAAAACATCAAACAGTTTTTAGGATTAGCCGGTTATTACCGACGTTTTATTCCAAATTTTGCTCAGAGAGCCAAACCCCTGACTCAACTGCTCAAGAAAGGTATCACCTTTACTTGGAACGAGGAAGCCCAGGCCAGCTTTGAAGACTTACGAGCCTGCCTGTGCGAAGCTCCAGTTCTGGCCTATCCAGATTTCCAAATTCCTTTTATCATCACCTGCGACGCCTCGGAATTTGCCATAGGAGCAATCCTTAGTCAAGGAAAGCTTGGACACGATCGACCTATAGCATACGCATCTCGTACGCTTACCGACCCGGAAACTCGCTATTCTACATCCGAGAAAGAAGGGCTGGCTGCTGTCTACGCTATTAAACAGTTCCGTCATTACGTGTACGGAAGAAAATTCACTCTCGTCACCGATCACCAACCTCTCGTTTGGCTCAGCAAGGCAACCGACCCTACCAACCGTATCCAAAGATGGAAACTCTGTTTAGAGGAGTTCGACTACGAAGTCATCTATAAGAAAGGAGCAACTAACTGCAATGCTGACGCTCTATCACGGAATCCGGTGCCGATTGCTCTGCCTGTGTTCCGTGATGACCCCAGTTACCTTCCCCATCAAAAACAACTTCCAGTGGACCCACAGTCGATTAGTGCCCGTCTGAGAAGTCGCCGCCGCGAGGAAGCCGCTCCTCCTATTAATTATGCCGAATTAGACTCTTCTGCCGAGCTCGAAACCTCCTCGGAAGTTCACCCCTCAACCAATATCAACTCCAGGCCCCCTACAAGCATGTTACCAACTCTGGTGGAAGAAACGACTCTCCCTGACGACATCAACCCGGAAAATCCTATAGAAGACGTCTCTGAGGAATCCAGTGTTCTCGGAGATTCGTTCGAGGCCGAATGTACCCCTCTTACCACCGAACAATGCTCTATTATTAGCAACTTGAGCTCTAGCCAAGAAGAAATTCATAAACTCCTGACGTCCCTCCACAACGAACAATCATCGGACGAAGATACCGACTCCGATGAGGAAGCCGACTCCGACTCGTGCATCACACCCACCGCCACATCCGAACCTCTAAACTTCACTCTCCCATCCCCTGATAAAATAAAACCCATAGGACGATCCACGTGGATACCTAGTGATTTCGAAAAACCTGAAGATGACCTTTCTAGCTCCGACGCCGAATCAGATATCACCATAGTGGATGCCCCCCAAAACAAAACCATGCCACCTACTCAATACGATCCATCCCTAGATCCTGGTCTCATCCGTATCGAACCCAATCCTATCTCAGACAATTTCCCGTCTAGCTCTCCCCTTAACCCTATGCGATGTAACATAGAAACCTCTGATTATGTTCTATGTCACGGGCCTAGCAACATCGTCCATTTAATCGCATCTGACTGCTCCTTTCAAGACCCCATTAGCCAAATGCTCATAGAGACCGGAAAGCTCGACCTGAAAACCATAAAAAATCATCCTTTTCCTCATGGGTCCATCCAGGACTTTTCCTACAAAACCACCAAGATCATCCTAGTCATTACCCATCCTAGCGAATTAATCCCCGCCAGCGACGAAGAAATTCTTAATTCTCTGAAAAAGTTAAAGGAATTTGTTCATGAGAATAACGTTACAAAGTTCAGCATCGGTCCGTATAAACTCGGAACCACCCGGCTGACGTCGCGTTATTTGAGCTCCGTCTTTTCCCGTGCATTCCACGATGACGATGTCGAAATCACTATCTGCACTGGAGAAGTTGTGACTCCTCCAGTTCAGATGAGAAGACACATCATCCTGGAGTATCATGGAGGCTTAATTGGAGGTCATAAGGGAGTGACCAAGACCTATCATAGAATTAGGGAACATTATAATTGGCCCGGTCTCCATAAGGACGTCCAGAGCATTATAAGTTCCTGCGATTGTTGCCAACGGCAGAAACTGGTTCGCGTAAAACCTAAACTACCAATGCTCATAAAAGACACCCCCTGTGCCCCCTTCGATAAAGTAGCCTTAGACACCGTAGGCCCTTTTCCTATTACGCCCTCCGGAAATTTACACGTTCTAACGGTAGAGTATCAAACGTCCTACTTTTCGGTGAGGATGAAATGGCGGCTATGGCAACTATTCCACTAAGAGAGTATTTAATCTATATTAATAATAAACACACGGTTGAATATTCCCTATTTCTAGGCTATCACGTGGTATTTACGTACAGTCCCTTCTGAAACCTTTTTACATGTCATAAATGTTTCGACAGATGGACATGAATATTTTATCAAATTTAATTATTAGATAAGTATAACTTATTTTTATGTCTATTAACAGTAATAGAAAAATACTTTGTGGCAATATTTAAATTTGTTACAGGTTAAAAAGTGAAAAAATGCATCAAGAAGAAATGAAATATTTTAAGATATTTTAAATGTTTTCTTTTATTAAAATAATAAATCGAATAATCAGATGAAATTTTCCTACGGTTCATACTTGCTCACACTAGCCTACAAAAATATTAGTCAGGTATTTTTGGTACTTATTGGTGTATTATCGGTTGAAAGGAACATCTAATAAATATTGGTATAAAAAGTTACATTGTATATTCCATAGGTACGTATGAAGCTCTTCAGCATTTGTATGGTGCAATGTTTGTTTTATTAATAGTGTTATTCAAAAAGTAGTTATTTTAAGAAAAAACTCTTCGCAAACTTAGAAATGATTATTTATTAGGAAATACAAGGGAAGTTAGATAAATTAAAAAAGGATATGGTCAAAGTTTCCCAATTTCTACCAGTGAGAAAGATCAGATGTAGAATATCATCAGTAAAAGCTTATACGAAGGAAATTAAATCACTGCACTGTGTCTGCTAAAACGACAGCTTCAAAAGTCAACTCTATAGGTAAATTTAATTACACCTAATAAATAAAATCTAATAATTTACTTTTGTTCCAAATTATTGGTCTTGACCTTCCTTTTTTCATTTAGATTTATAACTCAGAATGGAAATAATAAGTGAGAATATGTCTGTACGAACATGAACACAATAAAAAGCAGACAAAGATGAGAAATATGAAATGCAAGTTTTATTCTTGATATTGCATTCAAGCTTGCAAATATATACTGGGTGTATAAAAGGGTTTTAATAAATAAGTAAGCGAAACAATACTGTTTTTGACAATTACTTGCAATAATTTTCAGCATGATGTATTTGTTTCAATGATAAAGCATCGAGAAACAAATCGAACAAAATAAGGATTTTGTCAAGATGATGGGTATCTTTGGTGATAGGCATAGTGCAATTGTGGATACTTAAATGAATCGAAACTGGTCGTTGTGTGCAACATAAGGAAGACTCATTTCATCTTTATTTCATAATTCTCATCTCATTTATATCGTACTGAAAATTCGAAATCCTATGAATCCAACCGATCTTGCAAAGGTATTTGATATATTTGTAGATATACGCAAAAGCCTAATTTTATTATTTTATCCTTTTTTATTGATTAGGTTGAGAATAGTTGCTGCGAATGATAAGATCCTGAAGCTTCCCTGAATGTTTGTTACATTTTCAATATTTTATCTCACTACAGTATAGTTTTAAGATATTGAATGCTTGTTATTTCAGTGCTGTCCACGGTTCCAGTGGTAATTGTAATTTCTTATTGCACTGGTGGATTAAGAAGAAAATGTGGTAGCCACAAAGGAAATCGTTATAAGGACTCTGTTTACTACCATGGACAAAAAAGATACTCAGTGATCATATAGTAATAATTTCATTTTTTAATACTAAATTAAAGCTATGCGTTATTTACTGTTTAAATATTCACATACAAAAAAATACAAATAATTCATTGGAAATAGCTAATTAAACATGCAAATGAGAAAAAACAATTAATTTTTTTAAAATCATAGCCCTAGTTTTATACCTTTAGAGCATTATACGTTGCAACAAATGCTGTTACATAAAATTTTTCATTAATAGTTATATTTAATTCTAATTCAATTGTGTAAAATTAATAATTTTTTTTATATTAGTCAATTTCTCAAAACTTTAAAATATTTAGTATTTTCGTTGTTCAGCCAGTGAGAGATATATTTTTTTTAATAATAGTGTATCCTTCTCGGTTTAAATTCTATTTAATCCTTCCAATGCGCAATAATGTTAGATGCTTCATGCAATATATTATTAAGATCGTACGCGTTGAAAACATCGACTGCAATATCTGATATACAATTGTGCAGGCATAAGAGAAAATGTATCAATTTCTTACAATAAAAATTACTGTTAATCTGTTCTATTATATATGTTTTTTTGTTTTCATCTTCTTGTAAGTAGATGTACTTTGAATCCATATTCTCCATTGTAAATATGAAATAAGGTTTCTTAGAAAAACATTTTCTACTTCATATCATATATGCAAAATTTTAGAAGACTTTGGAAAACTTTGTATATAATTTGAGAAACCTTTATTGTATTCAGGTTGCTTCATTTATTAGTTTTGTTTCGTTTAGTATTTGTGAATTCATATAATATAACATTTATTTTGAAATTATTTTGCACTTTCATTGTAAATAATGTATATGTGTATATGAAATAATCATGAAAGTGATTGTACAATTATGCAATTTTATATTAGTAGTTACAACAAAACGTTTTTATGATTTCGTTGTTCACGTTGCATTTAATTGTACTAATATAATTGATAATTGCAATTTTTAATTACTCCATTTTTATTTGTATTGATTTTCTTAATATTTCCATTACGAAAAATGGCATTATAAATGATGTTAATCATATCGGTATAAAATATTTCTGTATTTTATAGAAATATGGAATTTCCACCAATTTCAGATTGTAATAAATAAATATACTACAGTAGCACCCTAGAGAAATAAGGTATCCTACTTTGCTCGTTATATATATTTTCCAGCCTACTCTATGTGAGTATATAATGAAATTAAAAATCACCCTATTTCGTCCACGTTTTCATTGCTTATTTTCTAATAAACCTTTCATTGATTTGTTAATAGCAAATATTACATTTTTATAATTGAAAATAACGATATTATGCTAGGAATTAATAAAAAAACCAAAAAGTTTATTACATATGTAAAGCATTGGCTGCATTTCTAAACTTTAGCGCTATGATAGCGCTAGGCAAAATACGTATCATGATTGGTCAAATTGATTCAACTAACCAATCATGATATAGCGCTACCTTAGCGCTTAGGATTTGAAACGCAACCATTGTATTTTTATATTTGTTTATCCGTGGCCTGTTCGCCACCCCCCCCCCCCTCCCCAAATCATTTACATTTACCAATAGAAAATAAGGATCGTAGAGGATCTTGATTTTCCACAGTCAACTCTCACAGTCAGGAACTGATAACGGGGGAAGAAAGTGGAATCTTAACGAAGCAATACTGTACCATTATTTTTATTAAAAATATTGAAAGTGGTGTGATTTCCTAATTTTTCTAAAACGATCCAAATGAGTAATACTAAAACAACAAAAATTATTTATGACGGATTTTGTTATTATAAAAAGGTTAAGAAAAGAAATAAAGCTGGAAACGAAGTAGTGTCAGTAAAATCTAATAATCGATATAAATATATAAAAGCCAATAAGAAATTAAAATGGCCTCTTGATTTTTTTTAATATTTAATTATTGCTTAATTGTAAAACCTTTTATCATATTCTCGCAGTTACCTTAAGTGTAAACGGCGAGACTGCAAAGGAAGTGCAAAGCTTATTAAAAATGTGTATTATCTTATTCGAATCTACAATCATGACAAAGAAGCTGAATATATAAAAGCCGCAGAATTTAGGGAAAATTTGCTAAATTGTGTGCAAAATTTCCCAATGTCTTTGAAATGTGCTTATGATTATGAATCTGCAAAGTAAGTTCCTCAGACACCATTTTAAGGATTTAGAAGGGAGAAATTCATTTTCGCGTTTTCATGTTTAATTTCAGGCATGTCGAAGCAGCCAGCAAAACAACTTTTAAATATATTAAAAATACTTTAAACAGAAAGAGAATAAAATCATGCCCCTTTCGACCAAAAACGCTAAGAGACATACAACTCATAAATAATAATGAGATCTGGCAAGAGACGTTGAAATTCGCAATTAATAATCTGGAACATAAAATTTCTATTAACGTGATCGAAAGTAATAATGGACCACAAGTAATTTTATACGATACTGAATTACTCGATATGTTTGAGAATATAACAACTTACAGCATGGACGCCACTTATTATTCCAAGCCTAAATTAGGACAGTGTTATCAACTATTGACTGTCATGGGCAGAGTTAATAATAAGGTAATTTTATAGTACTGGATTATCAATTTAATATAAATATCGTGGATTTTGAATTAATTTCAGTTTTTATCATGTATGTGGATTTTAATGAGTCAGAAAATCCAAGCCACATATGAGGAAGTTTTAACATTTTTAAAGAATTCAATTATGAAAGATATGCAATTAACTAATATGGTAACAGACTTTGAATTAAGATTGCAAAATGCGGTGAAGATAGTGTTTCCTCATTGTAAATTAACCGAATGCTATTTTCACTATGTCTATGTAAGTATAAAATATATATTATAATCTATTCGGAATTATTACAGATGTTGTATATTTATATTGTAGAATGTTAGAAAATACGCCAGGAAGCTACAAATATTGAGTACTTTAAAAAGTTCAAAACCACAAATATTTATTAAGGGACATTTCATTTTGCGAGAAATATATAATTTGCCTCTATTGCCTGCAAATTTAATCCGAGAAGGATACAACATTATTAAGCAAAATATACAAGCAGATAATGAATTACAAAACATAAAGAATTTGAAAATGTTGGTAAAATATGTTCACAATTATTGGATTAAACGAACTGATGAAAATGTTCTGAGTGTATTCAATCTAAACGTAAAAACTAATAATGGACAAGAAAGATACCATAAAACATTAAATGAATTAATACAACACAAACCATCATTTTATAAATTTATATGTGAGTATTATTCGCAATCAATATAATTTATTACTTCTTTTCATTCTCTCTCTAACCCTCTGCATATATTTATATATATACAGGATGTTTCATGTAAGACGTCTCAAAGCATTAATATAAAATTAAGTGTATCTCTTTAACTATAAAAGATATTCAATTTTAGCATAGGACCTTTTCGAATCTTTTTGTTATTTACTTTCAAAAAGGTCATATGTAAAAATCAAATATCTCTTTTAGTTAAAGAGATACGTGTCATTTTGTATCCATGCTCTGGGGCGTCCTACACGAAACACTCTGTATATCTATTATCCCTGACAATTCAAAAACACGTAAACTATTTTTGATGCATTTAATATATGTATAACCTGTTTTTAACATGAAATAAATTGTAGTAATATATTACATTTTAATATTATTTAATTTTATTAATTAAACTAAATTTTTCAAAAATTCGCAGTTAAATTAAAAATGTGTTTATAACGACCATAATAGAAATTTTACAATTGAAGAATAATTTAAGTTTATCAGTAAGTATAACCAAACACGGGCTGACGTAAAATTTCAAAAGTGGTTTAACGAAAGCTGGAAGAAATTTCATATTAATCAGTCCGTGATAGATAAACAAATAATATTTTATTTTTTGGCTATGTCAGTTTTTAAAAAAAAAAGCTACCATGAACAAAATTAGCGAAGTTCTAAGAAATACAGGTGACAATTATTAAAATAATTATTTTTATACGTCTATATTAATTAGAATGATACATATATTATACATGTAAACATATACTTCACTAATATTAGACCTAGTAGTGGAATTTATTAGTGCATATTATAAACGTAAGTATGCAAATCGCACCAGTACCTGAGAATCGAAATTGATATTTATCTGCGTAAATGAAAATAAATGTTTATTATTTTTTTTAATAAGATATTTTTGAAAGTCCTCTAACGTTCAGACACAAAAAAATATTATCTAGAAAACTTATATCCCATTTACACATATAAATGTACTTTAACATCTATGCACTAGGACAAATTAGAACAAATAACATATTCTATTAAATAAAGTTACTAATTTACAGATAAAGCATTATTACCATTAAAAATCGCAGAAGCATTTATAATTGAAGCAGATGAAGATAAAATGTTAATTTTGAAAGATAATACTCTAGATGTATACAAGTAGACTAAAATACGACTAAAATATTAACAACAACATTACTTATTGCTAAAAGCCGAAATCGTACAAAGTTTTCTTGCTTTATTTCTTCTATGTATAAAATTGTTTATTCATTGTTTCAGGAACCCGTCATACGGCGGGAGCCGAAGTAATTTTGTCTATTGGAAATAATCGATTACTTCATATATAATTCAAATTCTTCTTTTCTAATTTGCATGATTAGTTACGTACATACGATGAATTATTTGTATCTTTTTGTATGTGAATATTTAAACAGTAAATAACGCATGGCTTTAATTTAGTATTAAAAGATTAAATTATTACTATATGATCACTGAGTATCTTTTTTGTCCATGGTAGTAAACAGAGTCCTTATAACGATTTCCCTTGTGGCTACCACATCTTCTTCTTAATCCACCAGTGCAATAAGAAATTACAATTACCACTGGAACCGTGGACAGCACTGAAATAACAAGCATTCAATATCTTAAAACTATACTGTAGTGAGATAAAATATTGAAAATGTAACAAACATTCAGGGAAGCTTCAGGATCTTATCATTCGCTGCAACTATTCTCAACCTAATCAATAAAAAAGGATAAAATAATAAAATTAGGCTTTTGCGTATATCTACAAATATATCAAATACCTTTGCAAGATCTGCTGGATTCATAGGATTTCGAATTTTCAGTACGATATAAATGAGATGAGAATTATGAAATAAAGATGAAATGAGTCTTCCTTATGTTGCACACAACGACCAGTTTCGATTCATTTAAGTATCCACAATTGCACTATGCCTAACACCAAAGATACCCATTATCTTGACAAAATCCTTATTTTGTTCGATTTGTTTCTCGATGCTTTATCATTGAAACAAATACATCATGCTGAAAATTATTGTAAGTAATTGTCCAAAACAGTATTGTTTCGCTTACTTATTTATTAAAACCCTTTTATACACCCAGTATATATTTGCAAGCTTGAATGCAATATCAAGAATAAAACTTGCATTTCATATTTCTCATCTTTGTCTGCTTTTTATTGTGTTCATGTTCGTACAGACATATTCTCACTTATTATTTCCATTCTGAGTTATAAATCTAAATGAAAAAAGGAAGGTCAAGACCAATAATTTGGAACAAAAGTAAATTATTATATTTTATTTATTAGGTGTAATTAAATTTACCTATAGAGTTGACTTTTGAAGCTGTCGTTTTAGCAGACACAGTGCAGTGATTTAATTTCCTTCGTATAAGCTTTTACTGATGATATTCTACATCTGATCTTTCTCACTGGTAGAAATTGGGAAACTTTGACCATATCCTTTTTTAATTTATCTAACTTCCCTTGTATTTCCTAAAAAATAATCATTTCTAAGTTTGCGAAGAGTTTTTTCTTAAAATAACTACTTTTTGAATAACACTATTAATAAAACAAATATTGCACCATGCAAATGCTGAAGAGCTTCATACGTACCTATGGAATATACAATGTAACTTTTTATACCAATATTTATTAGATGTTCCTTTCAACCGATAATACACCAATAAGTACCAAAAATACCTGACTAATATTTTTGTAGGCTAGTGTGAGCAAGTATGAACCGTAGGAAAATTTCATCTGATTATTCGATTTATTATTTTAATAAAAGAAAACATTTAAAATATCTTAAAATATTTCATTTCTTCTTGATGCATTTTTTCACTTTTTAACCTGTAACAAATTTAAATATTGCCACAAAGTATTTTTCTATTACTGTTAATAGACATAAAAATAAGTTATACTTATCTAATAATTAAATTTGATAAAATATTCATGTCCATCTGTCGAAACATTTATGACATGTAAAAAGGTTTCAGAAAGGACTGTACGTAAATAACACGTGATAGCCTAGAAATAGGGAATATTCGACCGTGTGTTTATTATTAATATAGATTAAATACTCTCTTAGCGGAATAGTTGCCATAGCCGCCATTTTATCCCTACCGAAAAGTAGGACGTTTGATACTCTACCGTTCTAACAATGCAGTGTAATTTGACTAAATTTTGCATTGCTGTCGCAATACCTAACATTCGCGCCGCTACCATCGCTGACGCATTTTCGAGGCATTTCGTTGCGCAATTCGGACTTCCGCGTGCCATTCTCACGGATCGAAGCACCGGCTTTTTAGGAAAATTACTCAGAGGCGTAACCTCTCTTTTTAAAATCAAACACTTGACCACCTCCGGTTATCGACCCCAGACCAATGGATCCCTAGAGAGAAGTCATCTAGTGCTCACCGAATACCTAAAACATAATATCAACCAGTATTCGGACTGGGATTTATTCATCCCCTTCGCCATGTTCTCCTATAACACTTCTGTGCATGAAGCTACGGGGTTCACGCCATATGAACTAATTTATGGACGAAAAGCTCAGTCCCCCGTCTCCGCCTATGCGATCGAGGAGTTATTAACCTACGACGCATACGCACAGGAGCTGGCTCAGCAGTTAACCCGGCTTCACGCTTTAGCTCGAGAACACGAAATCCAAGCAAAGAGAAAATCTAAGGAATACTATGATCGGAACGCCGCTGTTGTCTCCTATTCTCCTGGAGACTTGGTCTACGTCCTCCGAGAACCTAGAAAACATAAACTAGACTCCCAGTATATCGGGCCATATGTCATTGAAACCATCAACGACAAGCATAACGCTATCCTCCTTACTAATTCCGGAACCTCCATCACGAAACATCTGGACAAAGTGAAGCCTGCCTCCATTCCCCTCCGGCCCTACACCTATCTCTACTAACCACAAAATCTAACGCATATACGACTTTCTTTTATAGAACAACTCTTGGCTATGAGTAGCCTTTACTAGTGACTATTGGTAAAAGACAGCTTTTGCTCTCTTATTCTTGTAACTCTGTATCCGGTTCCCTGCAGCTATTGGAATATCTACCCCCTCACCACCTTATGCATGTATCATCAGACCGCTCCAAATACTACAGCACCTAGGAAGGACTATATCCAGGACACTGCTCGCCTCCGGAAACCTCTGTCATACCCTGACCTCCTCGCCTAAGACCAGTTGCCCCTCCATCTCGTTCAACTGACAGCTTGGAAATCGAAAGGAAGGAATTTGTCCAATAAGTCAACATCAGAACCTCTTTCGTTTTCCAGTCAAAGCCTCCCGGGAAGTTCCCCTTCCTCTCCCTTACCCATCTAATTCGTAATCCTCGATCGCGGAACCCCGACGCAGGACGCTGTCCCTGACAAAACCTCTACTCTTCCTCCCCGATCTTCTACCCCAGAAACTCACCCATCTCCTACTTTAAATAGCGAATGGTAATGAGGATTGGAAGCAAGGGAAATCGTTAATAACCACAATCAGAATTCCTTTTTTTTTCTCCTTCTGTGTATTGTTACATCCCTGGTCATTATTACAAAATTGAAAGAAACTTAAAATAATATTTTTTGTTTTTTTTCCTCTTGTTATTTTCCTTCTGCTCCTTAGAACCCGTGTATTCCCAGGACCTCCTCCTCGGTCAGTTCCGGCTCGTCGTTGGACCATCTGTCCTCCACCTGAGGGTTCGGCCGCAACCACCTGGAGTCCTGCATCCACCGGACCCCCAAGAAGTCGAAGTCCTCGCGGAACCACCACTCCTCGCCTAGTCGATCCAATAACCAAGAGTTGTTCTCCCTAAGGTCCCTCCTTTCCATCCGGACAGCCCTCATCTCCCCTAGGTCTAGCAACAACGCTAATAAAGGGAAAAGGGGCATTTCGTCAGATATACCTCTAATCCCCACTTGATGGAAAATTTCTTTTCCTTCAGTTGAAACCTCTACTCACCCCCTCGCGACCGAACCAGCACGCTCCTCCAGTGCTTCCTTCCTCTATACATTACTGGACCTCTCATCTTGATATCCACAAATAGCTGTACGCACGTCCAGGAAAACACGAGCCCGTCTGGCTTGCAGTTAATTACGGTACAATAACGTTCCTCACCAAAACTTCACTTTTATACCAAATTTCCCACTCCGCTCACGATTGCAACACCACTCCGTGACGCACAAGATTCACTGCACCACACGACCGAAATCGCCATGACGACCAATATAAATATATTATTTATAATGATGTTAAGCGTCACGCCGATCTCCTGGACCCATGCATACAACATCACTCACTTGAAACACAACCCCGGTATCTTCTTCGAAAAATTCGCAACCCTCCAGTACTATCCCGTACTATGGAGGGTCGCCACAACCATTGACATCACCAGTTTGACTAGTCAAGCCCCTAATCTCGGAAAGTTCTACGACACACTCTTCTATGTGTGCAAGGGCAACATCTCTTGCATCAATGATAGTAAACTTGAAGAGATCGGACGCAAAATTGTTGACACCGAACTTTTTGCTTCGATATTTCGCCGAGGCTTACATCCTACGGACCTTAATCGGAACCGTAGAAGCGCTCCACTCGGATTCGTAGGAGGACTCTCTAAAACCCTTTTTGGTACCTTGACCGAAGAAGATGGCGAATACTACACCAGCGAGATATTAAAGCTACAAGAGAAAGGAGTACACACCGCTCATCTGTTGGAAAAACAGACGCATGTGGTACAGTCGGAATTCTCCGCCCTGCACCTTTCTTTCACTACCCAAATAACCATACCCAAGAGCTTCAAGAACAAACCAAGGCCTTGGCCGACGCTATCGCTCTCACCGATGATGCCCTTGAACAGGAAAAACACGCGAGAGTACATCGAGATTACATCCGCCAAATGGAAATGTATGCCGATCAATACAGGACCAGCATTCTATTCCTTGTGGATGCTGTTCTTTTCGCTCGTCGTGGAGTCTTGCACCCCATGATACTAACACCCACCCGGTTACAACAAGCTTTGCAAGAAGCCACCCACAGGACCGGATTTTCCCTACCTTTCGACGAAGAGGAACTAATGATGGAGGACATCCAGGAACTCTCTCACCTACATGTTAATCATTACAAAGGACAATTAGTGGTCGTAATTGGAATCCCTCTCCTCAACAAAGAAGAATACCATCTGTATAAAACCTATCCTTACCCTACCCACCATAATCGTCCCGATAATCAAACTATCACCACCTTTATTCAACCTGCACATCCTTACCTAGCAGTCTCCTCTTCCCAACGCTCCTACACCCCCATCCCTTCCGAATCTCTATCCCATTGCCTCCATCACCTGAAAACCTACTACTGTGCTCCTGGAGCACCTCTTCATAAGATCGCGTATAACCAGGAATGCGAATTATCCATCCTCCAGCATCATGACACTACCCAATGGACTGGTTGTGACATTAGAGTCGCCTCTTTCACCGGTCCCTTCTGGACACCTTTGGTCCAACCCCGAACCTGGTTATACTCTCTACCAAAACCCGAACAAATCACCCTCATCTGCCAAGGAAACGTAAGGGGAACTGAAACCATCCTTGGAGATGGAATTATACAATTAGAAGCTGGATGCTTCGCGGATACTACATCTACTCAGCTGCGATCTCTGCAAACTCTAATGGTGACCGATGTGACCCACTTTGAAGCCCTAGAGCCAATGCCTCTCCCTGAACTTCTACCCGAAGGTCACATACCAGCCCTACAAAAATTAATAAAGATACAGCCTATTAAAAGTAAACCACTGGCAGATTGGGATCTATCCAAAAACAGTATAGCCCTCAAGGACATAGCCCGAGAAGCAAAGGACCTGCAGAAACAAGATTCAACAACCTTCAAAGCATCCATCATCTCATATGCTTCATCTGGATCTCTTTTCATACTCATCATATTAATTGCTGCGGCCCTGTGGTTTAAACGAAATCCGACACCTGCGCATACCAGCCCGACGTCAACCACCTCTATCAAGGTTCAAGGCACTCCAACGATAGCAGCCGAAAGCATGCCAATGCTTCCGGTACGCACCGTCAGCATGCCGTTTCAACAACCTATTCGACATGTGCAGAGTCTGCCATACCTGGAACCACTAGCAGTACCACGGGACTCGCTACCCTTTAGTTAATGCACATCAAATTCCTCTAGAAATTTTCGGCAGTTGGCTTGACCCATACTTCTCATCCTGGAAACATTGACCTCCACAGGACAATGTTTCTTCTAAGGGGGGAGGTGTAACGTAGGGGTCAGCCACCTCGCCGAACCAAAGTAGATCGCACGCGTCCGTGTGCAATACCGGTAGTATTGCACATTGCTGACGCCCGGAATTCCTTTCTGGAAATGCGTAAATCCTTAGGCGTCGGCCGTGGATGTGGAAACTTTTTGGTCGTCATGTGTCGAAAGATCATGGCGCTACTGACGACACATGACCTATTAAGCCTCCTACATATATGCGAGTTCCGCGACCCTCGAGTCGAGTCTTATTCTGTGCAAGCTTAGCCGCTGCCGCATCATCCGCGTTCCAAGGTCGTAACTCTAGTGTTCGTTCCACGGGAGCAGAGTACTCCACCATATTCTAACAAATCTCTTGCCCAGTCACCGTGTACTGGTAGTTAAGTCTAGTATAATTCAATCCGAAACAAGTCGTGTAGAAATTGTCGCGAGTGTGCATCTTTCAGTCGTGCCTAACACGTACCATTCTGGAAGACAACACATACTACCACGAACTGATCATAATTAATTAAGTGCGAGTAATCCACAACCATAGGAGAGTCTAGTCTCTCCAATAGTTGTGACGAATAGTAAATAATCCTGCGAATGCTGATGCAGCATATTTAGTGTTTACTGTAAGTACACTTGTAATATCTGAAAATACATAGTTTTGTGTCAAATCTGCTGTTCCAACGTGTGTTTATACACACTATCATTCACCCCGAATCCTGCCAATTCATTACATTCTTACCGCTCGGAGTGTAATACTTAGTTCATTGTACTGTGAGTCGCAAAGCTCGATCGGCGTTTCTACTGACCCAGACTGTAGTGTCGAGTCAGCGCGAAACACGACCGATAGGCGGCCACGACTACCCAGTACGTAACAGCCTTTAGAATATTTAAATTTTCTAACAATTTATTACATAGGGGAAACCTTTTGCGGATTTCCTCACTTGCTTTTGTTAAGAAACATAAACAATTTTGTCTAATTATTTCTGCGTGTTCCACTGTGAGTTTCGAATCCATTATTTCATCTTCCAAAAAATGTGCACATTTTGAACCTACGTCTATTTCCGTAAGGTCAAGTTGATTAGATTTTTTTGAAAAATCAATATTATGCAAATTTGGTAAAAATATATCTTTTTTCAATATTGCTGGTTTTAAAAATTTATTTGCAAAAAACATCAGAAAGTTAATCGATGATTCATGCAACAATTGGATTTTTGTTTCTTTAGCTTGAAAAGAAGCATTGAAAGAATTAAATCTCACCAGTACAGGTTCCAGAAATAATAAATATGCTTTTGTCTCGCTATTTTGCATTATGACAAGAAGCTCCTCTGCTTGATTTACTTTATCAGCCATTTGTTCTAATAGAAATTGATGTAATGATGACCACAGTTCTAATATACGCTTTATGCAATTATGGCGCGAAAGCCATCTAGTTTCAGCCTATTTCAATAATTTTTTGCTGTCATTTTCCAATGCTATCTGTAAATCATCAAATATAGCAGTTCTTTTGCTACTCAAATTGACGAAAGATACTAGTTTTTTAATAAAGTTATCTAGTGGTAGTGGTATAGTTTTACAAGCATGAGAAGCTGCCAGTGCATAGGAGTGATAAATGCAAGGCATTGTTATTAATTGTGGACATTTTTGCAATAGCTTCGTTTGAAAAGATTCATGCTTTCCGATTATTACCGAAGCATTATCACAGCTCAATCCAGTAATCTGTGAAAATGGTATTTCATGACGAATTAATTCATCACTGAATGCGGTAAATAGTTTATCTGCAGAACAATCACTTGCATCTAAATTAATTAACTGCAATAAATCTATTTGAACGCATAACGATTTTCTGTCCACATACCGTGTAAGCAATGTCATTTTCTTTTCATTTGTTATATCTGTAGTTTCATCTACAAACACAGAAAATTTATTATTTTTTAAATTATCAGCTATTCGTTTTGTTTCATAAGTGCACAGAAAGTTATTCACAATCTTAGTTGCTTTGGTTCTACCAAGGGACATAGATTGCAAAACATTTGGCTCCTTACCTATATCTTGAAACAATTTCAATAACTCTGCACTGTATAAGAAGGAAAGATTATGTTCAGCAAAAAAAGCTGCTACTTTTATTTCCGCTGCTTTTACCTTATCATTGAAATTAAATTGTTCATCTGTTGAACAAGTAGGAGATTCTGCATCAAAGTCTTCAGCTTTTCCAGACGTTTCACATTATTTAAATGTAGTTGACGCGAAGCATGCCTTTTGACTTGTGATAAACCACCTACATATTCTTTGTCACACGCAAGACAATAAAATTTGGAATCATCATTTTGTGCTTTTTGCAACCACACTTTCCAAGAAGGATCATAGTCCAGCCAATCATTGCGAAACATTGCTTTCATTTTTTTTTGGATTATCATTTGAATCCATTTTTCCCGATTTTGATTGTACTGTTTGTTTTTAAATACCAAATTTTTTGTATATTACAACGTAATATAATAATATTTCAGTACTCACAATTGAAGATTTTTTAATCCAAATTTCCTGCTGTCAGTAAGGAGGTGACCCTTCGGCGTTGTAAATAACTGCTGTTCAACAATTATGCACCGAACAATAAACAATTTTATTTAATAAATTGTTTTTGGGACACAAAATAAACACCGAAAATTCACTTTAATCTTCACTACTTTTATCACCTCGAAATTTTAAGTCGTTTAAATATCAGCGATTTAAACCGACTGAACGAATCTATAGATATTTTCTTCAAACTTATGTGATTGTTTACATCTATGGCTGACAAGTATACAGTAGCTACATTTCGACAGTAAACCTAAACATTGAGAAACTGTATCATATCCACATCGTCCGAAAGCCATACTTAATAATTGATCAGTTACAATGGATCGACTTCTCAGGCAGTTCGCACAGTAAGTAGTTTCTTAATATTGAAAATATTAAATTCATGAATTTGAGAGCATAGATAAAAAGTTATTTGTTAATGGATACTTCTTAGAGTACCTATAAAATCTTAATTTTTATTAGTTATTAATAGTTAATTAATATTATTATTGTGACAAGTAAATAAATTTCATGACCTTCTTTTATCCACCAAACTTTCTTAGAGAAATTCATCGACTGTTCTAATGATTAAAATTCGATAATTTCAAATTCATTTACAGAAAGGTATTTGTAATGATCAAATATATCATTTGTATTATAACATTTAATTATTTTATCTATGCTTGTCAAATTAATTGTAATGAATGACACACCCTTTAAATAAATAATTCAGTTCACCGATCTAACTTCTTTTATGAAATTTTAATTTTTCGTTTCTTTTCAGAATGTCTCACGAAGAGCAACACGAACGAAGCAAGTACACTTTCATTACTATTTGAAATATTTCATAATATATATAACATTGTACTTAATGTTAATTCATTTTTTGTCTTATATTTATACAGGCGGTCGTTCTCGAAATGCAGCAGCAGCCGATGCAGCAGTGCTGCATTATTATGACCAGCACTTGGATTCCTTAGAAGGAACCATCCAAGCGCTGGTCAGACAGCAGCAACTACAGCTGCTGCATCAACAAATGTGGATGCAACAGCAGCACCAACAGCAGCAACAACAGCAGCAACAACAGCAGCAACAACAGCAGCAACCACAGCAGCAACGGCAGCAGTTGCAACTGCAGCGGCAGCAACAGCAGCAGCAGCAGCAGCAGCAGCAGCATCAGCAGCAGCAACAACAACAGCAGCAGCATCAGCAGCAGCAGCAACAACAACAGCGCCAGCCTTCGGGCCCTTCGGCTACTTTAGGAGCAGTGGTGCAAAGGCCACTCCCTCGTGGTAATATTTCATTATCAACTAATATTATACATTCCTTTTTGAAAAAACATTTCATTCCCATTACATATAATATTAACAAATTTTGAATTATATTACAGTCAGAGGAACAGAAGGCGGAAAGGCACGCCGCCATTGGGCCCAGCTTAGCCGTGGAGGTAGAGGAGGAGGCGTGAGGGAAGGAGGAGTGAGAGGAGGAGGTGTGAGAGGAAGAGAAGTAGGAGGAAGAGGAAGAAGATTGGGAGGAAGAGGAAGAGGGTCGGAGGGAAGAGGAAGAGGATCGGGAGGAAGAGGAAGAGGTGGAAGGGGGAATAGGGAGGGGTTTGGTGGCAACACTGTAGTTTATAAGAATTATAACTTTTATTAAATAAAAATATAAAATGAAATTATTGTAGTTCATCTTTACTTAGCGTCGATTCATCCTTCAAACACACATCACAATACCAAATTCCCGCACATAATCAATTATAATAGGTCTTCACTTAAGGTATAAGCAAATAGCCCCGAAAATGTTAGGATTCTTCCATACAGGTGTGTCCGAAGGTGATTGGTAGGAGAGGAAGGAAGAGCAGAAACATCGTTCGAGGAGTGAGTGCGGTGTAGGAGTTGCTGTATATTCGGAGCAATGGATAAATTAAAAGATGATTTACCTTCTATTACTCGCGAAATCACTTTAATAAAATGAAGGTTCTTAATTCTTCGATCTATTTCAGAGATCAGCTGTTCGACTTGGCCTATATTGTCTGGGTTCAACGGCCTTTAATTTTTGCTTCAGGTAATAAACACTGCGTGTTTATCACGCTGTCCTTTTCCCGCGCACTAAGCAGCGGTCTCTCTCTCGCACGCTGTTTGGATTAGCTCTTCCTTACACAGAAAGAAAAGTCTTTCCATATTATGTATAATTATTACATATATATAGAAATAAGTATATGTAATCCTTTAAATACTGCATAGATCTAGGTAGTCATAAAAACTCTTTGTTTTGATTAATCGCTTCCTATCTGTCGCTCGTGTATGTTTACATTGCGAGCGCCGAATAGCTGTTCGGGAATAAAAAGCTCGCAATGAAAATAAGTACTGTAATTTTACTTATATTTCAATATATGATTCTTAAGCTTATTTAGTAAAAGATTTTAATAGAGAGTCTTATGTTTAGAGAAATTAATACTTAATTTTAACGTTGCCTATGTACATAATACGTATTGATCTATATGTACATATAAATACATTACAGAACATAATATTTCTGAGGTAAGAATTGTTTTGGTAAAAAACGCACGTGCTTTCCCCTAAAGGAAGAAGGAAAACAAAGATGCGACTGAGAGAGAGAGAGAGAGAGAGAGAGAGAGAGAGAGAGAAGTCCGATAGCCGCTCCTTATCGCACTCATAATATGGCAATGCTACGAGCGTTGATTATTTATCTTCGTTCTTGGCTATTGGAAAAACTTTTGAAAACAATTCAACATATAGTTATTCTTCAATTTTTATTCCATTATGACAGAATAATAATGAATAAAGCTGTCAGTTGATCGTTTATTTATACGGTATTTCAAGTCTGTATGAAGACTTTCTGTTTATAATACATCGAAGAAGCCTCGTGGCTCAGGCGGTAAGGTAATCGCGTGGCAATTCGTGGGTCCGGGTTCGATTCCCGCTCGGTGCTTTTTTTTTTATGATTAAATTTTTTTTTTAATGGCCATTGACTCACAAAAATCAATAATAAATTAAAGAAATGCAGATCTTATGGAAATAAACGAAATATAACGAAGAATTTGTAGTTAAAATAATTATTATATATCAAATACGCATTTCCTTAATTTATTATTGATTTAAATAAGTCTATGCTTATAAATAAATATGCTGAAAAACATGAATAAAGGCATTGTCCTGCAAATGTAAATAACATCGAAGATTCGTAGATTATCGGCAAAGCGAAGCGGAAAGATTTTGCCTAGAGTCTTCTGCTAGACGGCTAACAGCGAGAAAGACAGACAGGTCCGAGAAAGTATCTCCGCTCTCTTTTTAATCCGAGGATAGCCGAGAGCGAGCGAAGCTAGCCGACACATGTATGGACGCTTCGCTTGTGCTCGTGACCATCGAGCAGCGGTAGAAGCGGGGATGGCTCACGCAAACGAGTCTGCATTTGTGGTCGTAAGAGGAGTGGGAAATTCTGTAGACCGACGGTCTACTTTCTGGCAACACTGTATAGCTCTGGGAGAAGGAGGCTGAGGGGTAAGGGGACTTCCCCTTCCCTAAAATCAGTTCTCCTACTTCGCTTCCTCCCGTGGCTGGGGATTTTACTGGGGAATACCCCAGGGAAAATTGCCCAGTCCGGGATCTTCTAAGTCCGCGTTCCTTTCTGGGGAATTCTGGTTTCTGGGGTTCTTGGGAATCTTCGTCTACCGAAATTCCCTAGAAGTTGACGAGAACAAATTCCCTAGAAAGTCGATAATTTTAGTCTAGCGGTTTTTGTAAATATATATTGTAAATTGTGTATATTTTTATTTATTTAAATAAACAACTCATTTTGCCTATTATCTTGGCTTTGAATTTTATTCTAGAATAAGACCTTCCCTTCTGACCACAGGTTCGGAGCTCTCTTGGGACATTGTTTCGCACAGTTATAAATATTTTCTTGAGGACCAATGACGTTTCCGTTCTTCCAAGAGTGGCAGGTCAGTCATTTCCCCACCGTAGGACAAAAGTTTTGTCAACCCTTAAAGCATCTTAGAATTACCGCCCACTACATGTAGCATAGGGCAGAAAATATTCTCTCTTAGAGCCAATGACGTTTCCGATTTTCTAAGAGTAGTATAGGCATCTTCCTACCGTAGATTAAAAAAATTGTTGACACCTCCCTAACAGTGCTTAAAAGCTCGAAGAAATCGTAGGACAGGCATCAGTATTGCTTGAACGTTTGATTCGTACGACAAATAACATTCCATTTTAAAAATGTCTTCACTATTTCATATTACACATATAATCGATTTTGACGGGTTTATGATAAACAGAAAGTTTGTGCATAAAGAAGTGGCAATCAAAAACTTAACTACGGGAAATACGAATTACGGTGCATTTCGTGTTCATGAGCCGTATAAAAGTTTATCGATTAAGGACCAAAAGAGCGTAAATTTCGTCTTCAAAAATATTCACGGGATAAAATATTGCAACACAGGATATGAACATTATAATCAAGAAGATATTTACAAATTTGTGAATAGCATTAAATTGTATTGTGAATACCCCCTAGTAGCTTATAAAGGGGGGCATGTAGAACGGGATGTTCTGAATTACTTGGATATCCCAAATAGAAATTTGGAAAGGTTTGGTTGTCCTAAATTTGATAATTTGATAGCCACTATAAAACCTTGCAACACCCCGTGTAAACTACACGTAAAAATGTTCACCAATCATACGAGAAAGCCTATACATTGTGTATATCAAGAGGTAAACGTTTTCGCACGATGGGTACATCAACAAATAGATGTGAGTATCAAATGTTAAACTTACAATTTGTAAAATATTAACTAGATTTCTCTGTTTCAGATGATTGAATAAATATATCAATATATATATATATATATATATTGATATAAGTTTAATTATTAGTTTAATTGTAAAACATTTAATTTTATATATTTGTATAAATTGATGTATATTTCCTTCATTTTTTATATATTTGTATATCCGATCAATTATAAGTTTTTATAATTTATATAAATTTTATGTATATTTGTTTAAATATAAGTTTAATTGTAAAAACATTTCATTTTATATATATATATAAATAAATTCCGTCTGTCATGTAACTCTTCTACCAATTGTTTCTTCTCCTCACTTCCCATGACTATTCCACTACGTATTATGTTTACACTAGCTCATCAATCACTGGCGGTAATATAAGTTTCTTTAGAGCATAATTCCAATCATTTTCTCTTTTCTTCTCATTGGCAGTCGTGATTTCCTCTTTTTGATGCTCATTAGAGATATAATGTGCAACAATTTTCAATCTACCATACATATCTTTTCGTAATGCCTCAACTTTTCGATCCAATTTATTTTCAATATAATCGACTTTATCATTCAATTGATTAATTCTTTCACTAATATCATTAATTTTTTCATCAATTTCATCAGTTTTTTCAGCAGAGTTGTAACTTTTTCCTCAAGGCGGTTACCTTTTAGGTAATAGTGAGTTAGCTTTTCACTGTATTCAAACAATTCCCTCATTAAGCTATCACGTACAGTCATCGAATTACGTAACAGAGCAGCCATATTCACAGCACTTGTCTCATCAGTAACATCACATTCTAAGTTTGAAATTATTTTCTTCTTGGCATTAAATGCATTCCTTTTTTTATCAAACTTTAACGTATCATTGTCAATTTTGTGTGAATAATTTCTCACTTTACCGGTATTGAAACCAGATCCGAATTTATTTATCGACATAGTGAAGTAGCACGATGAATTAAGAAAATCTTGAAACTGCAATCTCTTTTATAAGATACCTAGGTTTAGTAACAGCTAGGACTTAATAAGTTGCCCTATCAAAATATTAATATTCCTGAAATTGATACCATTAGCGCGAAAGAAGATTAAGGAAGGCAGTCACCTAGCGGTGACTACTGGAACTAGCAATTAACTCAAGCTAGTTTATCTGTGTAGCAGAGTCGGAAATAGTTAGGCTACGTAAGGTAACTAACCATCGACTTCGAAGGGTGAAAAAACCTTCCCTCAACTAGGGCCCCGTAGGATAACTTAGGTCCCCGTAGGATAACTAACCAACGGTACCATAGGGTGAAAAATACCCCCTCCCTAACCAAACCCGGTCCCACTATAAGACCTTCCAACTGTGACATAGGGCGTATTCGAAACATACAAAAGTTTAGCTTAATTTATTTTTTACGGTTGGCAATGATTGACTAAACCAAAAAGTGTTCGAAAGTTTGGGACTGATGAACGCAAGGATCAGTGGATCAGAATTATAGCAATTGCTTGTTACACATGTCATACAGGCCTTTTCTTAAATTGGAATATTATTTAGATGGTTGAGGTTTAGGGGAGCTACAACTAATTAGATAAGTATTATTTTTCATATATTTATTAAAGTATAGGAATTAATTGATTCTTTGTGGTTAAAATTTAATTGCAGATAATAGTTTCTATACTATTGAAGATTTCCTATATCTAAAGAGGAATGACAAAGAAGAGAAGTATTACAGACTGACAGCTGTCAATCATAGAATATTATGTATGTCCTATTTTACATTATAGAAGAAACTTGTTAACAGAATAAATCAATCACTGTATAAGGTAAATAATTCTGTAATTAATGCATCAGTAGTAACATCAAGTTATTTTACATGTATTTACGTTATGTTTCTCAAATTTCTTTTAGAGAAAATATGGTAACGCAGAAGATTTCTATTCATTAAATAGAATGTGAAAAATGCAAACTCTTCATACAATAGCGTAATAATAAAAGAATAGGTCAGATCAGAAGACATAATGTAAATAAACTCAACAAAGCAGTTTTCCACCATGCATGAATGATATACAAGAGCAAATGAAATGATTAAATGAGCACAAAATAGTTTTCTTTCGGTTTTTCTTTGAGTATATTAAAAAATTAAACTTTTCTTTAATTTGTTTTTAAATGTTAGCATTGATAGATCAAATTGAAAAGTGTTTGAAACATTGAAGTTAATCAAAGAAAGGAAGAGTGGTGGAAAGGAAGGAAGGAACTTTAGTGATATTTTTTTTTTAGCATTTTAAATTTTGAATCAGTTAAATGGTGAGATAGAATAGAATTTTTAAGTACATTGAAAGATAGTCATAATATTCTAGAATTTGTTAATTGATATATGTAAATTATTTACTTATAATTATATGCCAATACTCTGATAGTTAAATTTATAATTATTTATTTTGTATTTAAAGGTCATACATTGGTATATAAATAACAATGGATGCTAACAGGGTTATATTACTTGATGCAATTTTTATGTCAAGTTCAAGTGACAGTGATAGTGATGAAGAAGACATCGAAATCTATTTCAATTTAAATGACAATGGAGTAAGGAAACCAAGAGTAAAAAATTTCATCGAAAATATTATCCATGCTTATGAAAACGAAGAATTTAAGAGACATTATCGGTTAGTATTGAAATTAATTTATTATCACTCCATCGTGCTTCATTGATTCATTTGATTTGCAGGATGTATCGTAGTACTTTTTATTACTTATTAAATGTTATTAGACCATATCTAGAATGTGACCAATCTCCATATGTTATTTCATTTGAAAAACAAGTTTACGTAGCATTGTATGTATTAGGTACACCTGATTCATACAGGTAAATATTTAATGTTCAATCGTCATTTACACATATTAAATTAATTTATTTATTCAGAATACTATACACATCGATTTATAATCCCTTACAAAATAAATAGGTCAGTTGTATCAAAATTTGATATCAGCAATAGCTCAGCTTGGCACGCAGTAAAAAGGGTTGTGAAAATTTTGTGTCAGTTACGAAATCATTTTATTCGTTGGCCAGGAGCAGAGGCAGCAAAAGCTACCAGTAGAGTTATCGAAGGAAAATATAAGCTGCAAGGAGTACTAGGAATGATGGATGGGACTCATATTAGAATCTTAGCACCAAAAGAAAATGCTGTAGCTTATATAAATAGAAAAGGATATCATTCTATACAGTTACAGGTATAAAAGTTTATAATATTCAATTCTACTTTAAAATCTTATATTGTGTATTTATGATACGTCAATGCAACTTGTATTTTTCTTTATTACAGGTTATTTGTAATGAAAAGAGACAATTTATACATTGTTTTGCTGGAATGCCAGGATCTGTGCATGACATGAGGGTATTCAAATACTCTGGAGTGCAGCAAAAGTGTTGTGAAAATAACTTTTTTAATAAATACATAATAGCAGATTCAGCTTATACTATCCAAAAACATATAATGGTTCCATATAAAGACAATGGACATTTACTAGTGGATGAAATAAATTATAATCGTATTCTTTCTCAAAGTCGGATGGTTGTTGAACGATCCATTGGGTTATTGAAAGGAAGGTGGAGATGCCTTCTAGATAAATTGCTTATGAGAAGGACAGATTTGATTCCCTATTACATAATTGCATGTTGTGTTCTTCACAATGTATGTCTCTTATGTGAAGATGAAGAAATTGATGTACCAATTATACTCAATGAAGATTTTGAAAATAGTGGTCCTTTAGCTATTACTCCAGAGCAACACCAAGACGGTATAATCAGAAGAGATGAAATAAAAAATTATCTAGCTGCTTCTGTAGATATTCTCTGATTTTTATATTTGTTAAGATACTTAAGATTATATTTATAACTATTATTGATAGCATTTTTATAGCAAAAATATATTTATTTGAAAAATATAAATTAAAATATGAATATATATTTACTTTATTATAACAGTGACATGAATTTTCTTTATAGGTTATTATAAATAGTACTAAATATAAACATTTCTGTTAAATAAAAGCAAAAACAAATCTTTTAAGTGCCCTTACTTAAAAAAACAGAAATTATTGCTAGTATCACATTTTATTGTATTGATAATGGCTTTAATTTTTAATCATATTATCTCTAATTTGCTTCAATATATTTAGCTTTTCATCTTTATATAATTTGTCATTCTCTAATTTCTGCTTCTTAATTTTAATCATCTCACACATATAATCTGTTTTTATATTTGTTGAGTTACGTTTTAGGCCTGAAAAGGAATTGAGTTTCAGTGTTTTTATCTCTTTTTACATACATATACAGTATTAAACATCATTCAGTACACTAATAATTGAAATTGATTTCATGTATATGAAGAAAGTAATTCCATCTAATTAACAGTTTATAGTAATCTTGTACATGTGATTACTATTATAAATACCAGTTGAAACAGTTTTGTCCATATTAATATGTTTGCCAAGTGGTGTATCTGATCCCACTATAGATATGGGTGTTATGTACGGCATTCTATGAAATATTTCATGTAAAATCTGAATAAAAAATGAATATATTGTTTATTATATAGCTAATTATAAGTATATATAGCTATTATTTCATGATACTTACATCATAATGTTCAATAGTTTTAGGTTCATTACCACTTTGCTGATTGTGATCATAACAATTTTTGTACAGTTTCTTTAATTGATCAATTTTTGCCATGCATTGAGAAGGTTTTAAATTGTATCCTTTCTGTCTCATTCTTTTTGATATAGTTTTAAAAGCATGATCGTTTCTTATTTTTCTGTTCATTAATAACGTGTTCATTTCAGCATATATTGACAAAAGTAATTTTATCTCACCATTTGTCCAACGATGCCTGAATGTCTCTAAAACAATTTTTGAATGAAAAGGTTTGAAATTAAACTTAAAACATATTATAAAATTACTAGCTCTTGATGAAGATCTAGGATCGTCAATATATTCTTCATTCTCGCTGGTAGAATCATTATTATTAATATCTAAAAACTGATCTTCAGGAATAATAGTTCCTATGCAGTTTGATTTTTGCTGAATAACTTCTTGTTCCACCACATCTGCAATGTCTTCTATATAAATAAATAATTAATTTTTCTGATAAACATTAATATATATTTATTACTTTTAAGGTATGTATTTCTTTTACCAATATTGCACTGTCGAGCACCTATTGAATTATTTTCTTTATTCGTCAAATTTGGAACAGTTTGTTTGTGTTCATTTAAAAATTTTGCGGCATATAATGAATCTGTAAATTATTAAATAATGAATATTTCATTATTCAAGAATTAACCATTTTCAGTGTAACATTTTAAACTTAAGCAGTTTTGATTGTTAACAATCTTACCTTTATGGAGCAAATCATAAATTTCTTTTGTCACCATAAACTCATATATAATATTATCTGTGTCTTGAATTTGTACATTCAAAGTTCCTTTCGACATATTTATAGGGCCAGTTTTTCACTTATTAATAATAACTAATGGGTTGTCTTGTGTTAATTTAAATTGTGTGAAATATATACTTTTAATGACCAGTTTTTCTACCTACTGATAAAATTTATCTGTTTGGCAGAAATTACAAACTGTAATAAATTCTATTCAAAATTTTAAAATCTACCAAACGGTTTAATTTACCTAAAGGCTTACTAATAGTTGCAAAATCTAATCCTTAATTAACAAGACGTTTATAGTATCTATAATATAATTCACTGTTCCTTGCGTTCACCAGTTCCAACTTTCGAACACTTCTCGGCTTAGTCTATCATTGCCAACAGTAAAAAATAAATTAAGCTAAACTTTTATATGTTTCGAATACGCCCATAGGGTGAAAAATACCCCCTACCTAACCAAACTCGGTCCCACTATAAGACCTTCCAACTGTGACATAGGGTGAAAAATACCCCCACCCACCCTAACCAAACTCGATCCCACTATAAGACCCTTTCCTTCCTCATCCCCACCACTACCATACTAAGAGAGTCTTATCCCCACCCATCCCCCTTCCACACCACAAAACAGCTTCCCCCACTCCCTGTCATCGGAACCGCATAGCTCCTCTACTTATTTTATAGCTTGCATTAGGTCATATGGAATTATACCTTCATATAAATCATGAGCTACACAGGGAGAAAGGCCAGGATTGCATACATGAAAATGACTTAATTTGTATAATGGTGAATTTTCTTTAATTCCTCGTATTATACTTTTTGTTTTCTTTGCAAGCTCACAGTTCTTATTATAAGTTTTTGGACTTCGTTTCTTCTGTATAGAAAAATTATTAGATTTTAACTTAACGCGAGAAATATTACAAAATCTACAAAAAAACAAAAAATTGAAGAAAAACATTCCGTGAAACCTCCTATTTGATGAGAGCCTAAATTATCACCAACCATTGCTACAAGTGTACCAAAGAAGTGATATTGATTATTATTTATAGTGATTGATATTCCTTCACTTTCTAAAATCTTCAAGTCTCTTATTAACAGTTCCGTTACATGAAACCAATTAAAGTGTATTAAATGCTTCTCATAACATAGAAGTACTAATTGTAAATTTTCTACTCTCGACCTTAAATACGGTGGTACATTGCCTAAAATCATATAAAACCCTACAAGTTTAAATTTTTTTCTAGACGATCCTATTGGATTACAAACTTCAAATGCATTTTGGAATAAAATAATCTGCAAAGCATTCTTTTGAGTTTTAAAGAAATTATTTTGTCTTATTACATTTCCATCACCTACATCAAAGAGAACATCTGAGTTATTAACGTTTCTTGCCAAGCAATGCTGCAGAATTCCAGTATTTTCAAGTAAAGATTGTAATGTTTTTAAAATTGGTACATAGCAATAAGAACCTATCTTTCCATCAGAAAACGTACCTAAATTTACTTCCATTGGAAAATTAATCTTTAAGTTTTGCTCATAGAATTTATTCCTACAAAAAGCATTTCTTAGGTAACCGTTTTCCATATTATGAGCATGATGCATAGTATTAAAACTGTTTTCGAAAATATTTATAACAAACTGTTTTACGTTTTCCTGAATATCACTGGTAGCTATTGATGTTAAAAATCTGTCTTGACATGTATTAAAAATAGATACAACACTTTCAATAATACTTTGCAAAGTAATTTCCGTAACTAAATTTTTAGCACGCAAATTTAAATAGACTAATGCTAAAGCGCGTATATCTGCGAACGTTTCAGTATTGCTTGCACCTTCAACAATATCTAAACAGTTATTTAAATTTTCATTTTCTACAGTGTTAACGTCGTCGATAAACGTGGAAGCTAATTCGTCATTAAACAAAATATGATCTGATGAATGTAATGCTTTCTCTTTCTGGTGATATCTAGATATGTGTATTTTAAGAGAATTCAATGTTTTAAAAATTTTGCTTTTTCCATAACAACTTAAATAATTACAATGTATACCTTTTGCATTATTCTTAAAATGTGAATAAGTATGCACATTAAATAATTTTATCCCGTTGCACGAAAATTTACAATTACCCTGGGTGCAGGTAAGTTTATTTCTATGCATCTCAAAACTAAAATCGTGATGCCATCGTTTTACGTGAATTTTATAATTGTCATACTTAGTAAAATGTTTATTACACTTTTGATAATTACAAATTATTCTCAAACCAGGTAAAGTTTTATGGTATATTTGGTGTTTGTCATATTTTATAAATGAGACAAATTTGCTCTTGCACATAAAACACTCTATCATAGGAGACATTTTGAAAGAAACAGAAATAAATTTACCAAGAAATTAATAATACGATAATAATGTAAGACATCAAATGCAGAAGAGTTATAAAAAAAATAAAGTGAAATGATGTAGTTATTAGGACTGAGAAAGGAAAATAGAAAGACAGTTCATAGGACAGAGTAATCTCAGTTTTGCACCACAGCTACAAATAATACAGCTGCATTAAATATGAGAAAAAGAAACGTAAATATAAAATAGATTCAAGTTATATTTAATAATTTATATGATATACTCACGGTTTGACTTTCAATCTTTCTCTCTTATTCAAAAATATTAAATAATGCTTTATTTTATTGGCACAGTTCTAATCATCTATGGAATATGAATTGGAGATTTGTGCCTCTTATGTTCCACAATATTCCGAGTTGTCAATGAGTTCTAACTGAAAATAACAATTTTAATTTGTCACTGTCTCCAACAACACTCTAAGGCTAAAACAATATGCATAACGTTTCTCCTATGTACGATGCATTCCCACTATAATTCAAAAGTACCAACTCAAGAAGAAATGGCTTCTAACAAAATTAATAAACATAGTATTTTTCAGGAACCTACATATATAGTGGTATATAATTTTAGCAACGATCAAATATTGTAAAAATTGAACACATATTAGGAAAAGCATATTTATTACAAATTTTAAAGAAATCGAAATAACCGTAAACCTCTTCCTCAGTTAAATTTAAAATGAACAATAACGTCTTGTAGGATTGTTACGTACGAGCTGTTATTTATTACAGCGAGCACCCAACTTATTAACGCTATCACGCAATGCTAGAAAAGATAAATTAGTGTTACTACTAATATAAAAATTGATAGGGATTCGTGTTGCAAAGTCCTCTACAGGTCTTTAACGGGAAGTTCAAAAATATTTAATCAGCTGGAAAAATTGATATATAGTTATCGAGTCAAACAAACGGAATGAAATTTCTCTTTTTACTCCATTTTTGATTTAATATATTCATAATGGTGAATTTATGAGAAAATCTATATTTATCGTTCAAGTTTTTATCACAATCAGTTGGTTGGAATACCTAACATGTACACCAACTCATATTACAGCCGCAAATGCAAGATACACATTTACCCCCAATTGCTATGTTTTATATCTTTAAGAGAAAGGAGAATAATTACAAAGATTATCACCTTGTTACTCACAATTGGATATTTTATGGAAAATCCCACAACCATCATGGTAAATATCCGTGCAGCACAACTCCGACACAAAATGCTCAGGGCGAATCAAAGTATGGATATAAAATAAAAATTAATTCCCCCCCCCCCCCCTCCTTTTTTTATGGTGACGCTGGTACGCCACAGGATTAAAAAATATTATTAGTATAAAATGCACAACAGATATTATCATGAAAAGGATTAATTTTATTATATTTAAACTATGATTTGTCAACCACCTATTTCAACATTCTTAAAACTACTACTTTCAAAATTAATAGTCGAATTCTACAGCACAAATAGAAAGCACTCCAAGAAAACAATTATTCATATACAGTGACACAGAGCAAACTCATTGTAAAATTAAAAGAATATCGGTAGGAATGCCTTACATAGATAAAAAACACTAAGCTGTTCTGTAACAGCATGTAAACTTACAACTACGAAATCCCAACCCTGTGGTCCCCAGGTCCCCGGACAGGATTCCCCGTTCCTGAGACTCCCAGGCAACGAAGATAGAGAAAAAAGAAGACGATTTCTTGGAGCCCAAGAAATCGACGATGGAGCAGAAATGCGTACTAAGAGACATAGTGGCGTCGCAGGAAGGGAGGAATGGCTAAGCTGCTGAGAAGAATAACAGAAAAGACAGAGTCTAGAGTCTAGACCGTTTAAATTGAGCCGCAATAAGACGGAACTCTTGGGTATTAATATGTACAAGAGACCCAAATAGTAACAGCGAGAGAGAGCTCTACGCTGTGGGCCATCTGTCGGCCTTAATTGGAGGTAGGACCAAGAGAGACAGAGTTTGAGCAGGAGCGAGACGGCCTGAGAGTCCCAGACCGCTCGCACCTACACTCCAATCTCCAACAAATCCTCCCCCGCATTGACGTTCCTGCGTCAATAGATGAATCTCGCAGATGTAGAAATAAACTAAACTTATGTTTTTAAAATATGAAATGGTGAAACACCGTAAATGAAGACCATGGTGGAGAGAAGAAAAAAAAAATAACCTCTGAGCGAAGCTCCGAATGTCTACCAATGGTCACAGACTAACTCATTTTTTAACGATGAGTTTGGCAGTTTTCAGCTCTAGCGCTGGAGTCCAACGTAAGAGCAATTTTCCTTGGGGATCCCACGTCTTCCACTGCCGATATTTCAACACAGCGTGCAATGGTATACGGTGTGTGAGTCCGAAGGCCAAGACGGTAACATATTTTGCGGTAAGCTCCAGTTCCTTAGCGGTAGAATCGTATAAGATTCCCTTCTCCCAACTGCTCGCGTACAAAACAGCTAAGTCAATTGCTGGTGCTGGTGCACGAGAAGGTCCCGCAATGTGTTCCATGCTAACGTCAGCCGATTCTGGTTCGGGTGGACAGGGCGGATCTAAAATGACCTGCATCCTGGAGTCTTCTTCTTCCTTCGTCGACACAAGCAAATCCGGAATTTCCAGCAGAGAATCAACACAAGGAGCATCGTCCGAAAGACTCAAGTCACTGAAGGAAAGGTCCAGTACATCGGACGCATTCGGCTTCTTCACCCCAAACTTCACTTAAGAACATTTCGACGTTGTCGACTAAGTTAGACACCTTGTAACTAGCCATGATTAAGGAGAACTGATTTAATAAGTAGAGCGTCAAGGTGAAGATGTACGATTCGGCAGATCAAAAGCCGTTGGGATTGTTTGTCCATATTTGTATTTATGCCGGGAGCCTACACAATTGTGTTAGGCTGCGTTGAATCTGTTTATTAGCTGTTTGAACCACAGCTACTCTCGCTACTGGGTCTGAACCGATGATTAATCGAATAATTCGGCCTAAGTTCCACTTGCAAGGTGGAGCGTTTGGAGTTTTAATGATAACGATGTCACCCTCACGAAAGTCGTTATATTTAGTTTGCAATTTTGGGCGAGATTGTAATGATTGCAGATATTCGCCCGACCATTTTTGCCAAAAAAGCTCGGTAATCCGAGTGATTTTCTGCCATCGATTTAGAGTAGATTCTTTTAAATCTAGAATGGACATTTCGGGTGGAGCGAGTAAGGCGCGACCAACCAAAAAATGCCCTGGCGTTAGACATTCGAAGCTTTCAATGTCATCGCGTAAGCGAGAAAGAGGTCTGGAGTTTAGACAGGCTTCAATACGACAAATTAGTGTGGTCATTTCCTTGAACGTAGGAAGAAAAGTCCCAAGTACACGCTTTAGGTGATGTTTTACGCTTCGTACTCCGCTCTCCCACAGTCCACCCCAATGAGGAGTGGCCACGGGAATAAATTTCCATTCTATTTCGCGTATAGGTTCAAAATCTATAGATTGCACATGTTTCAGAGAGCCTTGGAATGCAAGTTTCAATTCCTTATTTGCTCCTTGAAAATTTAACCCATTATCAGAGTAAATCACCGCGGGTTTACCACGACGTGAAGTAAAACGAGCTAGAGCCGCCAAAAATGCATCCGTATCATATTTGGAGACAAGCTCAAGATGGATGGCACGAGTAGCCATGCATACAAAAACAGCTATATAACACTTAACTGATTTCGAGTTTCGGCCTTGATGCAGTTTTACAAGGAAGGGCCCGGCATAATCAATGCCAGTATGTTCAAACGGATGGCTACGGTTTACTCGAGCAGTAGGCAAAGATCCCATGAATTGTGTTCCTAGCTTGGCACGCTGACGAACGCAAGTGACGCACCTATGTATTATGCTTTTCGCAGCGTTTCGTGCATTGATCACCCAATACTTTTGCCGCAATACTGTTAACGTAAGCTGTAGGCCACCGTGCAAGGTCGTGATATGTATATGTCGAATGAGCAGCTCGGTTAAATAATTAGTTGGCAGAATAATGGGATGCTTTTGGTTATCTGACAAAAATGAGTGTTGCAGACGCCCACCTACTCGTAGAACTCCTTGCGCATCTAAAAATGGTGCAAGAGAAAGTAATCGTGAACTTGACGGAACTGACTTTTTGCTTTGCAACGTCAAGATATCGTTTAAGAAGGCAGCAGCTTGAATTATTTTCACAACACGCAGTGTTGCAGTGCGTAGCTCGAGAGCTGACACGTGCGCGTGTTGACAAACATTTTTTCTACGCGCTCGATCTATAAATCGCAACACGTAGCTAACAACACGGATTAGTTTTGTCCACGACGAGTAGTTATAAAGAAATGACGGTAAATCTCGTGTGACATGATTTGAATAGATCGACGAGGTCTTTATTTCCTCGCTAGTCTCAAAAATTAAAGGAGAATTTCCCGATGACATTTCCCGAATTATTGAGGGTCCTTCCCACCAAAGCGCACAGTGTAGTAATTGGCTTGGATTAATTCCTCGCGAGTTGAGATCTGCAGGATTGGACTTAGTATTGACATAAGACCAATGAGCCTCTGGTAGGCTTGATTGTATATATTCGACTCGGTTGGCTACAAAAACTTTCCATTTGGACGAATGTTGTGCAATCCAAGCCAGCACGATTTGTGAATCAGAAAAACAAAAAATGTCATGCACTGAACGTTTAAGTGATGACTTGATATGAAGCATTAGTTTAGTCAAATAAGCAGCGGCGACTAGTTCAAGACGAGCAATACTAATTGCTTTAAGAGGGGCCACTTTGGCTTTAGCCATTACGAGGCTGACTGAGGTTTGACTATTACTATTGGTGAATTTGGCATACACCACAGCACTATAGGATACATTTGAAGCATCACAGAACCCATAGAGTTCTAATTTATCTGCTTCGCTAAGTTGACCATTCCAGCGCGGGATGGTGATTTTTGTTAATTCGCACATTTGCGAGTAATAAGACATCCATTTAGGTTGGATAGGCTCGGGAACCTCGTCATCCCAATTAAGTTTGAGCAACCATGTGGATTGCATTATTTGCTCTAACACAATGGTGAACGGTGAGATCCAGCCTAAAGGATCGTAAATCTTCGCGTTTTCCGAGAGTAACATTCGCTTTGTTAACTTAGTGATGGAAGACGGCGAGATTATAAACCGAAATGAATCAGAGTTGGTATTCCAAGATATGCCCAGCACTTTGCTAGTTTAGTTCAGATTTTCGCTATTAAAATTAAGATTAGCGTTACTAGTGTTGCGTGCTGGAGTTCAATTTATTTATTTTACAAAATTTTACAATTCAGGGATGGCCAATATATAGAGTTAATAAGTGTTGAGTACGTTATGGCGCGCACGCAACAATCCAAAGACACGGCACAATGCAATGCATACGCACCGTGCTTTATATTTAAAGCGCCAAGAAATATTTGTACTCAAATCTAACTTGAACGCATGGGAACCTTCTGCTATTGATTCTGCACTGAGCTGACTTTAATATCTGAAATTAACTGGAATATGTAGTGTATGAAGTTATCACGTTTATTCGCATTAGGGTACGATGGAACCTTTCTGTATTTAAACCAATAAAGTTTTAACGTTAACTCCCGATGAAAAACAAATATGAATCATTATTAGGAATTAATCCACAATCACAAGTGATTTAATAAAGATTCGCATGATTTATCTCTATCGGCATTTAGATGTATCTGCGGCTAAATAGTAGCGGGATTAAGAGACACGTATATATTTATACAATGCCCGTTGAACATCGCAAGCGAGGGATTCGTCCTTCTTATACACACGTATGCGACACGCTTGTCCAATATCGTGAGCGAAGCGTTCAATTTTAGTAATAGCTTATAATCTAATACATATAAAAAATCTCTCCCTATTCTATTTCATTCATCAATTATTTAAATTTATACATTTATTCATTCCATGAGATTTTCATTTAACTTAAATATCACTTTCTCTAATCATTCAGAGGATTATTACTCATGTTATACTTTTCACACATTTAGGCATGTACGCGTGAAACTATAATCAAATGTCGTTTTCTCTCTTTCTTATCTCTTTATTATTTATTATACTATATATATATTTATAATTCTATTTATTGCCCTTTTATCTATTTAATTAACTATTTATTGATCTTTTTATTTATTTATTCATTCGCTTATTTATTCATTTTCTATCCGCGCATGTCTTTATCTTTGTAAATAGATTTATTTATTAATGAAGCTATATTTTACTATCTGTTTATTTATTCTATTTATTCAAGAGATTTATCATATCCGTGCATGTATCGATAACTTTATATAATTATTTATTATTCAAATTATTTATTTATTTAAAAGATCTATCAGATTTATCAGGGAGAGACCCTCTTCGGACACCACAGTATAAGGGAACCTGACTTACTTGAGAATATCGAGATAGCGCCTTACGCGACTTGCACCTCTGATTTATCTCGCGATTCGACTTAACGCAGGTCGTCAGCACCTTAACTCCCGTTCTCTCGTCCCCTTGGAAGATGCACTTTCGCGCGCACACGACACCCAGCGCACAGGCGACTTTCGGGGGCAGAGCGTTTACTTAACAAAATTCGAAGGGGAAAAAGGAACAGAAATCAGATGTGGGTCTTATCCCTTGATAATCAGAATTTAATCGGTACGCGACTATCCGGACGGAAGTTATATAGATAGTGTCCAAAATTCGCAGGCGTGTCGATCACCCTGGCTTAATTTCTCGATGGTAGGGAGAACTTCTCCCTTGCCTCCTGACGTCAATAGTTCTTTTATATAGATTTATCTCGTGCTTTGTTTACGAGATAAATCGTACTCTAGTACTTAGTGTTTATGAGACGTCGGGCCGTTACTACAACTGTGTGTAATGACGGTGTGGGTCATCTGCCACACACCCCACGCTTACCTAGAGCCGTAGGAATAAATCCACAATATATACGAATATATATTAACGACTCTAGGAAGCGGGAGCGGCGACAGACGACACCACAGGTCTCATATAGAGTATCATCTTAATTGCGGATTTTAGGACGCAACACTAGAATCATTAGAAATTTCTTGGAGAGCTGTGCTTGCTAAATTGAAGGCCCATTTACTGAGCTCAAATTTACCTTTATCCAACAACTGAACTAATTGAGATTGGATATCGCGTAAATCCGCAAGGTTGTTAGCCCCAAAAAGAATGTCATCAACATAGATTGATTGAAGTAAGATGGACTTCGCATCTGGGAAGTTATCACTATATTGATTTGCGAGTTCCTGCACTACCCGTGAAGCTAAAAACGGTGCAGGTCCGGTACCGTATGTGACCGTGTTCAATTGATATGTTTGAGTATTACCAGAATCATCTTTCCAAATTATAGATTGGAATTTTCTGTCTTCCGGACGAATTAGAATTTGGCGGAACATTTTAACAATATCTGTTACACCAACAAAACGAAAATCAAGCCAATTCATAAGAATGGCTGTTATACCTTTTTGTAGTTTTGGCCCTATTAAGAGTACGTCGTTGAGTGATAGACCACTCTGAGTTTTAGCGGACGCATTAACCCATTAAGGCCTAAATGAACTGATTTTTCTTGTTATGTTGGACTACTTAGTACACTTAAAATAATTTATATTTGGATTGACAAACATTAATTTCTTATGTTTTCGAGGTCGCTCTTTCGAATGCCGCTAAAAAAATTGACCAAAAATATCGTTTAACCTCACTTTTTCAAGAAAATTAGTAGAAAAACACCATTTTTCATACACTTTTTCTTCTTCATGCTTATTTTTAGAGGGGAAAACCTCTGTTTAGGTCAATAAAATCTTTTTAAAAAGTGATCCCGATATTTGAACGATAAGTTCATGCAAAAAAATTTTTTTTTTCAAGATGGCAGTATCAAAATGGCGGCTGAAATGATCAATCCCACAAAAAACAGACTTCGCCTGTAAAAAAAGGCGGCAAGTACATAAACCATCTAGCATAAATAATATAGTAAAATTATCTAATTAAAAAAAGTAGTGAAATCCAAATATTAGGCAAGTATATTTTTTCACCTTAGCAAAAGTTAAATTTTCGAAAAAAAGGAACAAAAAAGTTACTTGCCGGGCCCGTAATGTCCATGCACAGTGGGAAATTGAATCGTGTGTGAGATTCAGCTCTAGCGTAGTATAGCAAATGTCATGTTAAAATACAGAGTGAAGTTAGCCGATCCACATACGATTCTATTTCTCACTGTGCATGGATATTACGGGCCCGGCAAGTAACTTTTTTGTTCCTTTTTTATCGAAAATTTAAATTTTGCTTCGGTGAAAAAATATACTTGCCTAATATTTGGATTTCACTACTTTTTTTAATTAGATAATTTTACTATATTATTTATGCTAGATGGTTTATGTACTTGCCGCCTTTTTTGACAGGCGAAGTCTGTTTTTTGTGGGATTTCATAACGTTTTGTAAGAGTATAATATTTAAAAAATTAAATTATTCTTTTAATTTCTACAGATTTTAAAGAAAATTTCCACCCTTCTCATTTTTTGAAACAGCAGCGCTTAACTAATAAAAATATATATATTTATATTGAAAAAATATCACAGTCAACACATTGATTTTATTGATATTTGTAATGCATTTTGCATAAATGAACTTTATAATTAATGCTCAGGCTAGTTTTTTAATGTTTTCAGTTTCACCATAATAAAAGTATGATTAAATTTTTCATAATCAATAAACATACTTTCAACATATAAAAATAATAAAATAAAATGTATATATTTTAATTAATTTACATTTTCTGTTTATCAACATTTGACTTTTTACCAACATCTAACTTTGCCAAACTTCAGTAACTCCCTCAGCTGCTTCAGGTGATACAGGGGCAAGACTGGAATTTTTCATAATCAATAAACATACTTTCAACATATAAAAATAATTAAGTAAAATGTACATTTTAATTAATTTACATTTTTTGTTTATCAACATTTGACTTTTTACCAACATCTAACTTTGCTAAACTTCAGTAACTCCCTCAGCTGCTTCAGGTGATACAGGGGCAAGACTGGAAAAGCAATTCGTAAAGCTTCAAATAAGCTACAATGAAGCATATAATCGAAGTTGGCATTGTCGTTTTGCATACGCCGTTTCTTTTTAGCACCAATCATTGTCACCTTTATGCTGCTAACACTTGACAAAGGTGACATGGGAGATATATTGGCGAGTCTTCCTTATAACATTTCCTGTGCCAAAGTCCTCAAATTTTCGTTTCGTAAATTTCTATAAACTTGAAACTGGTCTGATTTCTGGTGCTGCAAAATGTAGTCGAAACAACTAATTTTTAGACTGAGTTTTTTTTCATTAAGAATAAACGTGCATTTTTTCATCCATACCAATGACCAGTATACTGCCTCTCGTCTTGAATACTTGCATAGGTAATGAAGAAAAACATTCAGCAGCTATTAACTGCATTTTATATCATTTCATCCAATAAATCTCATACTTAAATTGTGGCTGAGCAATGGACGATGTTTTTCTGAAAATTGGCTTATTCTTACTTTGCCAATCTTTCAATGCTTTTATATTTGCCTGTTTCAAGTACCAGAATGCAGGAGTGAAAAGCACAATTGTTGATTCAACTCCAATAGCCAGTATGTATGCGAACCTTCTTCCTTGGATTTTTAAGTCAATTGTACCAAATGTATTTAAGTCAAAGCACAAGTATTACTATTTGCTACAATACACTTGCACAGTGACTGTAAAATAATAAATGATGACACTACGAGTAAACCTAAAATCAAATTCATCATCTAACAATCTCAATCTTCAAAGAAAATAAATTTTTGAAGAAACATGAAGCATCTCAATTACTTACCAGTATTTGATGTTGCTCCATCTCCATTTTCTTTAGTGCTTGGTGACTTAACTTCCTTGAGACTAAAGATCTGTAATATTTGGGTGTCTTTGCGTCTTTTGTAAACATCTAGTATTGTATAATTAGCTTTAATCCAAACACTAGTCAACTGGTACTCTACGTAAATGAAGGTTCATCGGAATGCTTCATATTTTCCAAACAAGCATTACTATAATTTAGTCTGAAATATTTGTACACATATATGATATTTGTTTCATTTACAATCTTCCTTTATCTGCATTCTCCAATAACAGGGTATTTCCATGAATTGTTACATTATTTGTTTTATTTAAAATCTTCCTTAATCTGCATCCTCCAATAACAGGGTATTTCCAAGATTTGAAACATTATTTGGCACTGGTTTGGCATCATACTGCAAACTATGAAATGGTGCCTTATATATAACTTTGTTTTAATAAAACAAACTTTTTTTACAATGCACTTACTTTACTTAAAAACGTTTATGTTAATTGCTGTTGAGACAATACCATGTGTCTTGATTATGAGTTAAAGTAACAACCTCATCCTTCTCTGTTTCATGTACGATCTTCCTCAATCTACATTCTTCAATAACAGGATATTTCCAAGAATTGTTAGAGCATTTGGCATTGGTAGGACTTCAAATCAGAGCTGCATACAAGGAATATGCATATAAGGAATATTTTATATAACCTGCAAGAAAAAAATCCCACAAAGTACCACCGAACATTAAATTTTATACATATTTTTGAATACAGTGTGACTTATCTGATAATCCTTGCTGACTCCATGTTTCTCCCTTAAATAATCCGTAGTTTTGATTATATTACACTATCATTACAGCCAATTCATTTTTATAAAAATATTAAGGTTATACCGGTAAACCTTACAATTCAATTGACATTCAATTGACAGCTAACAGTAGTCGCCATATTAGTTATCGATTATATCGATTATTTAGACGTCGCGTTTGTAAAAATTACGTCATTTTCTTTAGCCAATAACTTCAGCCCGAGACATACATTCTGGCTGGAGAAGAAGAAGATGACGGAAAGAAATTAAATTCGTTATATATATATAGTGTGCGAAACAATGTCCCAAGTTGGCTCCGAACCTGTGGTTAGAAGGGAAGGTCTTATTCTAGAATAAAATATTCAAAGCCAAAGATAAGAGGTAAAAGGAGTTTTTATTTAAATAAATAAAATGTACAAAAATTTTACCATATATTTACAAAAGAACCGCTAGACTAAAATGATCGACTTCCTAGGGAATTTGTTGTCGTCAAATTCTAAGGAATTTCGATAACCGAAGATTCCCAAGAACCCCAGAGACTAGAATTCCCCAGAAAGGAGCGCGGACTTATAAACTCCCGGACTGGACAATTTTCCCTAGGGTATTCCCTAGTAAAATCCCCAGCCACGGGAGGGAGCGGAGTTGGAGAAGTGGTTTTAGGGAAGGGGAAGTCCCCTTACCCTTCAGCCTCCTTCTCCAAGAGCTATGGTGGCTCCGAGCCACCCCAACCCCTAGGGTGATTCTACCCCTCCCAATACCCGACTCTGTCGAGAGCCCTGGAGTTTAGGGTCGGAACACTGGGTCCGAGGTAGTCCTCGGAGGCAGTGTGGAGGGGAAGGAGAGGGTTAACTTCTCCCGGGAAGTCCCCGGAGAAATCTCCCTTAGGAGGGAGGATATTGCCGCAGAGGGGTAGTCCCCTCTTGGTAGGCGGTGGATGGTTGGGTGATGCTTACCAAAGTAGTCGACCCTTGGAGTTCGCCGGTGGAGGCGCTCGTTTGATGATGCCGTGAAGGCGTCCAAAAAATGCCGTTGAGGCGAGTTGCCAAGAAGGCGCAAAAAACTGCTGCTGTTGAGCTGGTTTAGCTGTCGAGCAAGGCTGAGGTGCGATGGGTCCTTATCAAGGACCCATCTATATAATTACGCGACACTAATCTTGCCAGCGAGAGAGCTGCTGCGGGCGCTGGCCACCTAGTGGCCAAGCGCGCAAGTAGTGTCGCTTCGCGGCCGCGACGCGCCAGGGCCAGAAGACGCGCAAGCGCGCCGCGGAGAGAGGGACAGATAGAGCGGCTAGACGCTGTCGGTCTATCCGTCTATTGTGAGCGCAATAGAGATGGGAGATATAACAGAGAAATGCGGAATCTACTTCGCAACATTTTCTGCTCCTCCCAATCTCGAACATATAGCTAACAGATTATGAGATCTCTGGATTGCGTGAACCAATTTTGATGCTAATGGGCTCAAATAAAAGCTTGTTCTAAACCATTTCAAGAAAAGCTTTACTGAAATCATGACAGTGTTTCATTTACGGAGAAAAATCGATTTAAAAATTGAGACAGCCAAACTTGCTGTATAAGATACAGTAGTGCCTCGACGGTGTATAGACACGTCTATACCTACTTTTATGTACTAGCCGTCGAGACACTACCGTGTCTCTTGATTTCTACTTGATTCATGCATTTCATTTACTCAAAGGCATAAAATACCATTATTGGGGGTTTTTGACGTCGCTGATCACAATTTTTATATTCGAAGTATAAAATACAAAATGGCGGATCCTATAAAGCTACTTTATCCCATGAAATTGGTTGTTTCTTCTTCTATTATCTTGGAAATGTCATTTACAGGGTGGTTTTTGAGGACGCTCATAACGATCCTGACCACAGAATTGCAATATTCAAAATGGCGAATCCAAGATGGTGATTATAACAGTTAAATTCATTGTTTTTTTCAAATTGCAAAGTTTTTACTATCTTTCAAAATTATGAGGAAGAAAGAAAATATAAAATTGGAATTACATTGAAATAATAAATCTGATATATTTCAAATAATATAATTGTAGAATTATTTCATAACTATTACAGTCATAATTTCAGATTCCATATATATATCCCAAATAAAATAATAATATAACATTAGTCGTAAAATACACATAGAAAGTATTATACCTAAAAATAAGGTTTTTATCAATACAATTCATGCTTTTCATATCAAATTTGTAAATTTGGATTCGCTTTTGATCGTAGAACTATGAAAAAAAATACTCGAGAAACTTATATGAAGTACAACGATGTTCATCCTAAATAATGGTCTCATGACAGTTACAAAAGAAATAATAAATTCAGTCAGAAATGGCTAACTTATTGCATTTATTATCATGTGTTCTACAATTATGTATCCAGTATTGTCATCAGCTACCCAAAACACCTATAACCTGTAATTTATGGCGGTAGCGTAATAAATAATAAGTTTAGATAAATATCTGCTATTTTGAATATTGCAATTCTGTGGTCAGGATCGTTATGAGCGTCCTCAAAAACCACCCTGTAAATGATATTTCCAAGATAATAGAAGAAGAAACAACCAATTTCGTGGGATAAAGTAGCTTTATAGGATCCGCCATTTTGTATTTTATACTTCGAATATAAAAATTGTGATCAGCGACGTCAAAAACCCCCAATAATGGTTTTTTATGCCTTTGAGTAAATGAAATGCATGAATCAAGTAGAAATTGATCATTTCAGCCGCCATTTTGATACCGCCATCTTGAAAAAAAGATTTTTTTTTTGCATGAACTTATCGTTTAAATATCGGGATCACTTTTTAAAAAGATTTTATTGACCTAAACAGAGGTTTTCCCCTCTAAAAATAAGCATGAAGAAGAAAAAGTGTATGAAAAATTGTGTTTTTCTACTAATTTTCTTGAAAAAGTGAGGTTAAACGATATTTTTGGTCAATTTTTTTAGCGGCATTCGAAAGAGCGACCTCGAAAACATAAGAAATTAATGTTTGTCAATCCAAATATAAATTATTTTAAGTGTACTAAATAGTCCAACATAACAAGAAAAATCAGTTCATTTGGGCCTTAATGGGTTAATTAATTAGATTTGGTAATAAATCCAAAAAATTCGTTTTATTATAACAAATGAGTTGAGGTAAAATAAACTCAATGTTTTTATATTAATTTGTTAACAAATGCATTTTTTTATTTATTATTGAGTCCAATAAGTTAATGGTTATTAAAAAAAAAAATTCTTTGTAATGAAAAAAACAAAAATGAAAAAATTTTAAACTTCACCAAGACTCGAACCCGAGCCCACCGCATGACAAACGGCAAACTTACCGCCTGCGCTACAGGGCTCACATGATTTACCAAGAGCAAAACAGCCTTTTTAAAGACTGACTACAATTCTTTTATTAATTCGTCATAAATGATCAAGAATTAGCTGTAATAATAATTACATTTATCTACATAGCATTATTGTACTAAATTTATTGTTTTTAATTTGAAGCATACATTTTGCATGAAGATATGATAATTTAAAACCATTCAGTACCCTATATACAAAACTATTCATATGCTCAACTATCATGAATTAATTAAGTAATATTATAATATTTGTTATATGTAGTCGAATAACTATGATAAACGAGCATATGAATAGTTTTGTATTTAGAGTATTGCATGAACACCCTTAAAGTATCGTATCTTCATGTAAAATGTATGCTTCAAATTAAAAACATAATAAATTTAGTGCAATAATGCTGTGGAGATAAATGTATTTATTATTGCAGCTAATTCTTGATCGTTTATGACGAGTTAGTGAAAGAATTGTAGTCAGTCTTTAAAAGGCTGTTTTGCTCTTAGTACATCAAATGAGCGCTGTAGCGCAGGCGGTAAGGTTGCCGTTTATCATGCGGTGGGCTCGTTTTCGAGTCTTGGTGAAGTTTAAAATTTTTTCATTTTTTTTTTCATTACAAGGAATTTTTTTTTTAATAACCATTAATTTATTGGACTCAATAATAAATAAAAAAATGCATTTATTAACAGATTAATATAAAAACATTGAGTTTATTTTACCTCAACTCATTTGTTATAATAAAACGCATTTTCTGTATTTATTACCAAATCTAATTAATTAATGCTACATTTGACCATTTTATCAAAATTAAAAATCAATTTAGGAAAAGCATATTTATTTGCTTTGAGTTTTTAGGTAAACGCAGCACCACTTCACACGAATGACACGTAAAAATGGCACGGTTAGCGGTAGTCGCTCTTCTTCTAAAGCCTATGTTGCCTGAAGTCCAAATCACACCTATGCTCTCTAGGCATAGTTGTGTTTGTACCGCTTCCCTTCAAATTTTCTACACTGCTGCTGGCTAGCGCTTATCTTCATTTTTGTTGCTAATAGCTTGATTCTGGCATCACTGCCGTGTGGAACTATTAGTTTGCTAATAAAAGCAGAGGCTTATTTTTAAGAGATTGCAACATATAGTAATTAATATAGATACAATTGTAAAAAGAAAACAAAAAGTTTATTTTACATATATTAACTTTAAATAAAATCCCACAAAGTACTGTAAAATATCTTACATGTTATATTATATATCTAATCTGTCAGCTCCTTTATTTTAATATTCATCTCAATTATCACAGTTTGATCCTCAGCGATGACACAGTAACCACATTATGGTGAATCTATTCTTTTTTTTTAATGTTCGATCCACATAGCTTCATCCTTAGCAGTGATACAGTAAACACACATTACTATAATTTAATCTGAAACAAAATCCCACAAAGTACTATAAAACATCTTACATTTTATATTATATATCTATTCTGTCATTTTCTTTATTTATTATTGTATTTACCCAAATTGCTGACTCGTTTATGTTAATATCTGTCTCAATTAACACAGTTTGATCCTCATCAGCGATTACACAGAAACAACATTATGGTGAATCTATTCTTTTTGTTTTAATCTTCAATTCACATAGCGCCATTCTCAGCATTGACATAGTAAACACTTTACAATAATTTAATTTGAAACAAAATCCCAAAAAGTACTATATAAAATCTTACATTTGAAATTATAAATGTAATCTGTCAGCTTCTTTATTTGTATCGTATTTACCCAATGTGTTGACTTGTATATTTTAATATTCATCTCAATTAACACAGTTGAATCCTCAGCGATGACACAGTAACCATAATATGGTGAATCTATTCCTTTCATTTTAATGTTCAATCCACATAGCTCCATCCTCATTAGTGACATAGTAAACACATTACTATAATTTAATCTGAAATAAAATCCCACAAAGTACCACAAAATATTTATATCTTACATTTTATATCATAAAATTTATTGTTATACTTATCTAAAATGTTAAGTCCTTTATATACTTTTAAAAATTATTTTTATGTACATTTTACAAATTTCGTCACTTTATTTATTCACTTATACCATCAGTATATCAGCTGTCAGTAAGATTAAAAGTGTCACTTTATTTCTTTATATTACTTTATAACTTGTGGTATGTATGTACGATACAATAATACTAACATTTGTCTTGGCTCACGGACCATGCATTATGTATTTTGACATATTATATGTTGCCATTTTTCATATAGTAATTAGAAATATCTTTATTGCGGCCCCTCTACAGTCTCTACCCTCTGACGTATTTCCGCCAACCAGTAGTATCAGCAGCGACTATAGCGTAGTACCCAAAATAGTACTACGCTATAGGATATGTCGCTTTTGGGTACTACGGTAGTACCGAAAGTACTACACTTGGCAACCTTGGTCCCGGTGTCGAAACAGCCAATTCAACATTTTTCTTATAATTTCTTATTTCTAACTATTTTTCTTATTACTAAAATAACATCTACTGGGTTTAGAAGTACAGGGAACAGATCCCTACGTTACACCCTCTTACGCTCTACTCGGGAGAGTTTGCGGACGGGGGTGCTCAACGCAAGTGCCTCGGCCACCTCGACCGCTGCCACGATTTCGTGGTAGAGGTCCAGGTGCGCTCGGAAGAGAGCAGCCAACAACTCCACTAGACAACGTCTAGGAAGTCCCTGATTCCTGCCCTCCAGAGGCGTCGGGGTTACCGAACGCATCCTGCAGTGTCGCTGCATTAATTCGCTGAGTATATGTGTACCCAGCACCTCATGCCCAGACTCCACAGGATATTTCGATACCCACTCGGTAACAGATGGGCTACCGCCCACCTCGATAATATTAACGCAGGTTGCCGCCGGAACTTCAACCTGCGCCACGGGAACAAATGTGGAAACAGGAGCGTAACCCTCAGACGGGCCCGCAGGAGATGAGGATGCCAAAAGGGCATCCTCGTCGAGGATGTCCAGCATTATAGGCGCTGGGCCGGGAACGATGCAAACGACGGCAGTCGTGGTCGAGGGCGAGGCGTTCGGAGAAGCCATTGTATGGCAGAGAGAGAGAGAGAGAGAGAGAGCTAGAAGGGAGCGAGAGAGAGCGACGGAGAGAACAATAGTTCCGTTGGGATCCAGGGTAGGATGAGGTGTGAGGCGACTTGCCGGCTCTGGGAGCGTTAGTGAGGCGTTATCATCTGTAGCCAAGTTTTCGATTCTGCGCTTAATTCGGTAATTATGTTTGGCAACATCTCGATAGCTGGCTAATTGAACTGCTCTGACAGTTAGCCGGTCGACTTGTTTACAAACAAGCGCTCAGCTGTAACTTGCCAACTCAAGAAGCCTTTTCGGTAGCGTTTGATTTTAACATGGGCGAATATAATATTAAATTATATTTGCGCCCGTGGTTCTCATCCTATTTTTCATTAGCTTCGCATGGGTTGCTCGAATTCTACGTGAACACGTCAATTCGATCAGGCTATCAATTCTCAAAAGAATTTGATCCCTTTTACAACCAGATGATCTTTTCATGCTTTTTCAGAGTTTCCGAGCCTCCAGAAAATAGTGGGCCACCTATTCCCTGAAAACTCCAACACTTCCGGTATCTTCTCGGACTTGTGGATTATTCGTTCGCAGAATAATTAATCTATAATCAGAAACCACGTTGAGTGCCATTTATAACGTTATTCCCGTCAGTGTGAGGGGCCACTAACACTACGGTTCTTCTATTACCTTCGCCCGTCCTCATTTATCGATATCAGAGCGCCAGTTGGCCAGTTGGGTGGCCAACAACCCTACGTTATCTTGTGAGTCTTTCGACTCCTTTTCACATGCATTTCATGCGGCCCTGCAGCCATGCATTTGGTCAGTAGCGGTAGCCAGGGTCGCTCAGTATGCTAGATCGTGGAGAGAGGGAAGTGTTCGTTGCGTAGAAATCCGAACCTCGCAGACCTATCTGCCGAGGGGCATACATGTATCCCTCACCACTCACACGCAGGTGGTGGTGAAGAGTGCGGGAACATGCGGTATCATTGTCAAGCATAGAGTTTGCTAGGAGCGGACCACCACGGAGGCAATGTTCGCGGCCCGTCCAGCCAAAGCGCAAGCCTATGGAATTACGGAGGACACCGGGACAAATTCCAACGGGCTAACTACGCCCCTGCACAACCCACTATGCATTGGCCGGTATGCAGTCACGATGTACATGCAGGCTGACCTATAGCACACGCCTCACGTACGCGAAAGGACCCATGACTGTTGAATGCCGCGTAACGCGCTCACCAGCATGCACGGACACATCAGCCCAGTCCCATGGTCGTGTTCCGACTGCTTGCTATGGCAGTCTGCGCACGACATTCGTGCAGCCTGCTTGAAACGCGTAACCAACGTTCAAGCCAGACTCCATGTTCTATCTCCCCTCCTCGTGGGGACTTATAAACACGGTCATTCTTTTTAGGACTGCCCGAGACAGCTTCTCCTTAACTCAGGTTGCCTGGGTTGTTTGGCATGGCCCTGCCTTACTTCTCAGGACAACCTGGACATCGTTTCCTGGAGTGCCGTTCTCATCATCCGGGCCTCTGCCTGTCAACGAGTCTATCCATGACGTTAGCTATAATCCACTCGTGAGCCTATCTCACGAGTCGGTAACGTAGGGATTAATAATATCCACTGTTCGGTAGCTTTTATGTTCTTTATTCGGTATCTCGTATACGTAACGGGGAACTTCGTTACAACTGACTTTGCGTATTCTTAAGCATTACCAAATCTTACACCAAATTGCCTTACCCTCTGCAAAATTTGAATATAAATATTAATTTAATAGTTTTTATGTCCTTACTTCGTTTGACATCAAAAAGTTAGAATGACTTTAAATATTAAAATGATTATATAATACCTTTTATTTGCACAAAATTCTGATTTATTCTTTTACAACTGCAACATTTTTTTGGTTATGAATATGCATATTTTAATTAATTCTTTTCATTTACTTAGTGAACCTAAGCACCAATACTACTAATTCAACAACTCAGTCACTTCCGGAGGCAGTGTCCAATATAGAGTTAGGTCATTTTCAGATCAATTTAAATACATTTTTTAATAAAATTACATATATTTAAGTGATGTAATATTATCTAACGTAAGAATATTTTGTAGATTCGCTGAAGAAGTTTATAATAGAAAAATTTAATGAACAAAGAAATTTTTTTTCTAAACCATTGGAATCTACAAAGAAGAGCTAACAATATGACTTAAAACATAAACTCGATGAGATAAAATGTTGTATTGTCTTGAATAATGCAACAACTAAATATGCTAATATAAATGGTGTAAAAGAAAAATGAGGTATTACTCTTCCTCTTACTTCTTTGAAAAATTTTTTAAATGTTGAAAAATTTTTGATAGATTCACCACCTAAAAAAGAATCATTGGTAAAAACCAAAATTTATTTAATAAAAAAGAACGAACAGTTACAAGAAAATAATTTTTTGCTTTTCAGATGACTCTATATCGTGCAATAATATTAGGATGTATCCAAGTAAAGGTGTGTATACGAAAAATTCATGATCAAAACAGTCAAAGGAAAGAGAAACTGTATTCTGGGACAGGAAAAGAAATCCGAGGAGTTGGAAAAAGAAATTTTAATAAAACAGAGACATACAAATGTTTACAATTTAACCATCAGAGGTCACACCTCTTTCCAATCACATTAAGACCATACGGGTGCAAATATGGTTTTCACTTTTAAATACTAACAATTTTTCATGGCTTAATCTTTTTTAGTCTTTAAAGATATGAAATGGGTGTAGAATTTTCGTAGATATTTGAATATTTTATTTATAAGAGCGTAAGAATACATTATTACATAACTAAATAGGTATTTTCAAACAACTGTTTTAAAAATTAATTTTTTACAAAAACAAATTTATTATTTGCTTTTTTTTAAAGAAATATGATGATGCTTTGGGAAAATAGAGGTAAACAGTTGTACTAAAATGAAAAACAATCGTTTATTTAATAAATTATAATTAACTATTTTTAATAGGAGTTTGAAATAATAATTTCGCAACGATGAAAAACACAGTAAAATAAAAAAAACTGATTTATTTTGAAAATTTTACATATAATATACAAACTTTAATTAATACTATTGATTCAAAAATATATATATATTAATTAATGTAGACATGTTGTGTGTGTGTTTCATCTAGAAAATAAAAGAAATCATTGGACCTTTCTATTGCAGCTGATCATGCCACATGGTGCATACATGATGTACAGCAACATTTTAAGTCATTATAGATTATATCATAATTTTATCATATCGAAAGTGATGATAGAAAGCGGGTATTCGTTCCCCCCACTATGCAACCATAGGCTCACTACGACTCCGAAAGCCTTCTGGAAATTCTGGCATGCGTGAGACATCCCCACTCGTGTCCCTTCTCGCTGATCACACAGCGATGCATACGTATCTCGGCTTCCGTCGCTTGACTTCGGCTAGCTTCGTTGAACGTAGAAGTACGAAAGAAAGCGGTATACTTTTCTCGGACCTCTCTTTCTCGTGCTCGATCTTCGTTCGTTTAGCCAACGAGCAAAGCCGAGCTAGCCGAAGCAAATTAAGAAATGTCTTTTCTGGCAGCTATAATAAAAAAGCTGGCCACGTTGAATGAATATTAAAATAATATTCATAAGCAGCCATTAACTTATTAGATTTTATAATAAATAAGGAAATGCGATGATTTTACGTAAAATTGATCAATTTTGTTGAGACTCATATGTTACGTATTATTGTTAAAAATATTTCATTTTCTTAATTTATTATTTAATCTAGTAGATTAATGGTAATAAAAAAAAAATTAATTATGAAAAAAAATTTTTTAAAAATTGCACGAGTCTTCGGGAATCGAACCCGAGCCCGCGATAACAGCAGGCAAGCGCCTTACCATCTACGCTATGGCACTTATTTGGCAGCTTAGAAGCAAAGTCACAAGTCGCTTGTTAAAGCGATGGAACCTTTCTCTATTAAGTTTAATTTCCAGAAGAAATGATTAATTATAATCTTATATTTATTTACTTCGTATGTCTTTTCATAATAAAACAAAATATATTTTTTACATATTTCTAAACATTAATGACTTTAACAGCTGTAGCTTCAAAAAGTGACTGTAACATTGCAGAGAACATTTTTGAAAGCTGCAGAATTAAAAATAAGTAACCCAAGAATCGTATTTGGTATTAAATATGTCATTCCTATTGCAATCTATTTAATTTAAAATACCTCATAAATAGAAAAACCATTAATCGTTCTTAACAAGTAAAAGCACGTGGCTGTCAGAGATTAAGTCGATATTTATAATAGATAATATATGAAAATAAACAAATAAATAAATAAATTGTGATCGATTTTTTGCATTTTCAAATATCAGTATCGCATAATTAAAAGAGGTAGTGCAAAAGTGGATGAGCTAGTCTAAAGGATCGATATCGCAAATTTGGCAAATCATCGAATAGGTCCTCCCGATCTTTCTCCTTTAATTTTTACAATTTCTGAGAAATTAGCATATCTACGTGTAGCCCTTAATGTCTACTTTCTACGATGTCTAAACAACTTTTTTCGATAAAAGCAATTTTTCCGGCTTAAAAAGGCACTTCACGCGCCGTGTACCCGTACATTAATGTTCGTACGGAAGGAGAAAATCAAAATTAGCAAACGATGCTTATTTCTCAGAAATTGTAAAAATTAAAAGAGAAAGATCGGGAGGAACTATTCGATGATTTGCCAAATTTGCGATATCGATCCTTTAGACTAGCTCATCCACTTTTGCACTACCTCTTTTAATTATGCGATACTAATATTTGAAAATGCAAAAAATCGATCACAATTTATTTATTTATTTGTTTATTTTCATATATTATCTATTATAAATATCGACTTAATCTCTGTCAGCCACGTGCTTTTACTTGTTAAGAACGATTAATCGTTTTTCTATTTATGAGGTATTTTAAATTAAATAGATTGCAATAGGAATGACATATTTAATACCAAATACGATTCTTGGGTTACTTATTTTTAATTCTGCAGCTTTCAGAAATGTTCTCCGCAATGTTACAGTCACTTTTTGAAGGTACAGCTGTTAAAGTCATTAATCTTTAGAAATATGTAAAAAATATATTTGGTTTTATTATGAAAAGACATACGAAGTAAATAAATATAAGATTATAATTAATCATTTCTTCTGGAAATTAAACTTAATAGAGAAAGGTTCCATCGCTTTAACAAGCGACTTGCGAATTTGCTTCTAAGATGCCAAATAAGTGCCATAGCGTAGATGGTAAGGCGTTTGCCTGCTGTTATCGCGGGCTCGGGTTCGATTCCCGAAGACTCGTGCAATTTTTAAAAATTTTTTTTTCATAATGAATTTTTTTTTATTACCATTAATCTACTAGATTAAATAATAAATTAAGAAAATGAAATATTTTTAACAATAATACGTAACATATGAGTCTCAACAAAATTGATCAATTTTACGTAAAATTATCGCATTTCCTTATTTATTATAAAATCTAATAAGTTAATGGCTGCTTATAAATATTATTTTAATATTCATTCAACGTGGCCAGCTTTTTTATTATAGCTGCCAGAAAAGACATTTCTTAATTTGCTTCGGCTAGCTCGGCTTTGCTCGTTGGCTAAACGAACGAAGATCGAGCACGAGAAAGAGAGGTCCGAGAAAAGTATACCGCTCTCTTTCGTACTTCTACGTTCAACGAAGCTAGCCGAAGTCAAGCGACGGAAGCCGAGATACGTATACATCGCTGTGTGATCAGCGAGAAGGGACACAAGTGGGGATGTCTCACGCATGCCAGAATTTCCAGAAGGCTTTCGGAGTCGTAGTGAGCCTATGGTTGCATAGTGGGGGGAACGAATACCCGCGTTCTATCATCACTGCATATCGAGTGTTACGTACTGGGGAGTCGTGGCCGCCTATCGGTCGAGTTTCGGCTGACTTGGCACAACAGTCTAGGTCAATAGAAACGCCGATTGAGCATTGCGACTCACAGTACAATGAACTAAAATATTACACTCCGAGCGGTAAGAATGTAATGAATTGGCAAGATTTGGGGTGAATGATAGTATGTATAAACATAAGTTGGAACAGCAAATTTGTCACAAAACTATGTATTTTCAAGTATTACAATTGTACTTACAGTAAACGCTAAATTTGCTACAACAGCATTCGCAGGCTTATTTACTATTCGTCACAAGTATTGGAGAGACTAGACTCTCTTATGGTTGTGGGTTACTCGCACTAATTAGCTATGATCAGTTCGTAGTAGTTGTTGTTATCTCTCAGAACGGTACGTGTTAGGCACGATTGAAAGATGCACACTCGCGATGATTACTACACGACTTGTTTCGGATTGAATATTACTAGACTTAACTACCAGAACACGGCGACTAGGCAAGAGGTTTATTAGAATAAGGTGTAGTACTCTGCTCCCGTGGAACGAACACTAGAGTTACGACCTTTGAACGCGGATGATGCGGCAGCGGCTAAGCTTGCATAGAATAAGACTCAATCGGAGGGTTGCGGAATTCGCATATATATAGGAGGCCTAATAGGTCATGTGTCGTCAGTAACGCCATGATCTTTCGACACATGACAACCAAAAAGTCTCCACATCCACGGCCCATGCCTAAAGTTTTGACGCATTTCCGGAAGAGAATTCCGGGCGTCAGCAATGTGCAATACTACCGGTATTGCACACGGACGCGTGCGATCTACTTTAATTCGGCAAGGTGGCTGACCCCTACGTTACACGAGTAAAAGTACTTACGTGTAAAATGACATCAAACTATAAAAACGCTTTTTTTCACAAGAATTGTCAAAAATGATAGCACTTTTTTAAGGACGCCGAAACCACAGGGGTGCGAAGGTGCACCACGTATACTTTCCACAGATTCAAATACAACGGCTGTATAGCGACTGACACCAACCAAATGCTCGACAGTTGCAATAGTCTACAGACATAATTGTGGTACACTTTGGGAAATCGAATCGTTCCAAAATGTAAACACAATTTAAAGGTGCTTAGTTAGCTAGTGGACAAGACTTTTCCATATTGCGCAGCCTACCTGGCCTAGCACCGAGTCCCAAGCAATAAACAGAGGGAAATAAACCGACCGAAAATGACTAACCCTTATATACCTGTACTCGAATGATCAATAAAAATTCTAATTTTAATATTATTAATTAAACATTTTTAAAACTGTTATCAATATATTGCTTTTATTTTTAAGATGAGAATGAGCCCAAACACGAGGCTAATCGGACGATTATTTCTGTATTAGGTGTATCCTGTAGTTCATATTTTATTAAATTCTAATGAAACCATATTTTATTTTGTATATCTGTAATTTGGTAAATTCAAATATATATATATATATATATATATAACAATATAGCAGAAAGGATCGATGAACAGTTATCAGAGTTAATACGATGTCTAAGAAAATAGGACTTTTTTCAACCTTTAACAAAGGGCGAAAAGTAAATTATGTATAAAAATATTATTAAATGATGAATAAATACTTATTTAATTTAAATATACACTGCAGGCCAAACGTTTAGGATCACACGACAGAATTGTCAGAATGATATGCTCTTCTTTGTGCAAGCGGTTTAGCAGCCCTAGGAGTTAAAAGAAATTTAAAGATACCGCTGGAAAGCTTATAAAATTCCGCGTCCGACCATAATGATTTGATCTAAAAAAATCCAGTAGATGCCCATATTATAGAATAGAGATATCATACAATTTTTGATGTCTCTTTATATATGGATACTCAATTTCAATGACTTGCACCAGGTATAGTAATAGTCTTACGAAGTTGAAACTTAAGTATGTGAAAGCTTGAAACTTAAGCTTTCATTTAAGACCAAAAACATATATAAATTGTTATTTGGTCCGCAGTTATTTGACAATTAGTCGAGCAGTATGCGACCAGCATTTTGTCCGGAAAATATCTGCTCGCTAAGCTCTAAGAACAAATGCAGGTCGGTATAAGTTATGGGTGCCAAATGGGTACCACTTTTAATTTTTTTATTTTTATTATTAACAATACTACGTGTTCCAATTCAATCAATAAAAGTATAAATATGTTAATTGTATTTAAACTTTCATTGATTTATTTGAAACCGTAGAATAGTTGTTAACCAAATGAAAGAAAAGTTAAACGTGGTTCCCCCTTTTTGAACCCATAATTTATACAGACCTGAATTTACTTCAAGAGCTCAGCGAGCAGATGTTTTACGGGAAAAATGCTGGCCGAACACTGCTTCATTAATGATGTAATAATTGCGGACCTAATAAGAATTTATAAACGTTTTTTGACTTGCATGAAAGCTAAAGATTCAAGCTTTCACCTACTTGAATTTCAAATGCCTCAGACAATTATTATGAGCGGTGCAAGGAATTGAAAATTGATATCAATAATTAAAGAGACGTCGAAAATCTTGTCATGTTCCTCTCCTTGAATACAGACACCCATTAGATTTTCTTAGGTCAAATTAATGCAGTAGGATGCGGAATGTAATAAGCTTCACGACGATATCCTTAAATTTATTCTGTCTCTTAGGGTTGCCAAACTACACGCACTTAAAGGAGAGCCTGTCTTTTTCACAATTTTACCAAGTGGTCCTAAACTTTTGGCCTGCAGTGTATATGTAAGCATAATATAATACATATATTTGTATGTTCACAAAATCTGTGCATTTCGAAAGAAAAAAAGAAGTACAGACATCGAATTTTTCCTTTTAGAACATTCGGCGGCAAATAAAAATATTAAAAATCTTTGAAAGAATCAAAGCGTTAAATATAAATTTAGGGTGTAGCGTACTGCTAACTTTAAGAAAAATCTGCAACTTGCCTTATCTGCCGTCTAAATATATTAAAAAGGGATTTTCATATATAAAAGAAGAAATATATGATAGACAGAACCTGGACATAATGTTAAGGAAATTGATGATATATGCATTAAAGCAGTGGATTAAAAATACGGATCCCAAGATCTTAAGCATATATAGAGCAAAAGACACTACTAATAATCCTCAAGAGAGGTACCATCGAGCACTTAATAAATTATTAGGAGATCAACCATCATTTACTCAATTTTGCTGTAAGTATCTGATGTATATACATAGACGTTGCAACGCAGATCATTGAAAATATTTTGATCACAGCTTCTTTAGACAACTCTGTGTAAAAAATATGGAAAACATTTTTTTTCTATCTCATTCTGGATTTTAATTCATTGCTTCGATCTTTAGCTTATAGCCTATAACATTGCTGCAGACGACAGAGTGAGAAGGAGAGAATGCGAAGGTGAGAATGGAGGCAAACAATTTTATACCTTCCTAGCTCTTACCAATGAAGCAATATGATAGGCAAGACCAAAAAATCCAATAATTCATATTGATAGGGATAGAGAAAATTATCATTCCACTTTCTTCACTCAGAATGATCTAATAAAGATTTTTATTCAAAATATTTCCTATGATATGCGTTACACTGTGTTGATCACTAGTCCCATAGCTATAGTGTTATAAGATTATTCCTTTTCTTAAAAAATTTATATAATTTATGTCTAACTTTTTCAATAGATAAATTAATCCAGTTAATAAAAGAAGTAGATAGAGAAAGGAAGCAGCTGCTAAACAATAAAAAGATAAGGACCGTACAAATGAGGAGAGGACAAAGAATTTTTAATAAACATATAGAGGAAATTTTATGACAATTTGAAGAAGAGGTGACCGAGGATGAGGAAAGAGCAATCAAAAACTTTCTTACGCTTTCTTCTTTCAAAAAAGAAGAAACTATAAAGAAGATAAGAAGTTTATATAAATGCGATTGTAAATATAGACATATATATGCATATATCTAGATTTAATCGAGATATGCAAGAAGTTGTGCAGTACCAAGTAAAATGGATGGTGAAAAACTGAAATTATAGTATTATCTTAATACCTACTGAAAATCATGCGATGCACTTTAATTTATTAAATTGAAACTCAGGTTTTGATTTTACATTCCAGTAGTTTAACACTAGAGCTTATATGCAATTGAAAATCGAATTATGTAGTGCACGATTGGTTAAAAGTTAAAGTATTTTGGAAAAAGCTATTGAGATAAACCAAAAGAGTTACATGGAGAAAATTACAAATTAGCAATAAAAGAAAGTAATTTGAGTTGCATATGACCTACAGGTTATCAGTCAATGATAGTTCAATATTTTCATCATCAGCTCCCCTTAATTGGAACACCCTACAACTTTAATCTGAAATACTTTTCTATATCATATTATTTTTTATTCACAGTGAACCGCATTCAACGCATGCCTCCTTCTATGAAAATAGCTGGAAAAGGACCGGCTGAAACAGTATTTTTAAAAATGAATAACTCTTTTAAATAACCTAGCTACAATTTACTTATTTATTCTCCCTAATTATAAATAAATCATATCATTACACAGTTTTTTATTATCATTATACCATAATTTATGTATAAATAATTTAAGATTATTGATCAAGAAAAAAAGAAGAGTTAACAGAATTATAATTTGAAGATGAAACCAGGTTTTATGAAAGAAGTGCAAAATATGTATAACTTAAATATCACTCATTATGATTGGGAAATAGCTTACAGATATGTTTTATTTTCACAAATTAGCAATGGAATATTATCTACTTTTATTTAGGCGTAAACCTATTTAATAACAGCAGTTGGTTTACTGTATAGATGCAGTCCAGTTAAACTCATTTATTTATATAAATAAATTGTGGATATAATCACAAAATCGCTTATCGAAAGAGATATATACATTATCTCTGAAATAATGTTTCTAATTGTTTATATTCGCGGATATCCTTAGAGAAATATTACTTGCATCGCGCATATCTATATGCCGCTTTCGGTTTCATTTCACAATTTTTGAAGATATATTTTATGTGGAAATTATCGGAAATTTGTCATAATTAACAATGCAAATATACACCTGATGGGCATCTATTGCATTTTGCATATAATATCACAATAAATTCGAACATTATTATGAGAACATAAGCCCTGTGAGATTTCACGTTATTGCACAGCTGGTAATCTTTTCCTTTTCTCAATCTAAATAGTAATAACTGTAATCTATGGAAAAAGCTGAGTAAAAAAAATCAATATACCATAATTTAGCAAGTAAAATAGTATATAGGGGTAGTCAAATGGTTTCCAATACAATTTTTATTTTTGGCACAAATCATATCATCAGGCACATACATTTATAAAATCTATTACATGCCATATATAATTATTGTGACAAAATCATTTGAAACGATCTTATATTTTCTTGCTTGAAAATCCGTTTATCCTACTTAATCTAGGACTAGCATATTGACTAATCCATATATTATCAGAACTATGCATGCTTTATGACTATCTGCTATAATATAAAATCTACTCCCCCATGGAAAAATATATATTTCAAAATATAAATGAAAAATGTAAAAAATATATTAATAAATATATGTTCAATTATACGAGATTTGGCCGAAAAATTATAGTATAATATATATTCATGTTCATAATTTTAATTATATGCATGAATATATATTATAGTATAATTTTTCGGCCAAATCTCGTATAATTGAACATATATTTATTAATATATTTTGTGGTATCTTTAAATATACTTTATGATATATCACGAATATATAATCAATATATAAGAAATGTAGTTTATAAAATATATGTATTAATTTTTTATTATATGTACTGTTTATTATTATTTATACAATTCATATATGTATATATAAATTTACTGGGGTTTCTGCTGATGGCGAAGCTGATTCAGTTTGTTATTTAATGCTGTCCCCAGAATACTAGCATTATATACCACTGGATGTGCTGCCTTTACTGCATCTAGAAAGATTTAAATTTAAAGTATTGAAAAATCGGTCATAAACTATGTAAACAGATACACAGCAAATTTAACTTAAAAATCATTAAAGATTTTTGGATAGATTAATATTATTACCTTTTATTGCTTTTAGTTTATTTGGGTCTAATGCTGTATGTACAGAAACTTTATCCTCTCCCTCGGTTTTTATTTTGGGAGCTCCACCTTTTAAATTACTCCGTAGCAGAGTTTCCAAAGGAAATGAGGCCATCATCAATGCTATTGCCATCCCTGTATAGCTGTTCCTTGTTTTGGCGAAATTCCATTGATTTTCAGTAATTTTAATTCCGCTTCCTTTATAAATTTCAACCTAAAAAGTTAAAGATTATATAATAAATTAAATTTATATACCTTTGACTCTTATAAAGTATTAAATGACATGTATTTACAAACTAAAGAAGCATTAACAGTCAACATAAAACTGAATCTCATATTAAAAAATTGTAGATTTATTCAATACAAATCCAGAAAGTGCGAATACCTTATATGAACTTTTACTTAATTTTCTCAGATGATGCGTGCATATAAATTTTATTTAAATTTTTTTTGTAATACATTTACCATTTTTTCGTTTTCGTCTTCATCCTCACTGCAGTTCTTATAGCTTCCCATTTTTTTTAAATTTGTATAATTCCTTTTTAGCTCTGCTACATCTTTTTCTAGCTGCATAATTTTATCACTTTGTTCTTGCATAGCTAAAAATAAATAAATAATTTAATAAATATTTAATAATTATGAAAAAATATTTACGCTTTAATAATAAAGAAATGGCCGTTATTATAATGTATAACGAATAATCTACTATGTTTTAAAATCTTTCAAGAAAAATAAATAATTAAAATTTATTTTGAGGCAGATAGTAAAAATTTACTTTATAAAAGAAGTATGCCTAGACAATACATATATGTTTGTGTATATCAAAACTTATCGTGTGTATGTCGAGTCATTACAATGTATCTGGGCCCAGAGTGTAAAATTTCTTTATCATCAAAATGTGCGTAATTTTATATTGCTTAAACTGATTGACAATTTACTTTTACTCAATTCTTTGTAATCTGGAAAGGCTGAAACTTGGCTCTCTTTGGGTTTTGAGTTTGACCACAAATTGTCTCTCCTATCCCATGCATTTAATTGTGCAGAATTTTCACTTGCTTCATAACGAGGCTTCTTGCTTATTTCTTTTAATTCCTGCAAAAATTTGAAGCAAATAATATACAGATGAAACAAAACTGTACAAACACATAGATTTTATTTCTAAGAAATGCATTTTTTTGCGCATTCATTGATCGTTTTCTACGATTAACATTAGTATTTTATTTTGCACAGCATATTTTTAGAAATTTATTATTAATTTCATAAATGATAATAAATTTTAAAAAAAATTGCTGCGTATAATAAAATACTAATGACAAAACAGAGAAATAATTAACAACCGATAATAAAATTTAAGTATATAAACTGCAAGTATAAAGCACATGCTATGTCAATCATAGAAACTAGTTAAAAAAAAATCATAGTAACCATAGTAATTTTTAAGAAAGTCATATATTTTACTAACAATATCCGAATCCTCAGTACTGCTTGTATCCATGGAATGGGGATTATCGTCTGAGGTGTTTTCTTCAAGGCCTTGATTGCTGCATCGTAGTGATTTGACACCTTCTATAATCTGCAATGTATTTTCCAATTCTTCTTGTTTTTCTGTAATAATCGCATTTCATTAAAATGATACAATAATAATTAATCAGTAAGATAAGACTTCAAAAAAATAATTAATATATACCTGATATTTGAATAATCAGCCCATCAAATAAATTCCAACCTCCTTTAGGCCTTTTTCTTCCGTTTCGCCATTCTATGGCATATGGAATTTTCTTGCATTTATAGTCGGAATTATATTTACAAAAGTCAAAGTTTCTTATCCATTCCACTGGCACATCAGTGGAATACGTATTTTTCGCAGTTCCTTCCGTCCATTTGACTAAAGCAAATAATTTCTTATGTTTGCTCAAATTTTTCGATTTAGACATCTTGGTTACTTTTCTAATGTGCTCTACGTAGAAAACAATAGTGTTCAATTGTTTAGTTTGAAAACTGATAGTAATGGATATTTCCAATCGCATAAAGGCGGCTGCTCATTACTATATCGCTGTATAGTATATTAAATGAGTCCAACGACAAAACATTATTGTACATATGATACGACATCTGATTCGCGCCACAAATCACAATCCATTCACATTTATTATGCACCAATATCTAATATTTTATAGATATAGGGTATTCCACATAAAACTTAGGCTTTTAGATTTCGTATTTAGGACTTATTTATCTAAAATACAAATGACTAAAAATGTATTTTTAATTCTTGTTATAATTCCGAATAATTTTACTACAGCGGAAGAGGAAAAACTAATGGCTGAACCGGTAGAAAAAAAAGGCGTGGGTCTTATAACTGTTTTAATTATCACAAAAGCAAAGCATCAATTCCACAGCGAACTCAAAGACGCCATAGAGAAAGATTGTATGGGTATGTCCAAAATGCGCAAATATATGCAACTAGGATGGTGACAAATTTCTAATATAACGATATACACATAATTGTTTTCCTTATCGTAAAACTCATCCATCCATAAATAAATCATTATTACACAGTAATTAAATCGTTAAGAAGTTATTATTTTATTTCTTTCAATTTGCAGAAAAAGATTTCTTGCTTCATTATGTACGCCTCTCACAAATACTGCTGATAATTCTACAGAAGAAGTCACTCTTTCTGTAAGAACACATTCATTTTATTTACAATTATAATTGATAGAAAAAAGTAAAAATCATATTGTTTTTATATAGAAAGTAAATAATACTACCAACTATGATGAAAACAATGAAGAATTTATGACAAGTGAGAGCGAAGGGATTAATGTCAATATTAATGATATAGACCCATTGATAATAAGTAACAATAATGACCAAGATATTGAAAACGATGAAAATAATTATGAACAGGGGAATGAAAATGAATGTACAAACTCTACATTTAATTCCCAGCTATCCGAATATCCTATTGAAGATTTAATTAATAGCTTAATTATAATGGCTTTGAAGCAACGTCATAATTTAACTCACGCAGCAGCTGAAGATGTATCAAAATTGATGAAAACACAAAACTCCTACGAAGGAACTGATTTTAATTCATACCATTCGAAAAAGTTGCTTGAATCCTTCGCAACAACTATTTTAGTTTATCATTTTTGTAATAAGTGCACTATTATTATCGGCAATCACAATCACAAGGAAGCTACTGCTACGTTTAGGAAACTGAAGTTTTTTCATTGTGAAATTTGTGAAGAAACCATTAACGTCGATAAAAATATAAAAGCAGGAAATTTTTTTCTTTTTATGTCGCTGAAAGAACAATTAAAAGACTTTTTTGAGGGATCGGCATATGAAACTTTATATAAAGATTTACGTTGCAAAAAAAGAACATATGCAATTGAAGATATTTATGATGGGCGATCATATATAAATCAAGTAGATGATAATGCGATAAGTATTAACTGCAACATTGATGGTGTTCCTGTTTTTGAAAGTTCGCAAAAATGTATTTACCCGCTAATTTGCACTATTAATGAACTTTCTCCAAAAGATCGTCGACGTTATGCAATGATAATTTCTCTTTGGTTTGGTCAAACAAAACCTAAAAATATGAATGAGTTTTTAAAACCATTTATAGACGAAGCTAAACTGTTGTATCACCAAGGATTTTCTTATGTAAGAAAGGTAATTTTATATACCAAGAAAGTAAAAATACTAATGTTTATATGCGATTCTGTAGCTCGACCATTAGTAGTAAATGGAGCTCAGTTTAATGGCAAATTTGGGTGCAACTTATGCCTTCACAAAGGTAAATGTGTTAAAAAAGGAAACGGACATACAAGAATATATCCTGTAAATGCACAACACAGCCCTTATGGCGAAGGACTTAGGACGCATTCACAAACTTTACAAGATGCAAAAAATATGTCGAGAGGAATGAAAGGCGTTTCAATACTTTTTGAAATTCCTGAATTCGATATCGTTACTGGTGTCGATGTTGACTGGATGCATGCTGTTCTACTTGGCGTATGCCGTCAATTTACTAAATTATGGTTTGATTCATCTTATCATGGACAAGAATTTTATTTCAAACCACTGTTGAAAGATATGGATGAACTTTTGCTTTCGTTTTATCCATCATTAAAAATTTCCCGAACTCCAAGGAAAATGTCAGATTCCATTCACTGGAAAGCTCATGAATGGGCTATATTTTTATATTTTTATAGCGTACCTATTTTAAAAGTTTTATTTCCTAAGAAATATTTTCGTCATTGGTGTTTACTTGTAGATGCAATATCAATTTTATCTAAATCCTCAATACTAATTTCTGAAATTGAGTACGCCAGAAATTGTTTACTTTCGTTTGTCAAAAAATCAGAAATATTGTATGGAGAAGAAAATATTTCATTTAATTTACATCTTTTAACACATTTATGCAACAGTGTTATAGAATGGGGACCTCTATGGGCTCATAATGCATTTATATTTGAGGATTGCAATCAGGAAGTATTAAAATACATTAAAAGCTCTAATGGTGTGCCTTTACAAATTTGTAACGCTTATCGAGAGCATATTGTTATCAAGAAACTTAGGGTAATATGTGATGAACACTTAACAATTAATCAAAAGCTATTTCTATCTAGAGTTATCGATGAAAAATTTCATCCACGTTCTGCACTCACGATAGAAAATATTGTTATGTTAGGTAGCCCTAATACATGTACAGAATTATGTCGACGTTACTTTTTAGCGTTTTCGCGAAGAAATATACAATTTCAGTCTAATACTGTTTTTCAATTTTATGAAAGAATTATCATAAATGATGAGGTAATACACTCAAAAAAATATACAAGGCCAACAAAACGTCGTAGCTATTTTGTTCTTTTAAAAGATGAAGAAATCTTTTCAATTGAAATATTTGTAGTTGTTAATACTAACAATCTACAGCAGCTGTATGCTATTGGTTATTATTATTTAAGGCAAAATAAGCCTTTAGTATCAAATTTTAAATTAGATCATTTAATTCCATTAATTGGTAGCGATAGTAATCTTTCTGTGATTGATGCTAAAGATATTTGCGAAAAAATTACTTTAGTAGAGATTGAAATATTTAATTTATGCATAGCTTGTGTTCACCCAAATAAGTTTGAATTTCTTGAATAAATATTATTGTTAAATTTGTATCAAACATGTATTTAAAAATAACCATATTTACTACATGTGAATATATATAAAAATAATATTTTGTGAAAAAAATGTAAAATATATATTTCTATATATATAGTATGCTTATATTTAGTACTTTTAAACTTTATATAGCATACATTATAGTTTTAATATAAAGTAAATTATATTTTTAATAAATTTTTAAATATACTTTAAAATACATTCAATATTATAAAAAGTATTGTGGCATTAATTTAAAATAAATTATATTCTTGAAAAGATTTAAAATATAATTTAAAATACATTTAATTATATAGAAATTAATATAGTTTTTATTTAAAATAAAATACATTTTCTAATATATTTTAAATGTATTTGAAAATTCATTTAATAATGTAGAAGTATATTACATTTTTGATATATTCTTTGGTATATTTTAACATATATTTAAATAAATATATTTTAAATTACAATTTCTTTATATTTATCAATATAATATTATATAACTTTAAAATATAATGACATAAATATATTTATATGGATTTATAAAAATATATTATTCAATATATTATTCTTCTTTGAAATATATAAAAATATATTTTTATACATTTTTCAATATATATTTTTCCATGGGGGCTATTAAAGTGTCAACTATGCACATTTAACAAAACCAGACTTACATTTACTAATTGTATAACATTCCATTGTATCATTCTTTTGTCTTTAATGAATGATATTTCAAAAATCTCTAACATCTCAAAATTTGTCAAATTAAGTTGTTCTATGCAATTTTCAATCTCATAGTTTTTCATGTCATAGAAAGTAAACTATTGGTAATGTGCACGGTAAAACCTACTGAGAAAGTCAAATTCTAAATTACATCTCTTCCCCTAGGTGACTTGTTTAAACTAGTTTTATTATCATAAGGGAAGGACTTTCATAATAGTTAATAGTAATTTTAGGTATGGAAAATGTTTGCATAGTAAGGCAAATTGTAATCCTCTTGTCGAGCTAACTCCATCAAGCCATTCCATGAAAATATTGATAATATAAAGTGCTGTATTTTCAAGTATATAAGTTCGCATCATTTAAGTTACTCTACACATATATATTAGCTAATAACAAATAATGTAATTTAATGATTCAAGAATTTTATACAACGTTGCTTCGCCTATTAATATTTTTTCAGTAATAGCTAAACCATCTTCAATTGCCACTTACATAATAGCTCTAGTATCCAAAAGTACAATAAAAATAAGATTTTTTTAGGATATGAGAGAAAAATAATAGGCAAGGAGCAACGTTTACCAGATATATATACCTATGACCTTATACATATATTTTTTCATGATACCATAATCAAGCTCTTAATATCAATGCAATTGTGAAGTAACCTGTGCTTGGTAGCACATTGCATTTGAAGTGTACACTTAACGGAGTAACACTCTGCTATTTGTTTCCATAAGTAGTGCAGAATCTACCAGAAAAATGTTAAGGAGGATACACACTCTTCGCTCCCAGAAAGAAAAACCTACAACCATACTTCCAGGAGGCCTTAAAATCACTGGCGCAGGATAATCCAACGGGGTGAATAGAAAGTCAGTGTTATATAATTAACCTTGCAATGGCATTTCTAAAACTTGACATGGACCAGTTTCAAGCTTTATTCAGGAAACGCATCCACTGCAATTCTAAATGTTACTACAAATTACATGATCTATCAAATTTAGAAACATTTAAAAACTGATATCTCGAATAAGATAAAAACCTCTCAAAAACTGCTTCAAATTGATCTCAGCAGCTTTAAAATTGGCAGTAACATTGAATCATATTTTCTTCTTTTTCATCTCTGGCAGGTACTTTTCTCTGTCCAGAATAACTTATTCCATTAATGTCACTCGAAACTGCTGAACTGGTGAACGATGAAAAAATTTCATAATTGGCGGTTTTCCTAAAATATGATAAATTTGCCACACAGAATAATATTCTCTTTGTTTTAAAAGGATTGATGAGATTGCACGATAAAATTTTATACTTATCTAATAATTTTATTTATTTTATCCATAACCCTTCTCCGACAAAGTGCATGAAATTTATCTTAGCAGCTTCAAAATTGTCAGTAACAGTGATTATATTTTCCTCTTTTTTATCTCTGACAGGTACTTTTCTCTTTCAGAATAACTTATCCCATTAATTTCACTCGAAACTGCTGAACTGGCGTATGATGAAAACATTTCATAATTGGTAGTTTTTCTAAAATACGATAAATTTACCACACAGAATAATATTCTCTTTGCTTTAAAAGTATTGATGAGATTGCAAGATAAAATTTTACACTTATCTAAAAATTTTATTTATTTTATCCATAACCCTTATTACCTTTTATATCCGCTGTTCCAGTCGTGTTGCAATTCACACATACACATTCAAACAGAAATGTCAAACGAGTAGTTGCGTTCCAATTTAAGCGAGCGCTGACATGAGAATTACTCATATACCAAAAATGTATAGAAATCCGCACGCATTCTAATGGCCTAGGGATTTTTCGGAGAGAATTCCCTCTACCGAAACGATTGTGTCTATGGGCGGAGGATGAGTCGCCGAGACCGGAAACGCTGCTGGATGTCCTAGTGAGCAAGGATGAGTGGGCGGAATTCCGCACGTTTTGCAGGTTGACTATTATGAAGGACGACATGGTACGGGAGCTGGAGATGAGCGGATGCAACGTAGACTCCAGCAACCGGAAAGAAGCAGGAGGACACTCGTGAAGAGTGGTAAGGGGAAGATGATGGAGGAAGGTCGGTAAAGGCGAAGGTAAATATGCGGACCTAAGCATCGAGGGTCATGGCATTGCATCTACAATGCCAACGCAAGGGAAAGGTTAGGTCGGGCAACCGACCTAATCTGAAGGGTAATGATAGGCGGAAGGTTAGGGCGATGCATGCCTTCGGTGGTTCCGCACTAACCTTCCAAACTAAGCCCAGTGCAGGGGTTTTAGTGGGTAAATGCTCCTGTGTTGAACCGCCATGCGGGGGAGTCCCACATAACCTAACGCGGGTGACTGTCCTTTTCAGGGCACTGCCCTTTTCAAAGCGGTCGCGGGGGAGGTATGCATAAAGCATTTCCCCTTCACTTAAAATAGTAAAACAAAGGGGGTTGTGCTACGGCCGCCATCTTAAAAGAGGGGTAAATTTATATATAGAAATAAGGATATCTTAACCAATAGAAACCGCAGAACATTGTTTTTGTTTAGTTTTATAGAGAAAAAGAAGATCTAAAAGTTTTATTTGAAGTATTTCTTTGTAACTATCCTTTAAAAAAAGTTATTAAAAAAAAATAATAAAAATTAGAGGATTGTTTTGTTTTCCCTCCATTGTCTCTCCCCCCCGTTGATTCTAATAAAAAAAAGGTTAAAGTAAATGTTGTAGAGCACTAAATTTTCTACAATTTTCATTTTTTAAATTGTGAAGTGGCTAAATCTATGCGGCTTGGCAGCATCACAAGCATAATTATTGAAACTCCTCGCCCTCTCGTCTACGCCCCATGGGGTCATTATTTTAAATAATGTTAATCGGAACATTCGTTGCTTCCTCGATTACCGTTCTACGAGTCTGTTAAACTAAGATTTTATAGCCCAAGGTCAGGAGAGGCTCCATGACCGCTGCGGAATCCAGCCACCACTAAAGGTCAGAAGTCTCACTTATCCAATAATATTGCTTTTGTTTATCTCACCGGCCACCAATGATATTTAGTCCTATGTCGCGATGCGCTGGTGGCTTTCTTTTCGTGCCTTATACACCCTATGGTTCATGGTTACTTGTACGGCGTGCCGATCAGAGTGGAGGCCTTGCCTCTCTTCACCGCCCATCCATCGCCAGCTCCAGGAAGGATGCCAATACCACCTCAATCGTCAACAAGAAACTCCGCAGTTTCGCACTCTCACTTTCCGGACCCCCAATGGTTGTCGACCCTCCACCCAACAGGACTGGGACTGAAGAAGAAACTAACTATCGCTACACCAGGCCACCTAGGCCTGGATTAAATCAAAGTCCTCTCGATATGAGGCATAACGATAATAAGATGGATCTCGCAGTTCCTTTTTCTCGCATAACGGACCCATAATGACTTTCGACCTCCACCCGATGAGACTTGGACGAAGGGCAGGCTGACTGTTGCCTGCTCGGGCTCTCTCAGAGCGTTTATCCATAAGTGGACTCCTGAACAACCTCAGCCTAAGTCTCCTGTTACCGCTGCCGCCGACGAAAATATTTAGTCGTCCCGGACAAAATTGATTCCGGACGACAGGAAAGAAGAGACTAATCTAATACTGCGGATCCTCGTGAATCTTCGGTGATCCGATCGATATCCGAACCTATTAATGACTAGGTGGGGATGATCGTGAGGTACTCAGATCACTGTATCGCTCTGGGAGTCGAAATTTGGCACTAGTTGGAATCCGACGTGAATCTGGAGCTTCTCGAACCTGACCTGCGACCGTTTCCAGGAGCCTAGTCGAATCTACCGGACCAACGTTGTCCTGGGGAAAAACTACCGTATGCGAGAGGAAGAGTTTGAGGTGAAGAATATGGAAAATTGAGCAAATCGGTGAGTGCCTCCCTCGGGTCGACCATGCCAGTAATTGCCTACTTTCTTTATATCGAGTCATTTATTGCAATATGCCGAAAATCCTTTAATTCTTGCTTGCGTGTGATCATGGCCGTGAATTAGAAGACGAATCGTTGGAATAAAGTTCAAAGTAGAGTATCGGGAAGTAAGCTGGGGAGAAACTAATTATTTCTTCTTCTAGTTAATTATCGTTGGCGGTGTCGCGCGTCGAGGCCTACCTGTCGTAGGCTCGACATAATTGTCGATTTATTTATCGAGTCTTGCCGAGACGAAATTGCCGGAGTTTTGTATCGTTTAACGGATTGATAGTTCAAGATTGAGTGTCACTGGACATCAACTCCGTCTCCAGCTCACTCTCCATTTGAGGGATATGTTCTCCGCTTTTGAGGCATGTGAGATTTGTAACAGATATTCGTGACGAGTAATTGACGGTATAGGTGTTTGGCCGTAATCATAGGCCATATTCACCACCTTTTCTTTAAAGCTTCTTGTATCTTCCTGCTGTATCTCCACTTTACGTTATCTTGGGTTGGCAGGATATATTTTGTATTTTACTAGCATTTCGCTTGTATGTTTCCGTAAAGAGTGGATACTTATAATCCTTTAATAAATTAACGTAAATTGTAATAGAATGTGGCGGGCCAATCTATTTACGAATTTCGACTTCTCGTTCTTATGATTTGGAATCTGAGGTGTTCTCGATCATTGTAAAATAGCTTATTTTGTTAATAAACCTCAGAATTTTCCTGGGTAAATCGTGCCTTTTCCTTTATTCGAATTTTACCTAATTATTTAATGATTCTCTTATCAGCTTTAGCGAAAACCTCTCTTAACCTGACCCCTCTCCATTATCCAGAAAGGGACCAAGCTAGCCCAGCCTTTTTGGGGAAAAACTTTACTGTATCGAAGAAGTCATTTTCGTGGAGAATAACATACTAGAGAAAACTGGTCTACGTGGACTTGGCGCCCAACCTATCGTTCATTGAGATCTAGTTTTAGAGCATTCGAAGAGGGACGTAGAGAGAATCGCGTATTAGTTTTTGGCGGTATCGTATCATCCCCAAATACCATTTATAGAGTATCCCGAATTTTGCTCTACGCGGCAAGTTTTATCACCAGGATTTTTGCAGCGTAACAAAATATTTACGTACTTTTATAAATGTAGAAAATAAACAGCAATATAATAACTATAAAATACTATTTTAATTTTGCCCTTTTCTCCCGTGGTTCTTCCTTAGTATAGCATTCATTATATTAGCATAATTCGATGATGTGTTAAATGAGTAATATTCTGTAAAATTCGAAGTGTTGGTGTGTTATTATATATAGTCTGAGGATAAGGAAATGGGGAAGGGGAGCAATATATAAGAAGTCGAAGTGTAAGCCTGATTGTATGAAACGTTCTTACTTCTAAAGTAAATCTGAAACTAATTAGTTGCAGTATAAATTAATACATCTTTGAGTGATTGTGTTTTCATTACCACAATTAAATTGTGAATTTTTGACAAGTTAATACAAGGGAAAAGTAGTCGAAATTGCTGGAAGGATATTGTTAAAGAGAATTACAACGAAAATCAGCAGAATATCGAAAATTAACGGAAAGAACCAAGTTAGTCTGAATTACTATATTTGACTATTGTCTTTGTTCACATATTTTTGTAAATCTTTATATATACACGAAGACATCATTATGAATAACAATATAATGTAAATTATATAATGTAAAATCTCTATTCAGTAATTTTTGATTAGGAGTTTTAATTTCTACATTATTCGAAATACAAGGTTTATGTTTCTTAGGAGATATAAGTCTATTTCTTAAGAAACATAATTTTAAATTAAAATACATCTCCATTCTACTTGCTAATATAATATAAATAAATCATTTTCTTTTAATAATAAAATTTATCTATGAAAATACATGGAGGAAAATTGTTAACATCAAATTAATTATAATTATATAATGTACAAACACTAAACAGTAGTTCATGATTAGTAGTTTCTTATACATTATTTGAAATATAATATTTATGTACGTCAGGAGATCTAAGTACATTTTCTAAAAAGTTAAATTTTAATTTAAATAGTATCTCCATTACTTGTAAAATAATGAATAAGTATTTTTGTTAAATAGTAAAATTCCTTTACAAAAATATTTATTAATTATTTTGCAAATAATGGAGATACTGTTTAATTTAAAATTGAGCTTCTCAGAAAATGTACTTAGATATCCTGACATACATAAATATTATATTTCAAATAATGTATAAGAAACTACTGATCATGAACTACTGTTTAGTGTTTCTACATTATATAATTATAATTAATTTGATGTTAACAATTTTCCTCTGTGTATTTTCATAGATAAATTTTATTATTAAAAGAAAATGATTTATTTATATTATATTAGCAAGTGAAATGGAGATGTATTTTAATATAAAATTATGCTTCTTAGGAAATAGGCTTATATCTCTTAAGAAACATAAACCTTGTATTTCGAATAATATAGAAATTAAAAACTCCTAATCAAGAATTACTGAATAGAGATTCTACATTATATAATTTACATTATATTGTTATTCATAATGATCTCTTCGTGTATATATAAAGATTTACAATTAGTGAAATTGAGGCTTTACAAAAATATGAGAACAAAGACAATAGTCAAATATAGTAATTCAGACTAACTTGGTTGTTTCCGTTAATTTTCGATATTCTGTTGATTTTCCTTGTATTCCTCTTTAACAATATCCTTCCAGCAATTTCGACTCCTTTTCCCTTGTATTAACTTGTCAAAAATTCACAATTTAATTTTGGTAATGAAAACACAATCACTCAAAGATGTATTAATTTATGCTGCAACTAATTAGTTTCAGATTTACTTTAGAAGTAAGATCGTTTCATACAATCAGGCTTACACTTCGACTTCTTGTATATTGCTCCCCTTCCCCATTTCCTTATCCTCAGACTATATATAATAACACACCAACACTTCGAATTTTACAGAATATTACTCATTTAACACATCATCGAATTATGCTAATATAATGAATGCTATACTAAGGAAGGCCCACGGGAGAAAAAGGCAAAATTAAAATAGTATTTTATAGCTATTATATTGCCGTTTATTTTCTACATTTGTAAAGGTACGTAAATATTAAAAATATGAAAATTGTAGAGAATTTAATGCTCTACCACATTTACTTTAACTTTTTTTTATATTAAAATCAGCAGGGGGAGAGATAATGGAGGGAAAACAAAACAATCCTCAAATTTTTATTAGTTTTTCTTCAATAAATTTTTTTAAAGGAAAGTTACAAAGAAATACTTCAAATAAAACTTTTAGTTCTTCTTTTTCTCTATAAAACTAAACAAAAACAATATTCTGCGGTTACTATTGGCCAAGATATCCTTATTTCTATAAATTCACCCCTTTTTCAAGATGGCGGACGTAGAACAGACCCTAGGTGTTCGAACTTTGCGGATTCCGATTCTCCGGGAGACAACCTTTCAAATAAATAAAAAAAAAACATTGAAGTATTTTTTGCAATTCACACAATTTTCTAATTTGACTGGACTACAAACCTTTTGCAAATTAGGATGGATAGCTTATCTAACCTTTTCTGATGTTAGCGTTTATTTCTGTAGTAAAATCTGCTCAATCTATGACTTGTTTTTACACTAATTAATACAAAAAAACATAATTTCAAATAAATTATTTGTAATATCAAATGAGTAACTCGGAATTATTTGCTTCTAATCATGGAATTGTAATCAGCGATCCCGGAAACTATTATACGGCCAATGATTTTCAAAATATATGTTTATCACAATAAAGCGCCCCTGTAAGGGTTCAAAGGAACACCATGTTTACAGTAAGTCCAATTTTAAGATCCCACCTTAATTCATTTTTTCATTATTTTATTGTAAATAAAAATATGTAAAACAAAAGTTATTTAACAATAAAGGAGACACATGACAATTTCGTTAATTTGGCTGTCAAGTCATTTGAAAACTGCTTGCAGGTCAACTTGGGTTTTTTCATAAATAAACATTAGTATTCTTTATTATATAATCTTTGTAGCTAATTTGAAGAGCTTTGCTAAACCCTGTTTTAATTTTAAAATTGCATCCACTCGCTTATAAGATATTTCTATTCGAAAGTATATATACTTGGATTATTACGTGTGATGTGCGTAGCTGTTACGCATAATCTACAGCTAAGCTCACACAACTGCATGTAAACCTAAATATATATATCTCGTAAATAGAGGATAAATTGAAAACATTATGAAATACTTTTAGAAAGTTTTTGAAATAAGCTACAGGAACATGTAGTAAATTATATGGTATCCTATTGTTAAAAACCAGAAGCTGGCATTCGTATAGCCACAAATTATTTTTCACGTTAAACCAATGATACCACCTCCTGTCCTTCCCGACGTTAAACACTTTTTAATTGATGTTATGTTTGCAATCAACAATAAAAAATATTGGAATATGACTCTAAAACAGGACATTTGGTATATAAATATTTTTAAAAATATACAAATAAGCTAATGGAAATAGTATTAAGCGAAAATAAAATGAAATATATGTCATAAAATTGCATCGGATAGCAATATGCTACACGGAGAGAATATTACAGTACAATTTAGCGAAAAACACAATCAGTTTTACTGTATTTTAAAGTATGGTTGACATAAGTCTGCATTACTGTACATTTTAAAGTCTACACAGTAAAAACTCGAAACCACGAATATCTATTGTGTATATCACTGATTTTTGCAAGAAAGCATGGGAAATTTTACTGTGGTTCCAACAGTAAAAGCTATAGTAAGAATTAATACTTGAATTTTTACTGTGTTAGCACTGCAAATCTTAAAATCGAAAAGTATGCCCCCCCCCCCCCATTAACACATTTTTCATTGACATGAAAAGCCCTATTATATCACAGTAGCATATATATATTTTTTTATTTGATTTATAAGTGTTTATACAGGGTGTCCAGTTAACTATGGCCAATCCGGGATATTCGGATAGAGGGTAAAATTTCGAGTAACAAAGTTCGAAACACTTTGTGGATAGCATCCTTAATTAAAAAGTTATTAGCAATTAAAGATCCTCAGTTTTAATTGGATTTGCTTAGACGGAGGATTCTATTGGTCGCATTGTTAGCCCATAAACGCTAAGTTCAGTAAAAATTAATTCTAATGCAAACATACGGGCACAGGGGTATGACACTCCTATATATTCGGAGGGGATCAAGTTAGTTCCAGGAGAAAAGGCTGGGGTTTAGATGGCGCAGCGGTCGCCACGCTTAAACGCGTAGTGCGCCGGCGCAATCAGTTCGTCTGGCTCGACTGTTTGGCGCGTTTTGGCTACACTATTCAAAATTGAATCTTGTACACACACAGTTTCTGCTTCCTTCTTCTATCCAATATCGAAAATGCATCCCACAAAATAGATTCATGTACATCTCAAAGGGAAACAGTCACTGTACTTGTACGTGATTCAATTTTGAATAGTATACTACGTAACGCCCCTCTACTGATGTTTTCAGCATTTCGATGAAATTCATGTTGCTAGCTTTTATTTTGTCAAAATTTTCTATCATTGATTAGAAATGTCTATATTTTATGTAAGTGTAATTTATTTGAAATTTGAAACATAAATTATGGAAATATCAAAACTTTAATCGTTTTTATTATCTCCCTTATATATGGATAATATTTACGAAGTTTAAGGATTCAATTATGACATATGGATGTCGATAGAAATAATTAAGCTTTAGTTTTTAATACATAAAAGCACACTCGTATAATTAACATAAGTTATTATCGCGGTATAAATGAAAGAGTAAAAGTTTTATATAAATTGTATGGGGAAGTACCCTAAGCTCGGACAATCCCTAAGATCGGACACTATTTGATTTGATCATTTGAAGCCCCCCACCTTTTGACTATCATCACTATTAGAACAAAGCTGTCACGTGTGCTACGCGGTAGGTTGGGCGTAAGCGTGTCGAAGCCTGTTAACAAGCAAGAGCGTTCGCAAATTTTTCATCGCATAATATCTTGTCGCAAGCAATATTTAGGTGTTTGTAAAAGCCACTAACATTTGAAAATTGAAACAACCAATACTACTTATTGTTACTAGGTATGTCACCTTTTATATTCCTTTCCTATTTTTAAGATTGATCAAATCCTTTAAGACCAGGCAAAATTTTTGTATGAATCCAAATTTCCTTAAAACCGGACACCTGAAAGATCCCCTAATGTCGGACAAATTAACATTTATGATTTCTTAATTCTAGTGACTCGTATCGAATATTTGTTCAAATTAAATATGAGTAGACAACGTGAAAAGACTCAGTCAGTTGATAAATAAAAAAATACTGCGTTCTACATGAAAAAGGCTATTGATAAGGTTCTAAGTAGAGAATTATCTTTACGAAAATCATCAATAATTTATAATATTCCTAAGAGTACACTGCATGATTATATAAAAACATTAAAACGAGGTGAAGAAATTAAATTATTGGTTAAACGAGGAAGATTTGAGCCAACTTTTAACGAAAAATTTGAGCAAGCTTTAGTAGAACACGTAGTTGACATGTCAAATAGATGCATGCCTCTCACTCGGAAAGAATTTTTAAAGCTCGCTTTTGACCTTGCCGAAAACTTGAAATTGGATCACAGATTTAATAAAACCACGAAATCTGCTGGTCAACACTTCTACTATGATTTCATCAAACGTCATCCTGAGATAAGTCTAAGGAAACCAGAATCTACAAGCATTATGAGGGCTGTAGGCTTTAATAAGCCACAAGTAGATCGGTTTTTTGAGAATCTCAAAAATCTCTACGATAAATTTAATTTTGGTCCATCTAATATCTTTAATTGTGATGAAACTGGTGTTAGCACTGTTCACAAACAGATGAAAGTAATGACGTTAAAAGTTAATCGTCAAGTTGGCAAACTAACATCTGCAGAGCGAGGCAAAAATGTGACAGTTTTGTTTTGCATGAGTGCTGCCGGTTATTTTATCCCTCCTTATTTCATATTTCCTCGGCAGAGGGTCAATGAGAGACTAATGATCAATGCTCCATCAAATAGTATAGCTATGGCACAACCAAACGGATGGATGAATGCTGATTTTTTTTTTAAAATGGATTCAACACTTTGTAAGGTATTCTAAACCTTCCAAAGAACACCTAGTGCTACTTCTTTTAGACGGACACTGCAGTCACAAAAGTCTTGCTGTTATAACTTATGCAAAAGATAATCATGTGCACATGTTAAGCACGCCACCCCATACAACTCATAAGTTACAACCCTTGGACAGAGTTTTCATGAAACCTTTTAAAGATGCATATTCTGAGGCATGCGGATCATGGATGAGAGCTAATGCCGGATTAAGAATAACAGAGTATGAAATAGCTGGAATGGTAGCACAAGCTTTTACACTTGTCGCCCGTTTAGAAATAGCCAAATCTGGATTTCTTTGCACGGGAATTATGCCTTATAACCCAAATGTCTTCAATAACTTAGATTATTTGCCATCAACTGTAACAGACGTTCCAGCCAAAGATAAAGAGAGTGTTGAATCACAACCGTCAACAAGTAGCACTATTGTTGATGAAATTCACAAAGTATCCCCTGTCCCAGATGCTTCAGCAAGAAGAATAACAAATCGGCGACGAAAGGCTGAAAAAAGTGAAATTTTGACATCTTCTCCTTTCAAAAAAGAGCTTGAAAATAAAACTATCCCATTAAAAACCTCTAAATACAAGGTAGCAGCTTTTAAAGGAAAAGCGACCAACGATCTTGGAAAAATAAAGAACTCTAAAAAATTATCTGCTTCATTAGCAAAATCTCAAACTGAGGCTACCACTTGTTTATTGTGTTTAGAAAACAATGAAGAGGATTGGATTTTATGCCAAATGTGTAATAAGTGGGTACACGAAGCTTGCACTGTACTCGAACCTGGTGAAGATCGTTACATTTGTGACTACTGCAAATAAAACAACAAAATATTTTTTTATTAATAAATATATAATTAATATTAATGTTCCTTAATATGTTAAATAAAATAGATACTTAGTCAATTTTAGTAGTTGCTCATTTCACCTATTATAATAACTAGAAAGACTATTTCAAGACAAAAATAATGACTGTCCGAAACTAGGGGACCCTGTTATGATCTGCTATATAATACTGTGTATCTTAAATATCCAAATTTTACAGTTTTAGCTTATTTTAATATTATTTTTATGTTAGTAACATTAGCTTATATAATATAGATTAGTTTCTATTAACTTAAAGTGAGATGTAGAAATTATTGATCACTTTATTTAAAAAAATGCTTAAGTGTCCGATACTAGGGTACTTCCCCCTATAGGAGCCTATCAGATATTCCTTGGCATTGCTCAGGGTCTTTTATCAATATATATTGACGCCTATCACCTGATACCGCAAGATATCTTATGCAGTCCTTTATTAATAAAATAGTTTAAATTTATTGCTTAAATTTAAAAATTGTAAATATATACCACGAATAATATTCATAAATTAGATATATCATTTATCTGATTTAAATTCTTTGTTTCTTTGGTTACACCAAACTACAATATACCTGATAGCTATTTCACTTAATAATGCATCCATTAATATAGTTCCATGCAACTCACATTGACAAACAGATTGTGGAAAATATTGTATAGCATATTGTTTCAATATTTTACTTAAATTTAACATGTAATAAGAATTTCTTAAACAATGTGATAGCTTTACGGTAGTTCTTTGAAAAACATTTTTTAAGTACTTATAATGCAAAATTTGTTTACACTCTTCGCAGCATTTAAATGGATCTTTTTTTAAAACTTTTGACACGATTGCAGTTGATGAATAATATAATGGTTTGCCGATCTTTATCTTTTCGTTACTATTTTGAGTTTCCTCGATATTTGAGCTGCAACCTACTGTATCCATACTTTCAAAAAAAGACTCGGATACTTTGGGCACATTTTCAAAGAAATTTGTTAAAGTAAATAATAATTTTCCGTCACATTTATTTTCGCAATTAGTCTTAGATGAATTAAATTGCATGTCGTGTAAAAGTAGTGCAAAAAAATTATGCTCAAATTGCCAACACGAAGGATTATTGTTTCTGTGACAGTAACTGCGTATCTTACCAAAAAAGTTTTCTAAATGATCTTGATTTAAATATCTTACAGATAAACTTTCGAATCCTGCAGACTGTACTGTATGCCATATTTTTTGAACCCCTTTTATTGTTGCTATCCAATTTTGTAACGATGGAACATGTTGCTTCTTCGTTCCTTCATTAAATATAAATTTCATTTTTTTCAAAATAGTTGTTGCTTGTGGCCAAAAAATATTATGTTTTGAATTTCCTGTTAATTACGTTCTTCAACTATTCGAGTCCTTCTTTGTATGTCCATTCATTGAGTCCATAAGATCATTAAAAAAGTTCAAAATTTTACTCATATTTTGACCATCCTCTTTACATATTTTTAATGGACCTATTTCAGTATTAACATGACCTATTGAAAAATATAAAATAATTGATAAGAAAAGTAAAACTAGGAAATAGTTTTGTTAATTATAATCTTAAACTTTACCTTCTACGTTTGATATAAATGCAACGAATGAAGAAAAAGTCCGACTGAATACTTGTGTTGCATTAAAAACTTTTATTTTATTCGTTTTCTTAGGATAAATATGATCCTTGTTTATTTTTGGCAATTGTCTCTGTATCTTTTCTGTATGAATATCCATTAAATATGCCGATTCAATAGTTTTCCATTGAACTATTTTTCTAATTTCACTTCCAACGTCGAACTCTAAATTTTTAGTTAGCAAATTATTTCTGACACCCTTAATTAAATGGGGTGGGTCGAAAATGGATATTATTGTATCTGTTCCGACTTTAAATATCTTAAGTATATTACCTAAAAATGAAAAATATATCAATCTGATCTAAATAAAAATTGCAATGTAATTAAATATGCAAAATAAGAGGTATTTCCTACCTGTGACATCTGAGCTAAGTTTACTATCCTCCGTTAAATAATTAATTGCCGCCATATTTGCCGATCCTTGATCGCAAACAGTTCCAACGACTTTCAAATTAATTTTTTGTAAGGAAGAAATTGTTTGTTTTATAATTCGCACTAATGTTATTGTCTTTGTTGCTGTTGTTACAAATCTGTAGGATATAGGTATTTTCCATCCAGAGTGAAGGCCACGTAACATGAAAACTATAGCATGATCCGCAATTTCCTTTGTTCAAAGATCTCCAAAATCTTGAACTCCTACTATGTATTTTGTCTTTCGTATAGTCATATTGTAAATGTTTTTCCAAGCTTACTTCATCCCATATGAGTATGCATATTATATCTCTTTTGTCGGATATCCTTCGACTGCTTTCTTCAAATTACTCATTATAATTTCATTCGACCCAGTATCCAGTTTATAATTGCTTATCATTCTTTGCAAAGTTCGATGGCCAGGAAGAGGAAATAATTGCTCCAAATATCTAAAAGCTTTTGGAGAGGTTTTATAAATCGATAAAGCTAAAATCTTTTCATTCCTTGTAAAACGCCTTGCCTGTGAAAAAGATTGTCTTCAGTGAGTACTATTCTTACATGTTTAATTCTATTTAAATACGTCTACAGCTGTGTTAAATAATCTTTTAAATTTTACTTTTATTGTTATAATCAATGCATCTAACATAAATGTTAAGTACAAACCTTCTTTGTAATTTCACTATTTTTCATGATCATTTGAATCATAGTTCTTTCAGCTTCCGATAAATTATTTAGCAAAGAAATATCTTTACATTTCAATTTTTCTTCCATTTGTTTTAATTTTTCTTTTTGGTTTAATAATTGCTTTTTAATTTTATATTTCCGTTTAGCTTCTTTCATCCTTTCACTTCTAATTACTGCTCTCCTTGCTGTATCATCATTGTTTTTTGAAATAAAAAATGAAGCTCCTAACGATTCTGGAGGGTTGTTATTATTATTATCATCCTCTTCTAAAGTATCTAGACTCTCTATTTCGGGTATAGTGTTATCATTATTGAAAATGTCATCCGTTGATGGTTCAACATTTTCTGAATCATTTAAATTCACTGGTTCTTCAAGTATTCCTCTTTCATTTAATGAATCTATCGATCTAATATTTAAATTCCTGGATGGAATAGCGTCTTTTTTTAATAATCTTAGTAGTCCAAACCGATAGTCATCATCTCTAAAATGTTTGTGGCAAACTCTATATTTTTGTAAGTCCTCGGGCGGTACGTTATTTAATTTATCGCAATTTATTTTATTTTTCCACTGCAGAGCTCTCGCACTGTCTTTTGGGAAAGAATGGCTAGGATCTTTAGTGGTAGAAGAGCAGCGAGGTACTATGCATCTCCTAATAATATTTAATAATTTTAGGAGATCGACACTAAATTTAATTTTGTTAAATATTTCTTTAAATTAAAATAAGCGAATACACACGTACACACCAAGCGAAGAAAAATTCTGAACTAAAAATAATTTCACAGCTTTTAAAAAACTTAAGTTCGACTGTGATGAAACACCAAAATCTGTATAAGAGTAAATGAGTACCGAATACGCTTAGGGCACTGAAAACAATGACTAACAGTTTGAAAAAGTGACAAGAGTATCTCTGCATAGGATATTTTATTACATGGTTTACATTTCGGATTAGCAATTTGGTGGGAGTAATTCTTTGCTCATATTCTTTATTTTCATGCATCCTTCGTTTGTGGAGGGCTAATGTTATCACCCGAGTAGAAATTTTATTAGGAGTTTTATAAGGACCTGATAGGGTTGTCCCCGTTATATGTAAGGAAGGAACTGATCTGGCCCTCCTAGACAACGATATGCCGCGTTTTATATCATCCTGAAGTTAAAGCCTCATCTGGACCTTCTATGGTAACCACAATACAAACCAGTATGATCCTGATTTGACCCATTGAAAAACCTGACTAATTATAAATTAAGTGATATCTATTGGGTTATTCATTTGTCTTTCTTGTACAGGTTATCTTTTAAAATCAAAAAATAGCAGTTGACATCATTTTATTTGACTATAGCACTTCGGTATTCTATATTTCATTTAATTTATTATTACGAAGTAATTGTGTTTAGTTAAGGAAAAATTATACGTACAAGGAACAGGGGTAATTGTTGAACGAAAATGGCCAATCCTATAAGATGTGCTAAACGGATCTGGTCCTGATGTCGAAATCATGACAAGACCAACCCTATTTTAGCCATATTAGGTCCTTATAAAACGTAGGGTTCTCCCTAAGATTTTTCTACTCGGGCAATTACGATGTTTTTTAATTTTCGGAAATAGGGGGAAATTGGAAATGGTCATGAACTTATTGATAAGACTGCTTTCAGAGAGTATCCACCATGCTGACAAAGTCGGCATTTATTGTGTCTTATTATTCCAAGTAGATAAATTCAATGCAGTCGAATACGCCCCGATTTTCATGTAATTTTCATATAGAATCTTTAACACCTCTGTACAAAATTATATATAAATCTATCTAACTTTATTGTTAGAGCATATCGCTTCTTTACTATCAGAATTAACATACGTTACATTAGCAGGAAATTCTTGCGTTCTTATTTAATTAAATGAATTTAAATAAACATAATTCCGGTAAATCTTTGTGACAACCTACAATTGCTACAGGCTTTGGAAAACCCCTTAATTGAAACCTTTCTTAGAGAAAAGGTCAAGTAAGAAATTATAGGTAGTTCTTAATTCTCTCTCTATGGCAAAATGTGAAGAAGTAATAAGTAATGTGACTGTTCCTCCTCAAATTTGACAAAAGTCGTTCACTAAGACCTTTCGGAGGGGGAGGGAGGGTGTTGACTTCAGAAAATTCGACAAAAGTCATTGGCTACGACCTTAGGGAGAAGGGAGGGGTGTTAACTTAAGAAATACTGGATGTGTACGAATGCTTTCCAACCTATCTGTTAGTGTCAGTTATTTTGGCCAGTTCATTCAAACTAAAATACAGTTCGAGTTGGTCGTGCAGAATAATATTTATTCTTTCGTATAGTGTGCAAGTACATAAAGTTGAATAAATTTCAGGAATTAAATTTTGTGGTGTTCTCTAAAGTTACAGAAATGGTAAGAAGGTGTATAGTTCCTTATTGCTCTTCTACTAACAAGGTTCCTAGCCATTCTTTCCCTAAAGATAGTACACGAGCTCTGCTGTGGAAGAATCAAATAAATTGTGATAAATTAAATAATGTACGGCCCGAGGACTTACAGAAGTATAGAGTGTGCTACAAACATTTTAGAGACAATGACTATCGATTCGGTCAGTTAAGAATATTAAAAAGAGACGCTCTTCCGTGCTTGAATTTAAATAATAGCAATACGGAATCAAGAAACATACAAGAAGAAGAAACCAATTATGAAGTTTCAAAAAATGATGTGCAATTTACTGAAGATATATACGATGGGAATGCTAGCCTAAATGCAAAAAGAAATACTTTGAAAGTTAATGATGATAATAAACAATAATAATTATATAATTCTTTGAAATGTACACCACAATCATTATAACAATGATGACGACAACAATATAAGCTAATGATGAAAAAACCGTTTAACATGAAAATCTGTAACGTTTGACAAATCGTGTTTTGAAATAAGTTTTCTCAACTGTAATATTTTATTAATAATATAAAAGAAAACGAAATGAGTTATGAATCCCTTAAGATTTTTATTTATAAGATGAAATTAAACAAATATTAATAATTTACATTCCTTTTCTTCGTAAATTTATAGATATTTCAAATATACAGATAAGCGATAAGATTATTGCACCATACCGCTACTTATATTTAAGTGAAGAATGTAGAGCTATACTTTTTTTTATTATTTTACGTTATTAATTGTAAATGCTGTTTTTTGTATTTAATAATAAACTTTATTAAATATTTTAATCGAAATCGATATAACGTATAATAATTAAGGTCTCAAAGTTAATAAATGCCGTATACGATAAGTGGACACCATTATTTTTATTCTTATATATAACTACTCATACTAGCATTATTCCTCATGAACCCTATACTTTGATAAGCTGAAGGAAAATCATTTAGACAAAGAACTAAATATTTACTTTATAATAAGAGCCAGTAAAGTAAAAAAGACTCCAGTTGCATCACCCACTACGGCGTACAGTTCTCTTCACGCAATTAGAGCCTCTTTCTTCGATAACAGTACACTCTAGGAAATCGAATCGTTCCATAACATAAACAAAATTTAAAAGAACAAACCACCTTAAGTAGTTACTCGCTCCATTCAGACTGTACTAGTCAGGCATTTTTTAAATTTGAAATGAACAAAATCCTGCTTTATAATTTAATTAATAATGATGATATATCAAATAATAGATAGAACACAATGTAAAACAAAAGTTTGCAGTTTTATATTTGCATCTAATACCATTTTATTACCTGTAATCTTTTAATTATTTCTTTAACTTGGTTTCTTTATTAAAAAATTGTTTATTTTTCGCTGGATTTTAAACTTTGATATGTTATATTGATTGAGAAAACATACCACACAAATTCATCGAATCAATTCTTCAATTTATCTACAAAAATAATAATAATAACATTTTTTCTTATATCATTAAGCATCCTTTTATTAAATAAAAGAGATTTCCATACACGTTAATAATTATTTTAAAAATCGACTCAGTCAATTTGCAGACTATGATTTCATAATTAATATGGCATCTCAAAAATTAAAATCGAGCGAAAAATAAACATTTTTAAAAAAAAAAAACAAGTTAAAGAAATAATTAAAAAATAATAATTTATAAAAAAGCACTAGATACAAATATAAAGGTGTAAACTTTTGTTCTACATCGTTTTCCACCTATTATTTGAAATTTTATCATTATTTTTAAATTATAAAGCAGGATTTTGTTTATTTCAAATTTAAAATATTTTTGACTAATACAGTCTGAATTCAGCGAGGAATATTTCTATCGACATCAATACGTCATAATTGAATCCTTAAACTTCGTAGATATTATCCATATATAAGGGAAATAATAAAAATGATTAAACTTTTGATATTTCCATAATTTATGTTTCAAATTTCAAATAAATCACACTTACATAAAATATAGACATTTCTATTCAATGATGGAAAATTTTGACAAAATAAAAGCTAGCAACATGAATTTCATCGAAATGCTGAAAACATTAGTAGAGGGGCGTTACGTAGTACACTATTCAAAATTGAATCATGTACAAGTACAGTGTCTGTTTCCTTTTGAGATGTACAATGACCGGCAGAAATGGCGTCCCTTGATGCGTTTAGGAACTGCGTTTTAGGATCCTTCAGTGTATACTCTATTCTGCTAGGCGGAGATAGGGGAATGGAACGCGATAACTATAGTAGTTAGTTTATCTCGCTCTAAATGCGTGAGTGCGAGAGAGAGAGCTTTATACGGCATAGCAGGGCAAGCCAGGCGTCCCGAGGCTTATTTCTATCTGTGCCATTGCCTATGGCTATCTCTCTCGCTCGGTAAGAATCATTCGTCCGTCCTTGTTTAGGTCAGTTCTACGCCAATGGATACTCTCTAAAGAAGATTTTCTCAGGCGACACCATTGAAGACTGCGATTACAGCGGGGATTTTAAAATACTGTGCACCTGTCACTGTCAAACGTCAGTATGAAAGATTATTGTCGCTTACAGCGTTTGGTGCAATTAACATTATAAGTCTGGATTATTATGTGATATTCTGTAATGCACAAAAACAAATGCCGAAGAAGCGAGCTCCTGCTCATATGGATTAGATTACAAAAAAAGCATAAATATAACATTGTATATTTTAAGGTTTGCAAAAATATGTTTGGAGGCAGTAGCAATGCTTCCAAATAATTAACAAAAAGAAAAGATAATAATGCTTTTAAAACGAAAAAAAAATATCTCCCGCGGGACTCGAACCACCGAAAAAAGCGCTTTAACTAATCTTCGAGGCAAGCGACCTAGCCATTGAGCCACGAACTCTTCATGACCATTGATCAAGATTTCTTCAATGTAAATGATATTTTAAACTGAAGGATATTGAGATATATTATTATCAATGTGTAACGATTATAAAAATATTTCTCTAATAGTAATTAGTCAAGTGTGCGCGTTTAGGATATTATTCTATACATGTTAAAATTTAAAAGAAATAACTCTTCTTAGTCTGATTAATAAACGAGTGAATTTTATTAATTAAAATTATGTTATATTTACAAGAAAAGTTACATAAGTGGAAACCAGTATATTCTTATATTTAAATGAGTTTCTTCTATAATGCCAATAACTTATTGGTTTAAAAAATTAAAAGTAAATTAACATATGTATATATATATGTGCATTACAGAATATCACACAATAATCCAGACTTATAATGTTAATTGCACCAAACGCTGTAAGCGACAATAATCTTTCATACTGACGTTTGACAGTGACAGGTGCACAGTATTTTAAAATCCCCGCTGTAATCGCAGTCTTCAATGGTGTCGCCTGAGAAAATCTACTTTAGAGAGTATCCATTGGCGTAGAACTGACCTAAACAAGGACAGACGAATGATTCTTACCGAGCGAGAGAGATAGCCATAGGCAATGGCACAGATAGAAATAAGCCTCGGGACGCCTGGCTTGCCCTGCTATGCTGTATAAAGCTCTCTCTCTCGCACTCACGCATTTAGAGCGAGATAAACTAACTACTATAGTTATCGCGTTCCATTCCCCTATCTCCGCCTAGCAGAATAGAGTATACAGTGAAGGATCCTAAAATGCGGTTCCTAAACGCATCAAGGGACGCCATTTCTGCCGGTCATTGTACAAGATTCAATTTTGAATAGTGTAGCCAAAACGCGCCAAACAGTCGAGCCAGTCGAACTGATTGCGCCGGCGCACTACGCGTTTAAGCGTGGTGACCGCTGCGCCATCTGAACCCCAGCCTTTTCTCCTGGAACTAACTTGATCCCCTCCGAATATATAGGAGTGTCATACCCCTGCACGGGCAGTGGACACACCCACTTGAGCCTGTGGTAGTGACCGAAAGCCGAGCGACCGAGTCTCGAGAGCGAGCGTCATAAAAACAATGAAAACATAAACACTCTTGAAAATAGTCGCAAGCTAAAATTTAAACTTTTGTAATTTTCAAGTAAGAAGTTAATAATTATCATTTTTGAATTGTATGTATTTTTACGATGAAAATGAGTCCAAACCCAAAATAATTACGCCAATTTTAGAGTATAATTAACAATTTTAATTAATTAATAATGTCGCTAAAAAAGTCATAATTATGTCGCGCTTGGACTTATTTTCACCATAAAAATATGAACAAATCAGAAATAAGATTTAGAAATTTGATAAAACACAATTGCAAAAGTTAAATTTCTTATAAATGTCTTAATTTCATTACCCCGATTCACCCTTTCCTCTGCCAATCAACCGCGTAGAATTATCGAGCTCCCAAGGCTATTCATTCAACAATAGGCCTCGATTTAAAAAACAGAAAAACGTAAATACATTAGATTAAACAAAGAGAAATTTAACTTTTGCAATTGTGTTTTATCAAATTTCTAATTCTTATTTCTGATTTCTTCATATTTTTATGGTGAAAATAAGTCCAAGCGTGATATAATTTTGACTTTTTTAGCGACATTATTAATTAATTAAAACTGTTAATTATACTCTAAAATTGGCGTAATTATATTGGGTTTGGACTCATTTTCATCGTAAAAATACATACAATTCAAAAATGATAATTATTAACTTCTTACTTGAAAATTACAAAAGTTTAAATTTTAGCTTGCGGCTATTGTCAAGAGTGTTTATGTTTTCATTGTTTTTATGACGCTCGCTCTCGAGACTCGGTCGCTCGGCTTTCGGTCACTACCACAGGCTCAAGTGGGTGTGTCCACTGCCCGTGTGTTTGCATTAGTATTAATTTTTACTGAATCTTAGCGTTTATGGGTAACAATGCTACCAATAGAATCCTCCGTCTAAGCAAATCCAATTAAAACTGAGGATCTTTAATCGCTAATAACTTTCTAATTAAGGGTGCTAGCCACAAAGTCTTTCGAACTTTTTTACTCGAAATTTTACCCTCTATCCGAATATCCCGGATTGGCCATAGTTAACCGGAGACCCGTATATAGTCACAACTTACCTTCTGACAGAACTATACAATTTTTCCTTGTAAAAAAACCACATACCTTGACGGGATTCGAACCTAGGATCCTGTGATTACTAGTCCAGCATTTAACCCACTCGGTTCTTTGCTCCTTAAGAGGATGCATTGCGCGTCGAAAAAATACTTCCAAATTATTTTCTACAATTTTAAACATTTGAATATTTTCATAGGGACCAAATTGGCTCATATTGATCTGCTTAATTAACGTATAGGCTTATTTTTTGGATTAAAAAAAAATTTTTTTAAAATCTCGGATATTAATAATATTTTATTTCCCATCAATAATTTCGAAAAAGGGAGCCTTTAAGACGCTGCACCAAACTTCAACGAGTAATTTGAGACGAAGAAGAAGCAAATATTCCCATAAATATAGAAGATTTTTTGGAAATACTTTTGTAGCACAACTTGGAAAAATGTGTAAATTTGCCATTGTTGCGCTACAATAGTATTTCCAAAAAATCTTCTATATTTATGGGAATATTTGCTTCTTCTTGGTCTCAAATTACTCGTTGAAGTTTGGCGCAGCGTCGTAAAGACTCCCTTTTTCGACATTATTGATGGGAAATAAAATATTATTATTAATATTCGATTTAAAAAAAATTTTTTTTTTTTAATCCAAAAATTAAGCCTGTACGTTAATTAAGCAGATTAATACAAGCCAATTTGGTCCTTATGAAAATATTCAAATTTTTAAAATTATAGATGATAATTTGGAAGTACTTTTTCGACGCGCAATGCATCCCCTTAACAACGTATAGGCTTAGAATTGGACTTTTATTAGGCTCCACGTAAAAGCGGGCAGATTACCGATTTTGTTCAAAATAAAATATGTTAAAATATAAGAAAATACAAGAGTTTTGGCACAAGTTAAAACGAAAATTCCTTTTTTATTCCGAGATACAGGCGGTCAAATTTTATAATTTTACTGTTTTTGATAAAACACATAATATTTGAAAATTTATATTTTCTAAACAAATTAAGATAGAAGGCTCTCGCTTGAACTAAAATACTTAGAAATATTAATATTTTATTAGAAAAATATTAAAAAAAATAATTTTTTATAAATTTTTAATACCGTTAATAAAGGTAATAAACATTTAAATTAACAAGTGTATTGTCCTAAGCTGAAAATTATAAAAAAAAACAGAAATGTTCCTTGAGATGTTCTCTACAGATAAAAAAATTATAATGTATATACTGTCTTATAGTGTTTATAATAAAAAAGAAAACGATTTTATCACGATGTGATCTGCCGAAGCTTCTGACCCTGCACGTCCTGACAAAATAATTTTTTTTTTCGCTATAAACACCAAGAGAGTATATACAATATCATTTTATTATCTTTAAATAACATCCTAAGTAAAATTCGTGATTTTTTTTATAATTGTCAGAGTACGACAACTCATTTGTTAATTTAAATGTTTATTACAATTGTTAATGGTGTTACAAATTTATAGCAACCTATTTTCCTTATATTTTTCTAATAAAATATGAATCGTCCTAATTATTTTGGTTTCAGCCAGAATCTTCAATCATAATTTGTTTAGAAGACATGGTTTTTAAATATTGTGCTTTTGCCAAAAACATAAAAAATGCAAACTTTAACAGCTCGCATCCCGGAAAAGCAACAATTTTGCACTCTAATTTGCGCCAAAACTATTATATTTTCTTATATTTTAACATTTTATTTTGAAAGAAAAAAGAAAGGATCGGTACTGTACTCCGAAATCTGGTCGTTTTGACGTGAAATGGCCCAAAAGCAACACGCTTATCCGTGTTAAAAATTTTAGGTGTGTAAAAAATATTTTAGGTTCGATACCAAATTTATTGAAAGACATACATCAAAAGTTTCACCCTATAAAGAAACACAAACTTTAATATTTTCAAAAATGACGCACTTATGTGTTAAAAAGTGTGTAATTTATTCAAATGGTGTAAACCTATAATATGTGTGTCGTTCAATACATTTCATCTCGGAACTAAAATATTTTTACACACTAAAGATTTTCAACACGGATAAGCGTGTTACTTTCGTTATATTTAGTGTGCAAAGTAACACCAACACATCTAATATAAAATACACATTAATGGGTATAGAATAAAGAATTATAATTCTGTCACATAACACACTTAGAGCTCACAGTGTAATGATTGTAACGTAGAATTTTGAATTTATGTCACAGGGCGATTTTAGTCATGTCCTATTGGGGTCAAGATATACATATGAAGAATAGTACATTTATTATTTAATTTGACGAATTTTTACTGTAATACACAGTAAAAATTACTTTTAACTATTTACTGTGTTAAAAAGGACTATTTTTCCTGTACACTTCAGTAAAAATTACTGTAAAACAGTGAAAATTACTTTTAACTTTTTACTGTGTTAAAAAGGACTATTCTTACTGTACACTTCAGTAAACATTGAAATGTAAACATTACTTATTGATTGGGTTTACTGCAAAGTTCATGAACTTGATTTTTTCGAAGAAATTATACTAGAAATTACTGTGTGACAGTGTAAGTGCTACTGAAATTAAAGCACTTTACATCGGAATGCAGGGTTATGTCAGCAGTACTGTGGCTCCACCGTAAAATGTACTGTAATATTCTCTCCGTTTTTACATACGTCTGATAATATCTATTAATATTTTTAAAGTTTTTTGAATAATCTGTGACCGGTTATTCAATTATATACAAGATTTCTATTTCTTTTATATTTAGAACCTGCCGACTATTATGGTTCACTGAGCGCTATTAATGGTTTCTTATCAGTGTCAAAGGACCGTTGCTTCTCACTGAGTTCTTATAGGAGACAGCAGTCTGAGTTCAAAGTGATTGCTATTAATGACGTCAAATTTTGTCTTGCACTCTTACAACTTTAAGATTAGTTATTTCGATAATCTTCATGTAATAGATTACTGTAGAGAAAAGATTTTAATTTAGGTACTAAGATTGCGTCGCGCGGCTTTAATTATTATTAAATATAAATTCCTTTAGAGAATGTTATAGAAGCGTTTCAATTTTATTTGTTTTCATTAGAATCACTGCAAATTTGTTATTATCAAAATATATTTAATTTATGAAAAAAAATTGCGGTGGATTTAATTATGCGTTATTAGGTAGATAAGAAAGAGGGATACACTTAATGTACGTGACCCAAATAATTTACTCCAGTGTGTAGTTCTAATGAATCTTTAAAAACTTTTTTACTATAAAACTAAATTGTAGAAATTAAAAATATTCAATGATTTATTTTATTTCATCGAAGTGAAGACATATCGGTGACAATTATTTATACTAGTGATATATGTTTTAAATATGAATTATAAAGATTAATATTTCTGTTAAAAATATCATTTAGTCTTTGAATTTGAATCAATACTTCATTGCTAACTATAGTATTATAACTTTTTTATTATCACATAAAACGTTTTTATAGTTTCTATGCATATTAGTTATGGAAGTATAGAGGGGATCAGAGCGATGGGTATAAAAAGCCACCCATGTTCCCGTCGTATTCAGTATCGTTTTGAAACCGTAGACGGTAAATTGAATAACGTCTTTTGTAAAGTAAGTAAATTTGTGTATTCTCTTTTAATTTTTTAATTTAATACAATTATTTCCACTAACAACTTTAAATATATATAAATTGCATAATATTAGTATTATTTATTTTAATGATATTTTTTGCATGTTTAGCAACAAAACATCTAAAATTTTTAATCGATTCTTATTCTACATATATATAAATCTATTTCCAAATTGACTGTATATAACGTTAAAATTTATAAACTTTTTGAAATAAATATTTTAACAATTCTTTTATATTCATTAACGAACATACAGATAAACTCATCGAAAAAGTAAGAAAGGTATTTTCAGCAATCAAAAATATTAAAAAAAAAAAATACGCGACCTGTCGATTTGTTTTAAAGAGGTTACAAAGTATCTAAATCAAAATGATTCCAGACAGAGGAGAAAGTTATAAAGGTCATATTGAGATATTTTAAAACGAACCTCTTTTCTGGTATTGTATACAGTTATGGTTTATCTCGAAAGTCTTCCAAAATACGATACTAATTCATTATATTATACAGATATTCGCAAGATATCTTAATTACAACTTTCTTATAGGTGCGAGTTTTACTAAAGTAGTAGGCATAACTTCTACATATATAAACGTATAGAGAAAATTGCTTATTTAGTTATAATGGTAAATGAAATTATCTAGCAAGCAATTGGACGAAATAATAAATTAATATAATATTTTAGCAAGCTTTTGAGATAAGCTGGAAGAATATGCTACAAAAGAGAAAGGAAAGGGGGAGAGGGGGTTTCATTAAAAAAATTGAAGGTAGCTTTTATAATTTTTATCTACATCTACCTAGAATATTTTTATTTTATGGTTTCCCTCCAAAGCACACACACATGCACAAATTTGGTGTGTTTAAACTCTTTTCCAAAAAGTGTTTGTGCTTCTTGAAAATACCTACATTATTTTGATGGGCTGCATATCATACATATTTACTGTGATTCTACATTAATATTATTTATAATAGAGATATTATATATATAAAAAATCAAATAATTACTAAAATACTTATTTTAAGAGATTTATTCATTATCACGCGTTATATACGGTTTATTTTGAAAGTAACTGTATGTGTATTGAAGTATTTAGTTATATTTATATTTAAAATTTTATTTAATTTATTGTATGGAAAAATAATAATTAAAATTAAATTTGTAATTGTAATTTATAAAATCTTTTCAATAATAATATTCGTAACTAGTTTGAAAGTAACTAAGCTCGGATTAAATTATTTATTTTAACTGTCTTTTTATTTATAGATGAGAGTTTTCGCAATAGCCTTCTTAGCAGTCACTTTAGGAGTGTCATATGCGTTTCCTCAAAAAGACGGCCAAATATTTAGTAACGAAGCAATTAGGCAGGCGCAGAACACATATCTCATTCCGAAGGATGCAACTATACAAAAAGTGCAAGAAGGAATTGAATTAGCTGCTTATGAATCAATTCCTGGTGATCAAAAAATTAATCTTTTTGAAATTTTAGGAGAACATGTTCCACCTGAAGTTGTAAACAATCTTCAATCTCAAATAGATCAAATAGGTCGTAATTAATGTTTCTCAATTATCTTGACAAAAATCTTTATTAATATTGCGCTTTATAGAAATGAATAATTAATGAAAAATAGTTCTTAAGATAATACTACTAATTATATATATATTATGTAAATGTATTCATATTATGTTCTCTATTTGTATAAATATAATTAAAATATATTGATTTAATATTATCTAATTATATAATGTTTTTCAACGCTGATTTACACTGTTCTGTTATAACAATGCTTAACAACGATGGTAGTTACTTAAATTTATCATTTAATAGATTTCATAATAAAAAATAAATAAATAATAAAATTAAATGCCAGCTCAAAATACTGCTAAAAAATCTATTAAAAATCACGTTAAAATCCTTTTTATGCACGTACGTAAAATGATTAATTTAATCATGCTCTGCTATATGGACATAGTTTACGGTGAAAGTCGTACAACTACTTAACGAATTCCACTTTCACTTCTCATATATTGACTTCTTTTGGTTTCAAAGGAGTGGAAAAATGTACCAGGTTACTCCTTTCTATTTGTCCTTCTAACCTAATTTTTTTAAAAATTCATGAAATGTAGAAAGCTTATACTACTGATATATATATATACTTTTACATCACTCAAATAATCTCTTCTTTTTATTTTATATGATATCTTATTTGTTTAATATTCCAGGTACTTTATAAGTATTTAAAAGACCAGGTGAAAAGGTAAACATTTCATTTTTGTGTGTGGGTTCCTGTCTACTAGACATAATTAACAAATAATATGCAGTAAGCATATAGTTCAGACACATAAAATAATAGTAGGAAGAGAAAGCGAAGAAGCTACATGTTATAAATCAACATTCTTTTTATTAGATCTAGTTACAATATAATTTAATTATTTCATAGATAATATTACATGTGTTGTAAAATTATTTATTTTTGCTTATTATTTTCAACATTCCAAATCTATTATGGTAGTTGATATGACCATACATTACAATTTAGACTTTAATGTTCATAAGTTATACAAGTTTTGCTAAAAATTGTATATTATGTTAATGCAAATGCTTATTTGCAAGAAAATTAAAAAATCTTATTTATATTAGGAAGAAGCCATTTATTTGTATATCAATAAATTAAAGAACCATTATATTCTTATGAAATCTATATATATATATATATAGTATTATATTATGCATATATCTTTCAAAAGTTTTTCAGCACATTATTTTTTATGAAAGAACACATAACTTAAATTTCTTGAAAGTTAATTACTTTGCATTTTATCATGGACAAAAAATCAGAGATTTAACAAATGAAGAGGAAAGTTTTATATTTTTCCAAAATGAGTTATTTTTCTGTTTACAAAAACTTCTTATCAATGGGTAAATTATTTAAAAATTCTTAATTTGGAAAAAATTTAGCAGCCAGATTAAATGAAATATTTTGAAATTTGTAACCAGCATCTCAGAAAACCCCTTATTTCAAATTTTATTGAAATCCGTTGTGCAGATTTAAACGTTCCAGAAAGAGGTAAATAGTATGCAGCTGTATATCAAGAGAAACGGTACTCTCTCAATGGCAAGTACCATATGCTGCTGAGTGCTGCCGTGTAACATATACAGCAAGTTTGGCTTACTCAATTCTCAAACCGATTTATCTCTGTGAATAATTCATTGTTATGATTTAAGTAAAGCTTTTCTTAAAGTAGTCTTAAAAAAACTTTCATTTGAGACCATGGAAATTCAGATCGGTTCGTGCAGTCCAGAGATCTCATATCTCTGTTTACTAATATACGCAAAATATTATCAAATAAAATTTTCTCTTTCAATATCTCAGAGAATATCCTTACCTTGAAGTGAGTTTTCACAAATGTCTTTGCTTTGAAGTTGATACGTGTTTGAACTTCAATATCGAAATGTCGTAGAAATGAACGCATCGTAGTTTATACAAATTAAACAGACGTAAGCTATCACCAACTATTACATTGACTAAATATGTTTTCATTCATTATGAACTAACCTTATATTATTTCAAATAGACATAACCAACAAAATAAAATAAGTAAAAGTATGTTATAAAAATATAAAGCAAACCAAAATAAATAAAGAATATTATATATGAAGAAAAGCTGTCAATTGAGGACTCTGTATAAAAGTTAGGTAAGTCACAAAACATTTTAAAATACAGGACAAGTTAATACTTTGTGTTACTTTGTATAATTTTCAATTTTAGATTCATATTAATTTTCGGACATGAAGCTGCATAATAAGACTACATATAAACAGGCTATATTTCAAAAGCCATGAAAAGGCAATCGCTAGTATGAAGATGCTTTGTAGCCTGTTGCAATAGTCAGTGATAGTAATAGAGAAAAATTATTTCATTATATATATCAGGTATTATAATATTGTAATTTCAAACTTTCATAGTAGTACAACTTAAAGAAATAAATTTATTTCAATTTTAAACATTATTTATGAAATGCAAACTTGGCTAAAGAAAATTAGACTAATATACAATTCCGTTTTATTTACTTAGTGCAGTGTCATTTTCAGGTAAAATTAAAAAAAAATGTTTTTCGTCAAATGTTGCTGAGAATATAGCTGCCTAGCATAAGATTCAATTAACCTCAACAAATAATTATTGAGGTATATGTATGTTTATATTAAGAAGGAGACTCACGTAAAAATTTTGTTTTTTAAAGAATTTATTACAAAAAAGCGAGAATATTTATTGATTCCTAATAAAGTGCACGTTAATATTAAAGTTAAATGATACTAAAAATAATTATTTTACTAGTAATAAAAAACAAAATGGCGGCGCTGTAACTGCCTAAATTTGCATCATTTGATTTACGTCGTAGAATATACAGGCCTTTGTGGCTGACTAAAACCGAAAAACTAACAGTTTTATTTAAAGTACATTTTCCCCACACTACGCGTAAAGTGCGTATTTTAGCCCTCTCTGGCGGACACTAAAATGATCTATGTATATCATGGTAATTTCCAAGCGCGATAAATTAGCTGAATATAGTTCATTTGATCCATCTAACCGACTTATTATGAAAAACAAAAGAGTTCTGCACGCTTTAAGTTACTATAGTGCTACTCAGTCAATCAGTCAAAATGCCTTAAGAAAATTCATCGGATGATGAAAATTTTGATAGTGAATTATTAGTTCGCAATATTTAAAAAGAAGCCAAACTGCTCATAAATAATTTACTGCCACAAAAATCTAAAAAACTTTATCTGAAAGCCTATGAAAACTTCATCTAATTGAAGGAGAGAAATTCAGGATCATTCGATGAAAATGTTTTTATCGTATATTTTGAAGAATTGTCTAACAAAATGAAACCACCTACACTGTGGAGCATATGGTCCAAGTTACGAGCTACATTGCACGCAAAGTTAATATTGACATTGACAAGTACAATAATCTCAAGACTTATCTAACAAATAAGAATAAAAGTTATAAACCAAAGAAATCCAAAACGTCAACTTTATCTGACATTAACAAATTTTTGGACCTAGGCGATGATACCATCTACTTTGCAATATGAAAGTTTGTATTAATTATATTTTGGTTTTTATTGAAATTGTCAAAATATGTATTTGTGTGTATTTACTTTACTAATATATCATATTAGGCTATCATTATTGTTGGATTCTTCGGATGCCTTAAATACCAAGAAATTTTAATTTAAAGAAGAATGATGTTGAAGATTATGAAGATCATTTCATTATAGGTGTCAAAGAAACTAAAACTTATATTTCTCGAAATTTTATGATTTCAAAAGAATATTGTCATATTCTTAAGAAATATATATTGCTAAGGCTTACAAAAATGCAAGATGTTGATATATTATTTGTTTCTTATCAGAAAGGAAGATGTATAGCACAATTCATTGGTAAATACAAGATTAGTGAGATACCTAGTATTATTGCCAATTTTCTTCAACTACCTGAACCAGAAAAGTATACAAGCCATTGCTAAGGCGCAGTTCAGTAACAGCTCTATCGAATGCAAGTAGAAACTTGGTTTAGGAAAGAAACATGGGGGTTGGAAGTCTGATTTAGTAGCTCATGGTTACATAGACTTTTCCACAACAAACCAAAAACAGATATTTAATATGATAGCTGATTCAAATAATAAGCCTAAACATTTTTTAAATCATCCTCCTATAAAAGCATTGTTTCCACTGCAAATGTGCCCCAAAGTAAGACTGTTTTAACGGATACATATAAAGTACCAATTGAATCAGCTAATAAGAAGACATATACACTATTAGATACACCATCTACGTCATATGGAAATGTAACATAGATAATTATCTGAACGATGAAAGTGCAAACATTAAAATAATGCATCATCATGTCAATAACTGTCATGAACCTCCACAAAAAAAAATTAAACCAAGCATAGAAGAAAAAGGTAAAGGAAAGGATCACATTACTTATTACCAATCACGAAGAGAAGCTCCCAACAAACATATACCAAAAGCGATATTTCGAAATTGTAAAATAAATACTGTTAATATTAATTACAATTGTTCATGTAAAGAAAATTGCTTAAGTAGACATAATTAAATATATTGCTGTATCATTCTATTAAAGCTACATCTCAAAAATATATAGTTTAAATTAAAATTCAATTTCTAATTAAAACTCTTTTAAATTTTGTCAATTAAATATACGCACTTTCAGCCTAATGTGGGGAAAAGTAGTATCACCCCAAAAAGCACTTTCGTGTAAAAAAAACGGCAAGTAATTTAGTCCTTTCTCCCAAAAAAATATAATCCCAATTAAATACCATAAAATAAAAATTTACAAAAAATAAATCTCAAACAAAAATACCGGCAACACAAAGGATTGAAATCACTTATAAATTCGACAAGTAAACAAGCGGTAACATAAAGCACTGAGATCGCATTATTTAGGCAACTAAAAAAAGTGAATGAATAATTAATATAATATAATTTTTGTATACATAATACTTGCTGGGATGGACCAAAACGTGCAGAGTAGTAGATATTTCAAAATCAAGAGACACGGTAGTGTCTCGACGGCAAGTACATAAAAGTAGAAAAAGTCATGCCTATACCGCCGTCGAGGCACTAGTCTCTTATACAGCTAGTTGGGGCGTCCCAATTTTCAAATCGATTTTTTCCGCGAATAATCCATTGCCATTATTTAAGTAAAGCTTTTTTTAAAATGGTTTTGAAAAAGCCTTCATTTGCGCCTAAGAACATCAAAATCGGTTCACGCAATCCAGAGATCGCATACTCCGTTAGCTATATATACATACATAAAAGAACATCACAGATTCTTGAGTTCTCGCAAATTACGAAATAGTAATTGTTAGATATGTCCTATTATCATTATCATTTACAGTAAGAAATTGCAAATATTTCTCTGTAAATCATATGCATTGAAAATGTAACTAAACGTTTTATCCGGGTTAACTTTCAAAGAAATTATATTCTTCCAAGCCCCACAACCTTTATAAAAATGACTACTTCTGTCAATATTTATTTTAAGGATCATAAATTTGTCGGATTACGGTGATTAGAGAAAGAGAGCGAGAAGACAATAGTCGCTGTCCTTCTGCAGCGGCCCAGCTGATCGGCTAAACAGGAAAAATTTTCACCGAGAAGCTTTAATTTTCTGTGTCATACATAATTCGCATTAAGCTGAGCAGAGAAAGAGAGCGGGAAAAAAATTGTTGTTGTCCTTCTCCAGCGGCTCAGCTGATCGGCTAAAAAGGAAGAATTTTCATCAAGGAGCTTTAATTTTCAGTGTCATACATGATTCGCATTAAGCTGAGCAGAGAAAGAGAGCGGGAAGAAAATTGTTGTTGTCCTTCTCCAGCGGCCCAGCTGACCGGCTAAACAGGAAGAATATTCAATTGATCGAAATGCTAGGAGAGTCGCGAAAGACAGAGAGATCCGAAAATACCTCTATGCATCTTGCTTGCACACCCGACGTGTAACGCAGTCTACCGACCTCGGCCGAAGGTCTTTATACGCGACTGCGCGTAAATAACTGGCGACAGTGGCGACGCCGCTCACAAGAACGAGGCATACGTTTGTGTTGGTTCCCCCGTGGAGGCATGGTGGGGATACCAAATTCCCGCAGGTTCACATCACTGCATCGTTGAACCGATTTGCAGTCTTTGAAGCTATTTCACGATGTTATAACTAAGAATTAGTTACAGCCATATCCAAAGCATGAGTAATCATTCGAAGCGTCCATTTTTTAGATTTGAGATGCGTTCGATATAATGATAAAAACCAATCAAAATGATCGACACCCCCCATATTCTCATTATACCGCCTTATCACTTCTGGACATTCAAAATCAAGCATAATTTACTTCTTTTTATCCCATCTTTTACATTTATCAGTAACGCCAATACCAACAAAATTTGATCCAATATTTACAAAAGAGTTATCGTACAACTTGATTAGAATTATACCTGAATTTTTGCAGGCAACGTTTTCAAAAAACCCTCGTTTTTCATTCTTCTTTACAAGCTTCTCTGAAACAAAAGGGGGTTTATAAAAACGGTATATTCGCAAAGTACCAATTGCTTTTAAATTTTTCAATTTCAACCATTCTAATAAATGGAAGGTTGTGAAATAATTATCAAAATAAACTTCTATTTGAGGATTAGATATTCTTTCTGTTAATTGCATAACAACTGCAGCTCCTTGCCCAAACTGCAAAAATTCTTTATTGAATTCAGTCCTTTTCCCTTGGTATATGAGGGAATCATAAATCAAGCACGTTGAATTACAGAGTACGAACAGTTTCACTCCCCATGGATTAGGCATATTTTTGATGTACTATTTTACGTCTAAATTACCACGATAAGGGACCATTTGCTCAACAATACTTAATTTTTCTCCTAGAGGTAGTTTCAAACAACCTTGTCTTACATCATCGAACAACGGACGAACTTTCCAAAATCGATCAGTTTCTATTGGAGCATTAATCTTTGAAAAATGAATTGTTGATCGTAATTGAAAAAATCTCTTCATTTTCATATTCTTACTGATCATACCTATTGGGGCATTTGAATTCCGATACATTTCAATTCTTGGAAATCTATAGAAACCCATTAGGAAGTGTATACAAACAAAAATTTTCAATTCTGGAACACTAGTAGCTTTCCAAGCACAAAGTGATTTCGAGATGGCGTAGTGATTAGTGCATTCAACTGCAATTTGCAGTAAATCATTAGTAATATATTGTAACGAAGTTCCCCGTTACGTACGAGATACCGAATAAAGAACATAAAAGCTACCGAACAGTGGATATTATTAATCCCTATGTTACCGACTCGTGAGATAGGCTGACGAGTCGATTATAGCTAATGTCAAGGATAGACTCGATGACAGGCAGAGGCCCGGATGAAAAGACCGGCGCTCCAGGAAACGATGTCAAGGTTGTCCTGAGAAGTAAGGCAGGGCCATGCCAAACAACCCAGGCAACCTGAGATAAGGAGAAGCTGTCTCGGGCAGTCCTAAAAAGAATGACCGTGTTTATAAGTCCCCACGAGGAGGGGAGATAGAACATGGAGTCTGGCTTAAACGATGGTTACGCGTTTCAAGCAGGCTGCGCGAATGTCGTGCGCAGACTGCCATAGCAAGCAGTCGGAACGCGACCATGAGACTGGGCTGATGTGTCCGTGCCTGCTGGTGAGCGCGTTACGCGCCATTCAACAGCCATGGGTCCGTTCGCGTACATGAGGCGTGTACTATAGGCCAGCCTGCATGTACGTCATGACTGGATACCGGCCAATGCATAGTGGGTTGTGCTGGGGTGTAGTTAGCCCGTTGGAATGTGTCCCGGTGCCCTCCGTAATCCAATAGGCTTGCGCTATGGCTGGACGAGCCGCGAACATCGCCTCCATGGTGGTCTGCTCCTGGCAAACTCTATACTTGGCAATGATACCGCATGTTCCCGCACCCCTCACCACTGCCTGAGCGTGCGTGGTGAGGGATAGATGTATGCCCCTCAGCAGATAGGTCAGCGTGTTTCGAACTTCCGCAAGGAACCCTCCCCTCTCTCCACAACCTAGCATACTGAGCGACTCTGGCTACCGCTACTGTCCAAATGCATGGCCGCAGGGCCGTATAAGATGCATAGAGATTGGAGTCGAAATACTCAAATGATATCGCAGGGTTGTTGGCCACCCAACTGACCAACTGGCACCCTGATACCGATAAATAAAGACGGGCGAAGGTAAAGGGAAAACCCGTAGTGTGAGTGACCCCTCACACTGACGGGAATAACGTTACAATATTTACTGAAATATGAAATTGGATTTTCTGGTTCTTCAGTATTCGTTCGAGAAGGAAATGAAATATTTGATTGCACTTCAACTAAATCTGAACTTTTATATAAACATTTGACCCATTGGATTTTTTCAGGCGCCGTCAAGTTAAATGCAGTATACAATTTATTTTTTTTAGTATTATTGCTGTTTTTGAATCGTCTTTTTACCCTTTCATCCAACTTTTCTACCTTCTTATTTTCATTATATTCATCTTCAACTTCTAGATAAATACATAAATCCCGTTATAATTTCAATAAATATAATTATGAAGACGAAAGGCAGAATTTTATGTGAAAACAACCAATACGAATTCTGTCACTATATAGCCGATGTACAAATCTCTCTAGTTCACGATCACATTCTTGAAGATCATCAATATCCGAATCATTTCCATCGCCAAGAATCGATAAAAATTCATCATTAAGCTGTTGTTGTTTATTTTTTATTCTTACTGATTGCCGCATCTCTCTCTCTCTCTCTCTCTCTCTCTCTCTCTCTCTGAAAGAATGTATCGTACTCGTTGACTGCATATGGGTAATATATTACCCAATTTTTCAAAATGAATTCTAATTTTTTATAAAGAATAAAATTATACATAAACCATTTGAATACCTCAATAGTCCTATCATGAATAATAATAAATAATTCTTATCTTCACAAACTCTTCCTGTAATTTATAAAAGCACTGTATTATACGTTCAATTGCTGAGTCGTGAATTTCACTTAAGTAACCTAAAAAAATTAGCCTTGGAAATAAGGAATAAAAAATATCACAAAAGGCAAATTCGTCCTTTTTTGTTTAATGCAAATTATATTAACATACCGTATAGGTATGATCGACAAATAGGTTTTCTGGAGCACATAATCGCTGCATAAAATGAATGGGTATTATATTAATTAAAGGCAGTCAATGGGTTAAAGTAAGCTTTATAAATCCGAACGCATTCTTACAGTATAGCCAGTACTGGCTGCTTTCGGAAATTTACTGTCAGTACTGGTAGTGTTACTTCATAAGACTTACATTTTACAAAGATACGTACATTTGATATTATTTTTGATTCAATATTACTAAAAAAGAAAAAAAAATATATTTTATTTTGATAGTATTTGTTCTCAAGACTATAAACAGACGAAAAATATTATTGAAAATGAATGCAGAATATGCAAGTGTTATAACATGCAAAGCGTTTGAAGCATTATTGAGCACAAGTGAATGTGAAAGCTCCGATGAAGAAGAATTGTTTAACATAACACAATTTTGTATAAATAATCAAGATAATATTCCACGGAACAGCATACAAAATTGTTTTAAATATTGTTCACTTATATACTGATAAAGAATTTAAGAGTCATTTTCGGTAAAAAAATAAGCATTAAACAGTACAATTTTTCACATTTAAATTTTATATTTTTTAATATTACTTTTCAGAATGGAGCGTAACACTTTCAAACTTTCATTGGAGTTATAGATTTGTGGTCTGGAATGGCAATCACAGTTTGGAAGAAATCCAATAAGTCCAGAGTCGCAATTATTAATTGCAATTTGAATGTTTGCCACGCCAAATTCATACAGGTACTAGCTATTTATATTTTTCAACAGTTATTTCCCTATAATAATAAGAGAATATTAGATAATTTAAATTAATTTAATATTGAAAGGTGTATTAGTGATCGTTTCAACGTGAGCAAGTCAACTGCATGGATTTGTGTACGAAGAGTTATAAATGCTCTTTATTCACGCAGGCATACTTTTATACGTTGGCCTTCCACAGAAGAAGCTAAAAGAATGTATACGAAGATCAAAGAAAGACATGGCTTTCCAAAATGTGTAGGTGCCATAGACGGTACCCATATTAGAATTGCAGCACCAAAAGAAAATGCAAATGCCTATATTAACAGAAAAGGATATTCTTCAATACAATTACAAGTATTATTATTATTTTTTGGTCATAATTTCAAAATGAAAGTTCATGATATATATAATTGTATATATTATCTTTTAGGTTACATGTGACTCCGATTTGATATTCTCACATTGTTATTGTGGGCCAGCTGGTTCAGTCCATGATATGAGAATATTTCGCCTTTCCAACTTTGAAAATATGCTAAAAGCCACAAATTTTCCAGACGACTCTCATTTATTGGGTAATTCTGCTTACGTTTTACAAAAACATTAATAGTACCATTTAAGGACAATGGCCGTTTAACAGAAGCTCAAATTAAATTTAATAAATGTCACTTATCAACTAGAATGATGGTTGAGCGATCACTAGGGTTATAGAACGGAAGATTCCGCAGCATCTTGAATAAATTACCTATAAAAAGAACTGAACTAATTCCAAAATATGTCATAGCTTGCTGCATACTTCATAATATTTGTATATTAAAAAATGATTTTGTGGAAATTCCTATCATAGTTAATCATGGAAGATATACAGAGCATCTACTAGATACAAGTACTATATTACAACAAAAGGAAGAAGGAATAAGTAAACGCAATGCAATAATGTAATTTATTAGTCAAAGAAATGTATAAGTTACATTTTAATACGCACACACTATATTTTTTATTACCTAAAAATTATCTTTGCTTGAAGAAAATAAAATATTTTATAAATAATCATGCTTTATCTTTAAAAGAACGAAAAACAAACAAGTCTTATAATTCACAGCGCACTTTAACAAATGTAAAATAAGAATATCAACTATGTTATTTTAAAGTAAAAATATTCACATTAATCCTTTCGTAACACTTGCAATAATAAGTTTTCTATTCTTTTAAGGTGTTCTACTTTTTCTTCATAACGGCTCCTTGCATCAGCCCTACTTTTTTCTTTTTCAAGTAGACATTTATCAGTATAGTCTTTAAATACATTAATCAACTCTCTTTTCTTAGCTGGTAAGAAAATTTTGTAGAGGTTAATCAAAGTAACTTAGTTGAAGTTACACGTTAATTAATTTTATAAGCTGTTACATCCATAAAATGAATTTACTTGGAGGTTTTTCTGTTGTAGTATTTACACTTTCTCTTTCGCTCTCAAAACTGGTTCCAGCTACTGCTATTGGGTTCATAAAAGGCTTGTCACCTAGTATTTTATTCATCTCCTAAAAAATAAATGTATAAAACTTTTATAATAAATGCTTAAATTAATAATTATCTTACATTGAAAAATTCACTTTTATTAACATAAAAATTTTAAAAGAAAAGTTAATTATATAAATAATGAAGAGTTTATTTACCTCATAATAATCCCATTTAGGTGCTGGATTATTGCCAGATTTATTATTGTGGTCTTTAATCTTTTTGTTCTGCCTTTTCAGCACTTGAAATTTCACTCAACATTTTGTCCCAGAAATATTAAAATTGTGGTGATTCATTTTCTCCGAAACTTTCTCCCAAAAACATTTATAGGGGTTTTTCCATCATTATAGATATTCTCTATCTCTTTGAATATTTGTATTAATTATTTTGTTTCTTGTAACGTTATTCCCGTCAGTGTAAGGGGCCACTCATACTACGGGTTTTCTCATTACCTTCGTTCGTCCTTATTTATCGGTATCAGGGCGCCAGTTGATCAGTTGGGTGGCCAACAACCCTACGTTATCATTGGAGTCTTTCAACCCCATTCTATGCATCTTATACATCCCTGCGGCCATGCATTTGGACGGTAGCGGTAACCAGGGTCGCTCAGTATGCTAGGTGGTGGAGAGAGGGGAGGGTTCCTTCCGGAAGTCCAACCCTCGCAGACCTATCTGCCGAGGGGCATACATCTATCCCCCTCACCACCCACACTCAGGTGGTGGTGAGGAGTGCGGGAACATGCGGTGTCATTGCCAAGCATAGAGTTTGCCAGGAGCGGACCACCACGGAGGCAATGTTCGCGGCCCTTCCAGCCATAGCGCAAGCCTATGGGATTACGGAGGGCACCGGGACACATTCCAACGAGCTAACTACGCCCCTGCACAATCCACTATGCATTGGCCGGTACCCAGTCGTGACGTACGTGCAGGCTGGCCTATAGCAAACGGCTCACGTACGCGAACGGACCCATGGCTGCTGAGTGCCGCGTCACGCGCTCATTAGCACGCACGGACACATCAGCACAGTCCCACGATCGTGTTCCGACTGCCTGCTATGGCAGTCTGCGCACGACATTCGCGCAGCCTGCTTGAAGCGCGTAACCGGCGTTCAAGCCAGACTCGATGTTCTATCTCCCCTCCTCGTGGGGACTTATACACGGAGAGAATATTACAGTACATTTTACTGTGGAGCCACAGTACTGCTGGCATAACCCTGCATTTCGACGTTAAATGCTTTAATTTCGGTAGCATTTACAATGTCGCACAGTAATTTCTAATATAATTTCTTCGAAAAAATCAAAGTCATATACTTTGCAGTAAACCCAATCAACAAGTAATGTTTACATTTCAATGTTTACTGAAATATACAGTAAAAATAGTCCTTTTTAACACAGTAAAAAGTTAAAAGTAATTTTTACTGTGTTTTACAGTAATTTTTACTGAACTGTACAGGAAAAATAGTCCGTTTTAACACAGTAAAAACTTAAGAAATCATTTTTACTGCGTATTACAGTAATTGTTCACGATTTTAGGTGTATTATTGCGAGCGGTTCGAGACTCGAGACTCGGACCAACTCGCTCTAGCATGCTCTCGCTCTATGTCTCTCTCACTCCTCACAGTTCGGCACAACGTCGCCAGGTGGCTGACTCGCTTAACGGCTTTCTCGCTGGCAAGATTTAGCCTGTGAGGTAGTTAAGCGAGCCAGGAAGACTGCTCGTCGTGGCTCGCACTGTCTCGACCACCGGTACAATTTTGGGACCTTGTCTTCCTCTAACTTTTTTAAGTTAACCTATCTGCGTATACCATTTTGGTTGCGCAGTCTACATCCTTTCCTTCTTTCCTTTAACCGGTTAACCATCTTGACTTCTACTTCGAAAGCGATACCAGGTCAAATTTCACAATATATACATATATTGTATCCGTCATGTTGTGTCCATCATATCTAAAGATGCCATTACACGGCGTGTGGAGTGTGGAGTGTCGCGCGGCGTGAATATTGCCACGCCATACCAATCACACGCGCGGCGATTTTCACGCGGCGTGCCTATTTAAATGGTATTTAAACTAGCCGAAATAACTTTTATGTTTAATGCCATAATGCAAATGTTTAGAGTCCTCTACTGTATTTTAACCCATACTGTTGTATAGGTTAGGGGACCATACTTGGGGATTTGAGCGTCTGTATTCTAACAACAGAAATAAAAGTGTAGCAAAGAACATAGTTAGGTGAAGGAGAATACATAAACAAAAGATTTATGATTCCACTACCCACACATACACCTGTTTTGGTCCAAAATCTCATAACTGATATCATTGTGTACAAGCTATAACCAGCTGATAGTCCAGTGAACACATCTACATGAAATTATGATTGTGTTTGGTTATAGTTTGATTTCTGACATCTCTACTGGCCGGTTTCATACCGCAAAAGTATATTATATGTCACGCGTCTCCGTTGACTCCGATCAGAGAATCCTTTGTTAATTTTAAATAGAAAGAAAAATGTCCAAACGACGAGAACGTGACACAGGAGTAGCAGCAGCATGTTACGTTTTGTTTACTGCCGATGCCGAAGATGAAGTTCCGGAGAAAAAAAGAAAACGTTGGTGGATATCATCGCACAACAAAACTCGCACAACGTAACGTTTAAAATTTGAAATTTATTTTTATATTTATCACTCCGAATTTAAATGACTTGGCCGTAATGTAGGTGAAAAATTGAAATTGTAATAAGTACGGATCGACCGATAACAGCTTTTTATTCAATTTCCTACTACCCCTATTTTTCTATAAAGCTGAAACTAGTAGATCAAACAGCGACAGAATGAGAACCCGGCAGAGATGGTAATTCAAAGGAAATTCCTATCCCTACCGAACTCTATACCACTTCGAAACTCTCACTAAACCGTCGCGTATCTGTGAGGCCCCCACTCTTGTCCCTACTCGTTGATCGTGCGTACCATTGCTTTAAAGTCGGGGAGTCAGGGCACAAAAATATTGCACTTTTTCCACTTCGTGCAATAGAGAATTTTATTTTTTTAAACTGTAGTTTAGAACGACCTTCATGAGCTCCTAAAGTCTCTAATACGAAGGAGGTCGGGAAGGTCATTATTATTGCAAAAAAAGATTGAAAATCGCGTTTCTTCCTAGTTTCTCTTAAATAACTCGATTACTATTGATCAAATCAAAAAATGTTTCAAATGAAAGTTGTTCCCAATTAAATTTCGAATAAGATAGGTGAGTTTTAAAAAATCAATTGTATTTTGTTATTAGTAAAATCGTTAGTGAAGTGCAGGAAGTGGAAAAAAGTTTAAACTGTGAGAATGTATACAAAAAATGGTTGATCGCTACTAAAAGTTCACTAAAAGGTGTCTTTTAGTTAGTAGAATATATTGTATAGGCCATTTCTTCAAATCTCAAAATGGCGGCCTATTGCAAAATTGTTTATGTCAAAACTTCAAGTAGCTGACAATTTTTTCCTGGCGATCATAAATTAATGAAACCAATTGCAATCGATTGGTATTAACGTTATTAACAAACAGTAAAAAGGGCATATTTTGAAATAATAAACAAAACTTTTTTTAACTGAAAAACCCGTTGCTACGGTCTGTATTTGAGTAAATATTGAATTTTAACGATTGCAATAAAATCTATTGCAATGTTTATAAAAAACCATGAATTTTGAAAGAAAAATCATGACGGTCGGACCAATAGCAGCCGAGATCATTAACTTTTAATGAATCAATTATTACGTGAAAGCTATTTGACTTTTGAACGTGAAATTTGGCACAGTTGTAGTAAACATATCACCCTATCACCTAAATTTTTTTCTGCATCTACGGACAATTTGATATGGTTTGAGACTAAAAACAATCTGTTGAAAATTGCGCGCCCGGCATTGGCGATCTGCTCGCTGCGAGGCGCTGTGGTGGGGGTAGCGGAGCAGCAGTGGAAAGAGGCGTGCTGGCGACAGATTACTCTTAATTATAAAAATAATTTTTAGACAACCAATGGTTGCGCGACGATGAATTTTTTTTTTTATTTTAAGTCATTTCCTTTTAACTTTATAATTATTGACATAAGAATTTAATAAGAGTACTCAATCAATCGCTTAAACTGCATAACTAACCGAAAAATTAAAACTTATTGTTTTCTAATGCAAGAATATAATCTATAAATTTAATCACGTAAAATGAAAAAGAATTTCATCGTCGTACGACCTTTGGTTGTCTAGAAATCATTTTTACAATTAAGAGTATTATCTGTCTCCAGCGCGCCTCTTTGCACTGCCGATCCACTACCCCCACCACCGCGCTACGCAGCGAGCAGATTGCCAACGCCAGGCGCGCAATTTTCAACAGATTCTTTTTAGTCTCAAACCATATCAAATTGTCCGTAGATGCAGAACAAAATTTAAGTGATAGGGTGATATGTTTACTACAACTGTGCCAAATTTCACGTTCAGAAGTCAAATAGCTTTTACGTAATAATTGATTCATTAAAAGTTAATGATCTCGGCTGCTATTGGTCCGACCGTCATGATTTTTCTTTCAAAATTCATGGTTTTTTATAAACATTGCAATAGATTTTATTGCAACCGTTAAAATTCAATATTTACTCAAATACAGACCGTAGCCACGGGTTTTTTCAGTTAAAAAATGTTTTTTTTATTATTTAAAAATATGCCCTTTTTACTGTTTGTTAATAACGTTAATACCAATCGATTGCAATTGGTTTCATTAATTTATGACCGCCAGGAAAAAATTGGCAGCTACTTGAAGTTTTGACATAAACAATTTTGCAATAGGCCGCCATTTTGAGATTTGAAAAAATGGCCTAGACAGTATATTCTACTAAGTAAAAGACACCTTTTAGTGAACATTCAGTAGCGATCAACCATTTTTTGTATACATTTTCACAGTTTAAACTTTTTTCCACTTCCTGCACTTCACTAACAATTTTAGAAATAACAAAAAAAAAATTTATTTTTAAAAACCCACCTATCTTATTCGAAATTTAATTGGGAACAACTTTCATTTGAAACATTTTTTGATTTGATCAATAGTAATTGAGTTATTTAAGAGAAACTAGGAAGAAACGCGATTTTCAATCTTTTTTGCAATAATAATGACCTTCCCGACCTCCTTCGTATTAGAGACTTTAGGAGCTCGTCAAGATCATTCTAAACTACAGATTAGAAAAATATAATTCTCTATGGCATGAAGTGGAAATTCAAATGCTAATTCTCCCCGAATATTAGAACGTATGTGCGGTGCGGTCGGCCTCCTTTGGCAGAATGCGGTCAGCTTCGGTATACTAAGAGCGAGAAGGAGCGATATATTATTATCGGACCTCTTTCTCGCGCTTCTTCTAGGCTATCCTTTGCCTCACAAAACTAACAAAACATCTAGATTATTATATAAAATCACATTATCCAATTAAGTGAAAACTATTTAATTTTTCATAATTACACAAAATAAAAAAACCTTATTATGTCCATAAAGACGAGAAATGCGAGCATTATAAGTTGTGTGCAAATTTTGTAAAATATTACAAATTTTCTGAAGCCTTTCAGGCAATATGAATGAAATGTCAGTCCGAACAAGGAAATGAATAATTGAAATAAGATTATTTAGAAATGTATAATTAAAAAGAAATTGATTTAAACATATTCCTGTAAAAAATATTAAACGAAGCAAAAAATATACATCTTTTATTATTAAAAGTAACAACAATAAGGAAAAACTGCTGTATGTTCTTGACAGCCTTAATGCCCTTTTTTAAACAATGAAGGGAACTTGCATCAGAAAACTAGGTTTTGTGACATTCTCAAAATTTCGGCACCAATTTTCGGATGGCAGAAATATTTATTTCATTTATTTCAACCATACTATCTTCTACACCATTAGATAGTGAAAACAGCGCGTAATAATATTCTTGAGTGATCGTGACAGCCTTATTTATTTTTTCATTGATGAGGAAATGCTATCTATCTCGCGTTTACCCTTAGATGGGCAATATTACCCCGATAAGGACCATATAACTTTCAAATTTAGGTTTTCCTTCGTTCTCCTTTGTCAATTACGTACCCATTAGGTGAAGTTTCCTGATTGGTTCTCGCTCTTTGTCCTCTACTGCCCTAACGGTGACCTTGAGGAAAGAGATCATTTGACATTAATTACTCCTTGATCCAAGGTCTATACGCCTGTACGTTATTGTAGTATAACTCCGAAATCTTTCGGAAAAAGGGGGGGCGGGGGGGGGGGGGGGTGGGGGGTAAGGGTAAGTAGCTTTTCGCACCACAGAAAGTATCCCCCATGGTCCTAATTTTTAACATTTTTTTTAGGCCTTTTAAATGTTGATTTTCGGTCTTCTAAATTGATTATCGTTCTTGTTATGTATACATGTTGGAGAACATTTAAAACCATTAAAAACCACCCCTCGATCACCCTCCTATCTATTTTAGTTTGTTTTTGGTAACCTCTCAACGTTAATGATCTCTAATATCTCCCTCTGTTTAGTATAAAACGTTTGTTTTAAGGTGACCTTGATATTATTATTATTCTAACTCATTCTGCCTGTCTTATTAGTTACCTCAGAAGTCAGTTCCATTTTTCCTAGTGGCCACTGGATGCTAAAGATGCTCATTTTAATTAATTGCTTCTTGATAGTTCCACTTCTCAATCCCCATACAAATTCACCTCTCAGATAGATTTCCAAATTTAGGCAAAATGCAAAATGGGTTGACAATCCTCTTAGCTTCTATATGCAGATGATAATATCATCATAATCTGATTTTTTACACTCTTTAAGAAGCAATGAATTAAAATGAGCATGTTTAACATTTAATGGTCACTATGAAAAACAGAGTTGAGTTCTCAGGTAACCAAGAAAGCAGACGGAACAAGTTAAAACAATAATAATTCCAAAGCCACCTTAAAACAAACGTTTTATACTAAACAGAGGGGGATATTAGAGATCATTAACGTTGACCCGGCAATGGGCGCGCGGGTTGTCCAGAGCATTCCGAAAATAGAAATCTATCGGTAACGTAGCGAAAAATTTTTGCAGTCACTTACAAATATTAGCGTTTAATTAATACAAATAACGTAAAGAAATGCAATTGCTATTTTATACCAAAGGGAACATCGCATAGGTGATATTTATTGAAAAATAAATGTGTATTTATAAATATTTTATGTCAAGCAATGAAAAACAAATGGTGTGTCCGTGGCACCCCACGCGCCTATCTATATGTAAAAAAAACCACGCGCCTATTGCCGGGTTAAAAGGTTACCGAAAACAAAGTAAAATAGATAGGAGGGTAACCGAGGGGTAGTTTGTAATGGTATTAAATGTTCTCCAACGTGTATACATAAGAAGAACAATAATCGATTTAGAAGACCGAAAATCAACATTTAAAAGGCCTAAAAAAAATGTTACAAATTAGGACCATGGGGGATACTTTAGGTGGTGCGAAAAGCTACTTACTCTTACCCCCCCCCCCCCCCCCCGCCCCCCTTTTTCCAAAAGATTTTGGAGTTATACTACAATAACGTACAGGCGTATAGACCTTGGATCAAGGAGTAATTAATGTCAAATGATCTCTTTCCTCAAGGTCACCGTTTGGCCAGTAGAGGACAACGAGTGAGAACCAATCAGGAAACTTCACCTAATGGACATAAAACTATGTTGATTGTGTTCATTAATTCTTTCTTTATTAAAATAAGAATTAAAAGAAGTAAATGATACGTTAACTGTTTAAACTGTTTCTATTTACTATAAGTTAAATAAAAAATTATTATTTCCTGCTTTATGGAGAGCATTTCAACCAGTAAAAATAACTTTAATAAAATGAAGTGAAGCAAAAAATTCAAATTAAACAAATTTAAAAATAACGGTAGAAAGAATATAAATGTAGATTACATAATTGCAATTAATTCAACATATTCTTATTAAATATTGTACATTTTATTGTCTTTCAACTATTTCTTAAATGTTTCATAATTAATTATTCATTGTACAACAGCATTCTGTTGTTATTTGAATTGAATGAGTATCTCAGGAGAACAGTATGAATTACTGTGCTACAACCTACTTAAACTTAAAATGTGAGATAAAAATGTAAATAATTACATCATATTGTACGAACGTCAATTTGTTGGAGCTCATTCGATTACGATTTATATAAGTGAACGGTTTAAAAGTACATCAACGAATAAATCCCTATTGAAGTATCAGTAAAATTTTTTAAACAGATGAAAGTTGTATCAAAAGGAATGATTTTTGATGTCCAAGTGAATAAACTAATCCGCATAAGGTAGCAGCAATTCATTCGGTGCGGAAAAAAAATACAAGAGCGCAATTTTTGTGATGTTCGAATACCTCCTCAAGTACACCTTCTCACGAATAAATGTTTATTGTGGAATCAGGGAAATTTGTTAAAAAGATGAGATTGTTATGAAAAGATAAAGTTTTTTAAGTAGAACAAAATACATTAATTTTTTTGAGACAGTAAAAATTAAATTTTCTAAAATTATTGACATGTTGAAATAGCAGTGGTTCTCATCCTGTCGCTGTTTGGTCTGCTACCTTTGGTCTGCTAGCTTCAACTTCATAAACAGATGTGTTTTTCAGAAGAGTTTCTCTTATGTGTTTTAATGATCTATTGCAGATACAGTGCGACTAATATGCTGGAAAATTTCAGTAGGGAGCCTTCTGGTGCTTTTTCCAATTTTTGTCGAATGTCAGAAACAGACTTCGAATTTTTAATTAATAAAATTGGACATATAATAGCAAAACAAGATACTAACATGAGGAAATGTATTCCAGTAAAGGAAAGGCTAGCAGTAGCTTTACGATTTTTGGCTACTGGAGACAGCTATGCCAGCTTGTCTTACCTTTTTAAAATATCACCACAGTCCGTGTCAAAGTGCGTGGATGAGGTTTGCAGTGCACTAATTGATAGTTTAAAAGAAGAAATAAAGGTAATTAAGCTTTAAATGTGTTTATATTAAAATTGAAAAGATACAAAAAGTTATTTCAATATAGGTTTTAACATTATAAAAGATAGAAAGAAGAGAAACGAATGCATAAAATGATTTTAAATAGAGTTTATATGTTATGAGGATTATTTGGTTCTGGGAAATTTTGAGGAGAAGTTTGAGGGTTTGGAATAGAAGTAGGATTTAATGGAGGAAAGGATTCTGAGGAAAGACTAGAGGAAGATGGAAACTGTGATGATAAGGGTTGAAAGTTGGGATAAGAAGAAAATGGAGTTTGTTGTGAGAATGGGTGAGTGAACGGTTGAGAAAATGATTGAGTTTGTTGAGGCAATAGATGAGAGACCTGATGAGAAGTGGATGGAAAATGTGGAGATAATGAAGGAGAAAACTGATAAGAGGTTGATACGTGGCTATGAGGTTCAGGAGGTGAGGGATCTGGTGAATGTTGTGAATAAAAAGCAGAAGAAGATGGCAATGTTGACGATGTATGAGGCTGATAATGAACGGATGAAAAAGATGTTTGAGATGATTGAGGGGGAAGAAAATGTGTCGTTTAATGCATTGCTTGCGATGGTAATATGAGCAATTGCTCCTGTCTCATTCGAAACATCAAGCAATCGATCTCGTGCATAGCAAGCTCGCGCTTATTTTGGTCTAATGCTCTCAGTTTTCGGCATAGTAGTTCTGAGAATAATGAGCATTCGTCTTCCTCTGGCTTTTCTTGGATACTTTTTAATACTGCGTAAGCTTCGTCCATCCGTTTCTCTCTTTCTGCGCTTTTTGAAAGCTTACGCTTCTTAGACGAAGGATTATTCCGATTTTGCTGTTGAGAATTGGAAATGCTTGGACTATTCTCATGCATTATAGGATTAGGTTCGTCTATGAACTCACTATCATCCTCTTCAAGCTGACCTTCATTATCCTGTAATAATGACATAACGTCAGTTTCATAAATTAATCTCAAACCTATACACAACAATTTAATGACACTGAAGTTAGCCACAAGTTGGTCAAAAATCGAAGATGCAGCAAATTGAGTAAACCAATTTTTTTGTTAATTATAAACTAATGCAAACAACTGTCACTACTATAGTAAACATTTATTTAACCGAATAATCACAAAAAAAACAAATTAAACCAGGAAGTCAAATACCAACTCTTATACAAAATTTTTAACATACCAGTGAATTTTTCTAATTTTTTTTTACTACGCAGCTTTAAAAGCAATTAAATTCTGAAGAGAATAATGCAAATTTCATGAGGGAGCAAGATCCGCTTAATGATTTCTATAAAGAACATTGGCAGAAATGCATCTGCGAACCCACGTTTTTCACCGACATCGTTAAGATTTAATAAACATTTAGGGGATCTTGCTCCCTCATGAAATTAATACTATTCTAGTCAGAATTTTATTGCTTTTGAAGCTTTGTGGTTGAAAGAAATTAGAAAAATTCACTAGTATGTTAAAAATTTGTTATAAGAGTAGGTATTTAACTTCCTTCTTTAATTTTTTTTGTGTGATTATTTGGATTAATAAATATTTATTATAGTAACGGCAGGTGTTTACACTGGTTGATAATTAATAAAACATTTTTTTTACTCAATTTGCTTAATTTTCGATTTTTTTCCCAACTTGTGGCTGCAACTTTTGGCTAACTTGAGGGGCATTGTGCACGATTTGGTCGAAGATAATGGAAATTCCCGTATGTAACATTTATTTTGTTTCAGTTACCTACACGAGCAAACGAGTGGATGAATACGGCAAATGATTTCCAAAACAAATGGAACTACCCACATTGTCTTGGTGCCATAGATGGGAAGCATATAGTAATTAAAAGTCCAGACCATAGCGGATCAGAATTCTACAATTATAAAGGAACTTTTAGTATCGTACTATTAGCTGTAGTAGATGCTAATTATTCTTTTATTTATGTAGATGTAGGATGTCAAGGACGAATAAGTGACGGAGGTGTATTTAGGAATTCGTCGTTTTTTAAAAAATTGTTTAAAAATGAGTTGCATCTTCCGTCAGATAATACGTTACCAAACAAGGATGAGCCTATTCCTTATGTTTTTGTTGGAGATGACGCGTTTCCCTTATCAAATAATCTTATGAAACCTTATTCTGGGATTCATAATAAGGGAAGTAAGGAGAGAATTTTTAACTACCGGCTATCTCGTGCTCGTCGGATTGTGGAAAATGCTTTCGGCATTCTATCAAGCGTTTTCAGAGTTTTAAGAAAACCTATTCTCTTATCGCCACACAAGACCACAAATATTGTTATGTGCTGCACATTGCTACACAATTTTTTAAAAAGAAGTGAAACTTCAAGATATTTTTATGCACCAAATGGAACATTCGACTCTGAGGAAAATGGTGAATTACAATCTGGATCGTGGCGTAATAATGATAACGAATCCACCTCAATGCTACCATTTAGAAGAGTAGCTAGAAGACCAGGTGTCGAGGCCTCCAATATTAGAGATAGGTTTGCAAACTACTTTAAAACAATTGACGTGTTACCCTGGCAGAACGAATGCTAATTTCTTATCATTATTTATTTATTTTGTTAGTTCATGTATTTCATTAAATGACGAGGCCTCTACAGGGTTAGCCAGATAAAACGGCTGAGACCATGGACATAAAATGCTGTTTAACTTTGTAACTATAAGAGATAGCAATTTTTGCTATAAAACCTTTTTGAAGCGTCTTTTGATTAGCGTTCAAAAAGGTCTGATAAGAAAAATTGCAATCTCTTATAGTTACGAAGTTAAACAGCATTTCATATCCATGATCTCTGAGCCGTTTTATCTGGCTAACCCTGTATACAGTCGATAAATAACTTATTCTTGTATTTTATTAATTGACGAGGCCCTTATACAGCCGATAAATAACTTATTCTTGTATTTTTTTAATTGACGAGGCCCTTATACAGCCGATAAATAACTTATTCTTGTATTTTATTAATTGACGAGACCCTTATACAGCCGATAAATAACTTATTATTATATTTTATTAATTGACGAGGCCTCTATACAGCCAATTAATTGCATGTTAATGTATCATAAAAATTGGATTAATATTTATGGATATTCACTATATTGTATAAAAATTGATTAGACTCCTAGATCGCCGATAAACAAATGATTATTATTGTTAAAAATGTAACCATAATAATGAATTAAAACAGTATTTAAAGAATGTGGAAAAATACTTTCAATTAGTATAAGAAATTGTAAGACAACTACTGCGACTAGTTTTTACAAATGAAGGTGATGTTGCGAAAAATCATGGACAATTTTTAAATCTATCAATAAATGAAATCCATAAGCTTCAAAATACTTCTGTACTGTCGATAATGTAGATTTCTGTAAGGTCGGTAATTTTCTTATAAATATTTAAAATACATTTATTTTATACATATAAGGAAAAAGGAAATTATTTAGAATGAATGTCCAAATTTATATCCGTCTTTCTTCAATAGGGAAATCCTCCAAAATTATAAATGTACGATTTACGATAATGAGTGATATTATTTACCTCTGAACTTATCGTTGTTCTAGGACAATATACGGAATGCAAAAATTTTGCCATTTGCTCATATGCAAACCAATCTGGCTTAAAAGTCTCTGCAGTTCCACTTCCCGTCTTAGTGCTTTCTTTCACTTTCGCATGCAGTTTCCGGAACGTACCCATCAACGCCTCCTTTTTCTTTTTTAGCTCTGTGACGGAGCAATTCAGGCTGAAATTTTGCTTGATCCTCAGCCAAGCATCGTAGACCAAATTACGATTTTTATGGTCCTCGTTTCTTGGATCCCAAATAACTGGTTCTTGCTCATAAAGATTTAGAAACTCGGTAATTAAATCGTTGGACCACGACATGTTGACGGGTAAACTGTTTACACAAAACTAATTGAATTAATCCTTACATTGTCTGATTGTTTATCTAAATTAATATACCTCAAGCAGGATGGTTAAATGTACAGATTATAACATCAATATCAAAATACAGGTATCGCGTCTGTATTCTGACAGCACTAATAAAAGTGTAGCAAAGAGCATATACAGGTGAAGAGCAATACATAAACAAAAGATTTATGATTCCTATTACCCATACATATACCCATTTTAATCTAAAATGTGGTAACCGAAATCACTGTGTACAAAGTATAGTCCAGCTGTTAGCTCTGGGAACACATATGCGCGAAATTAACAATTATGAGGACCTGAACCAAACAATTGAAATCTACCGTCATTCTGATATTTTGGGCAACATTTTAAAGATACTCGTGTAAAATTTTTGAGGATCGCAATAAGATTTGCGAGTCCCTCACGACATCTTGGAGGCAGTATCGCAGGATGGGGTCGCGTTTGTTAAAACTCAATACTTCGCGAGCCTTTTATACGATAATATTATTTTAAAATGCAAAAAAAGAACAATTTATTTTTCTTTATTTATTTACTTACATATATTATTTATTATAATTATCGACTTATATTTATTAATAAATTTTAGTGAATAAAAGTTTCTTCTGCGATGGGACTCGAACCTGGAACCGATGTTAATCTCATGCGCAGCCCCCTCACATTTGGTCGATTCGGCTAACCTAGAAGTTGTTTGACACAGGCTTGTTTATTTAACCTGAATTATACGATATATTTTTTTCTATTGCTTCTGCATACGCGAAAACAATATTCAATAAAAATGTAAGTTTAGCTTAATGGACTAAATGCCGGACAGCTGTAAGTAAGATTAAAATCGGTTCCAGGTTCGAGTCCTACCGCGGAACAAATTTTTCATGCACTAAAATTAGTTAATAAATATAAGTCGATATTTATAATTGATAATATATGAAAATAAATAAATAACTAAATAAATTGTGATCGATTTTTTGCATTTTACAATAATAGTATCGCAAAATAGGCTCGCAAAACTTTTAGCGACACTCAACATTTTTATGCGGGATATTATAAAATTTGTTAGTTTATTTTTAAGCACATTTTCTTGTGACACAATAAATTACGAAATTAACATTGTAGTCTTCATGAGGGTTCGTGACAATTTTTCTTTTAGTGACGAGGAAATGCCTCGTGCATACCTATCCGATGAATGCCTTTACAAAGTCAAAACTTCGAGAAGATCCTTATGAAACTTCCATATTTTTGTCTTATCTTTTTCATCTTTGTAAATTACATGTCCTTTAGGTGAAGTTTCCTGATTGGTTCTCACTCGTTGTCCTCTACTGGCCAAACGGTGACCTTGAGGAAAGAGATCATTTGACATTAATTACTCCTTGTTCCAAGGTCTATACGCCTGTACGTTATTGTAGTATAACTCCGAAATCCTTCGGAAAAAGAGGGGGCGGGGGGGTAAGGGTAAGTAGGTTTTTGCATCATCTAAAGTATCCCCCATGGTCCTAGTTGTAAACATTTTTTTTTGGCCTTTCCAATGTTGATTTCCGATTTTCTCAATCCAGTAGGACGCTATTTAAAGTCACATCCTGTAGGGGGTGTAAAACCATTCAAAACCCCCCCCCCCCCCTCGATCATCCCTGTATCTTTTTTAGTTTTTTTGCAGTGGCCTTTTAAAGTTTGTGATATCTCATATCTCTCTCCGTTTAGTATCACATGTTTCTTTTTCAGTGAACTTGGTCTCATTATTATTATAATTCGTATTTGTGTATGTCCTGTCTATTTTTTTCGCTTGACCTATGAACTCAGCTCCATTTCTTCCACTGGTCTAACGTAAAATTCCATATTTTTAGTGAGACAAAACCTTTAGCCTAATATATAGTGTTTTTCAAGTTTTTATGTAAAAGGATCGGAAAAAATGAAAACAAGCAATGCAAATATGAAAAAGATTAGCTAAATAATGATTACAATTCCTTCAAGTAAATGTAGCAAATTTCTGGGCTCCTATAAAAAAGTAAATAATACTATTCTTATGCAGAGTAATTATAATATTTAAAAAATAGATTTATATGGTGCAAGGAAAAATTAATACGTATATGATTATTTGAATTTAATTATGTAGGGTAGGATGCGTGACTGGCAGCTGATTCTGAATTAATAGTATTTTATGCATCAATAATCTTCAATTCTTAAATCTTTCTACGTGTAAAAAGTGATGCATACGTTACACTAAAATTATTATAATTATCAAGATAATCCATATTTACTGTAACTTGAATATTAGATAGGACCAAAATATGAATTAAATGTATAGCGCGCAGGTACCATTAAGAAACAAACCACATTAGCACACAGTTTTATAACTTTTCCTATTTCACAATTCAGTTTATTGTGAATTAAAATATTTTCTTTAGTAATAATTACTATAATTTTATAGTTGAAGAAAATAATAGAATATAATTAAATAGAATAACAATTTTATTGTTATATCCATTTAAAAATGTAGGAGCTATAACTGTATATAAATAACCTCCTATACGAGAAAATTAAGTTGTTTCTATAATAAAAAAATAATTTAGAACACCTCACTTCAATAGTATCAAAATATAGTAACAATAGAAAGGTTATCCTTAGCTCATTATCGTAGTGCTTGAAACCTCTCATTATATACTTATCAGGACTACTACATCGCTTTTATAGATAATATACTTTATGTTATAATTTACTGGTATATAACTAGGGAAATTCCTCAACTTCAGCTCATTCCCATTTTTTGTTTACTAAAAAAAATTGATGAATACATGTTTTAAAGGGAAAAAGTCAACGGCATAAAAAACCCTTTTTATTAATTCTGTTTCCATTACATACAGTTGAGCTATCATCACATAATTCATGTTACATGATTCGTCGCGCGACTACGGATTCGCATAATCACCTTCACTCGTTTAATTTGTATTCACCTCGATTCGTATCTTTTCGTTACAATTGTCCCTTTGGCGACTGTTCAATTTCAGTGGTGACCATTTACTTCACTCCGTAATTGTTTCTCTTTCGACTGACCAAGGATCAGTGGGAACTACAAATCCTTACTCCGTTTCGTTAATAGTATCAATTTTCTCTCCGTCCATACACGTCTGCCTTCTTTGAGATTTTGTAACCAACTGTCTCTCTGTCGTAAATTGACTTCCTAAAATATTTTGAAATAAGACTCACGATTATACATTAGTTGATTTGCTTAGCTGCATTACTAATACTAATAAATCACATCGATTTATTTACCTCCTTCTCTTCACCTTAACATACTTTTGTGTCTTTACTTCATTTTTATAGTTCTAAATACTATTTGTTATTTTCCTGTGTTAGTTTCGATCCTACTGATTACTTCAGGAAAATTTCTGAGGATGTTGTAAGGACCTTAAATAAAATATGTGTTCTTCTATTATCCATAACACCTTTTAATCAGAACGGTCAATCACACTGCTATTTATTATTCTCTCAATAACCAAACTCTGACCTATCGCCAGCACGGTCGCGAATAATCCTTTCTTGCCTAACTACAACTTCCCCTCAAACCGTCGCTATCAGCCACTCACACCCAATAATTACCACGTGTCTTCTTCATCTCATTAGCTCCCCTTCTTTTCTGTCTTTTCGCCAACGTTGCCATATCCGCGCCATCTTTATAATCGACGCGTGCGCTATCGGAGAGACTACACTCATTGCTGGTGATTTCAAATCATTAACTCTTACAATGTCTTCCAATTTACGATCCCATGCACATCCCTCTCGTCGCAGTGGAGTCACTTCACCTGATCCCCGGGATTGGGGAATTGGTGTGACATGTTATATACCGCGTCCGTTGCCCCGCTGGTTGACAGAGAGCACAAGTATTTTGGATCCCAGATTGGAAGAAGTTGATCCCGATCCAGATTTGCTATCTCTTTTGCGCCAATTTTTCGAGCGATATTATAATTTTAGGTCGGGATTCACTATCCGGTGGGACCCGGTGATGGCGCACCAATTGGCGGTCACCAATTCTTTGAGGAGGACGATTACTCTATCCTCTCTTCTACACCGAGGGGGTGATAGTAACGGTGTCCGGTATCCCCGTAAACCCCGAAGCCACACTATTAGGTCCGTGCTGCACGAAATTATTCATTGCTGGCTCTTTTATACCGGGAACTCCGAAGATGGGGGGTCGAGTCACCAAGCGGACTTCTGGTTCGAAATTGAGAAATTTAGGATTTTATATGGCATCGATATCGAGCCTGGCCAAAATTACTGGCGCAATATATACAATTAATGCTTTTTGTTTTTTTATTTATTTTTCTCAATTTCGAACAGTTTTCTGACATTCATTTTCTTTTATTTTTTCGCTGATTACAACCCCCCCTCTAAAGTAAAATTTATTTTAAAATTATACAAAATTTATTTCATTTGTTTTCTCCATTTTGATTTTTGTGCCTGTCGCACCCTTCATAGCGTAACTCAGTACTTATTATTTTGCTTTGGGCTATATATATAGTGCAAAACGGTGGCCAGTGTTCCGTAGGCAAACCAATGTGGTTTGAAAACGTCAGTAATTTTCAAGTTTTCTGTTAATATCCTTAAAAGCGATAAAAAATGATATGATATCGCGAATCCTCTTGAATATATGCTATTATTTTTATAATGTAATGGCCTGCAAAATGAAATAGAGAAAAACAAATGAAATAAATTTTGTATAATTTTAAAATAAATTTTACTTTAGAGGGGGGGTTGTAATCAGCGAAAAAATAAAAGAAAATGAATGTCAGAAAACTGTTCGAAATTGAGAAAAATAAATAAAAAAACAAAAAGCATTAATTGTATATATTGCGCCAGTAATTTTGGCCAGGCTCGATATCGATGCCATATAAAATCCTAAATTTCTCAATTTCGAACCAGAAGTCCGCTTGGTGACTCGACCCCCCATCTTCGGAGTTCCCGGTATAAAAGAGCCAGCAATGAATAATTTCGTGCAGCACGGACCTAATAGTGTGGCTTCGGGGTTTACGGGGATACCGGACCCCGTTACTATCACCCCCTCGGTGTAGAAGAGAGGATAGAGTAATCGTCCTCCTCAAAGAATTGGTGACCGCCAATTGGTGCGCCATCACCGGGTCCCACCGGATAGTGAATCCCGACCTAAAATTATAATATCGCTCGAAAAATTGGCGCAAAAGAGATAGCAAATCTGGATCGGGATCAACTTCTTCCAATCTGGGATCCAAAATACTTGTGCTCTCTGTCAACCAGCGGGGCAACGGACGCGGTATATAACATGTCACACCAATTCCCCAATCCCGGGGATCAGGTGAAGTGACTCCACTGCGACGAGAAGGATGTGCATGGGATCGTAAATTGGAAGACATTGTAAGAGTTAATGATTTGAAATCACCAGCAATGAGTGTAGTCTCTCCGATAGCGCACGCGTCGATTATAAAGATGGCGCGGATATGGCAACGTTGGCGAAAAGACAGAAAAGAAGGGGAGCTAATGAGATGAAGAAGACACGTGGTAATTATTGGGTGTGAGTGGCTGATAGCGACGGTTTGAGGGGAAGTTGTAGTTAGGCAAGAAAGGATTATTCGCGACCGTGCTGGCGATAGGTCAGAGTTTGGTTATTGAGAGAATAATAAATAGCAGTGTGATTGACCGTTCTGATTAAAAGGTGTTATGGATAATAGAAGAACACATATTTTATTTAAGGTCCTTACAACATCCTCAGAAATTTTCCTGAAGTAATCAGTAGGATCGAAACTAACACAGGAAAATAACAAATAGTATTTAGAACTATAAAAATGAAGTAAAGACACAAAAGTATGTTAAGGTGAAGAGAAGGAGGTAAATAAATCGATGTGATTTATTAGTATTAGTAATGCAGCTAAGCAAATCAACTAATGTATAATCGTGAGTCTTATTTCAAAATATTTTAGGAAGTCAATTTACGACAGAGAGACAGTTGGTTACAAAATCTCAAAGAAGGCAGACGTGTATGGACGGAGAGAAAATTGATACTATTAACGAAACGGAGTAAGGATTTGTAGTTCCCACTGATCCTTGGTCAGTCGAAAGAGAAACAATTACGGAGTGAAGTAAATGGTCACCACTGAAATTGAACAGTCGCCAAAGGGACAATTGTAACGAAAAGATACGAATCGAGGTGAATACAAATTAAACGAGTGAAGGTGATTATGCGAATCCGTAGTCGCGCGACGAATCATGTAACATGAATTATGTGATGATAGCTCAACTGTATGTAATGGAAACAGAATTAATAAAAAGGGTTTTTTATGCCGTTGACTTTTTCCCTTTAAAACATGTATTCATCAATTTTTTTTAGTAAACAAAAAATGGGAATGAGCTGAAGTTGAGGAATTTCCCTAGTTATATACCAGTAAATTATAACATAAAGTATATTATCTATAAAAGCGATGTAGTAGTCCTGATAAGTATATAATGAGAGGTTTCAAGCACTACGATAATGAGCTAAGGATAACCTTTCTATTGTTACTATATTTTGATACTATTGAAGTGAGGTGTTCTAAATTATTTTTTTATTATAGAAACAACTTAATTTTCTCGTATAGGAGGTTATTTATATACAGTTATAGCTCCTACATTTTTAAATGGATATAACAATAAAATTGTTATTCTATTTAATTATATTCTATTATTTTCTTCAACTATAAAATTATAGTAATTATTACTAAAGAAAATATTTTAATTCACAATAAACTGAATTGTGAAATAGGAAAAGTTATAAAACTGTGTGCTAATGTGGTTTGTTTCTTAATGGTACCTGCGCGCTATACATTTAATTCATATTTTGGTCCTATCTAATATTCAAGTTACAGTAAATATGGATTATCTTGATAATTATAATAATTTTAGTGTAACGTATGCATCACTTTTTACACGTAGAAAGATTTAAGAATTGAAGATTATTGATGCATAAAATACTATTAATTCAGAATCAGCTGCCAGTCACGCATCCTACCCTACATAATTAAATTCAAATAATCATATACGTATTAATTTTTCCTTGCACCATATAAATCTATTTTTTAAATATTATAATTACTCTGCATAAGAATAGTATTATTTACTTTTTTATAGGAGCCCAGAAATTTGCTACATTTACTTGAAGGAATTGTAATCATTATTTAGCTAATCTTTTTCATATTTGCATTGCTTGTTTTCATTTTTTCCGATCCTTTTACATAAAAACTTGAAAAACACTATATATTAGGCTAAAGGTTTTGTCTCACTAAAAATATGGAATTTTACGTTAGACCAGTGGAAGAAATGGAGCTGAGTTCATAGGTCAAGCGAAAAAAATAGACAGGACATACACAAATACGAATTATAATAATAATGAGACCAAGTTCACTGAAAAAGAAACATGTGATACTAAACGGAGAGAGATATGAGATATCACAAACTTTAAAAGGCCACTGCAAAAAAACTAAAAAAGATACAGGGATGATCGAGGGGGGGGGGGGGGGTTTTGAATGGTTTTACACCCCCTACAGGATGTGACTTTAAATAGCGTCCTACTGGATTGAGAAAATCGGAAATCAACATTGGAAAGGCCAAAAAAAAATGTTTACAACTAGGACCATGGGGGATACTTTAGATGATGCAAAAACCTACTTACCCTTACCCCCCCGCCCCCTCTTTTTCCGAAGGATTTCGGAGTTATACTACAATAACGTACAGGCGTATAGACCTTGGAACAAGGAGTAATTAATGTCAAATGATCTCTTTCCTCAAGGTCACCGTTTGGCCAGTAGAGGACAACGAGTGAGAACCAATCAGGAAACTTCACCTAAAGGACATGTAATTTACAAAGATGAAAAAGATAAGACAAAAATATGGAAGTTTCATAAGGATCTTCTCGAAGTTTTGACTTTGTAAAGGCATTCATCGGATAGGTATGCACGAGGCATTTCCTCGTCACTAAAAGAAAAATTGTCACGAACCCTCATGAAGACTACAATGTTAATTTCGTAATTTATTGTGTCACAAGAAAATGTGCTTAAAAATAAACTAACAAATTTTATAATATCCCGCATAAAAATGTTGAGTGTCGCTAAAAGTTTTGCGAGCCTATTTTGCGATACTATTATTGTAAAATGCAAAAAATCGATCACAATTTATTTAGTTATTTATTTATTTTCATATATTATCAATTATAAATATCGACTTATATTTATTAACTAATTTTAGTGCATGAAAAATTTGTTCCGCGGTAGGACTCGAACCTGGAACCGATTTTAATCTTACTTACAGCTGTCCGGCATTTAGTCCATTAAGCTAAACTTACATTTTTATTGAATATTGTTTTCGCGTATGCAGAAGCAATAGAAAAAAATATATCGTATAATTCAGGTTAAATAAACAAGCCTGTGTCAAACAACTTCTAGGTTAGCCGAATCGACCAAATGTGAGGGGGCTGCGCATGAGATTAACATCGGTTCCAGGTTCGAGTCCCATCGCAGAAGAAACTTTTATTCACTAAAATTTATTAATAAATATAAGTCGATAATTATAATAAATAATATATGTAAGTAAATAAATAAAGAAAAATAAATTGTTCTTTTTTTGCATTTTAAAATAATATTATCGTATAAAAGGGCTCGCGAAGTATTGAGTTTTAACAAACGCGACCCCATCCTGCGATACTGCCTCCAAGATGTCGTGAGGGACTCGCAAATCTTATTGCGATCCTCAAAAATTTTACACGAGTATCTTTAAAATGTTGCCCAAAATATCAGAATGACGGTAGATTTCAATTGTTTGGTTCAGGTCCTCATAATTGTTAATTTCGCGCATATGTGTTCCCAGAGCTAACAGCTGGACTATACTTTGTACACAGTGATTTCGGTTACCACATTTTAGATTAAAATGGGTATATGTATGGGTAATAGGAATCATAAATCTTTTGTTTATGTATTGCTCTTCACCTGTATATGCTCTTTGCTACACTTTTATTAGTGCTGTCAGAATACAGACGCGATACCTGTATTTTGATATTGATGTTATAATCTGTACATTTAACCATCCTGCTTGAGGTATATTAATTTAGATAAACAATCAGACAATGTAAGGATTAATTCAATTAGTTTTGTGTAAACAGTTTACCCGTCAACATGTCGTGGTCCAACGATTTAATTACCGAGTTTCTAAATCTTTATGAGCAAGAACCAGTTATTTGGGATCCAAGAAACGAGGACCATAAAAATCGTAATTTGGTCTACGATGCTTGGCTGAGGATCAAGCAAAATTTCAGCCTGAATTGCTCCGTCACAGAGCTAAAAAAGAAAAAGGAGGCGTTGATGGGTACGTTCCGGAAACTGCATGCGAAAGTGAAAGAAAGCACTAAGACGGGAAGTGGAACTGCAGAGACTTTTAAGCCAGATTGGTTTGCATATGAGCAAATGGCAAAATTTTTGCATTCCGTATATTGTCCTAGAACAACGATAAGTTCAGAGGTAAATAATATCACTCATTATCGTAAATCGTACATTTATAATTTTGGAGGATTTCCCTATTGAAGAAAGACGGATATAAATTTGGACATTCATTCTAAATAATTTCCTTTTTCCTTATATGTATAAAATAAATGTATTTTAAATATTTATAAGAAAATTACCGACCTTACAGAAATCTACATTATCGACAGTACAGAAGTATTTTGAAGCTTATGGATTTCATTTATTGATAGATTTAAAAATTGTCCATGATTTTTCGCAACATCACCTTCATTTGTAAAAACTAGTCGCAGTAGTTGTCTTACAATTTCTTATACTAATTGAAAGTATTTTTCCACATTCTTTAAATACTGTTTTAATTCATTATTATGGTTACATTTTTAACAATAATAATCATTTGTTTATCGGCGATCTAGGAGTCTAATCAATTTTTATACAATATAGTGAAAATCCATAAATATTAATCCAATTTTTATGATACATTAACATGCAATTAATTGGCTGTATAGAGGCCTCGTCAATTAATAAAATATAATAATAAGTTATTTATCGGCTGTATAAGGGTCTCGTCAATTAATAAAATACAAGAATAAGTTATTTATCGGCTGTATAAGGGCCTCGTCAATTAAAAAAATACAAGAATAAGTTATTTATCGGCTGTATAAGGGCCTCGTCAATTAATAAAATACAAGAATAAGTTATTTATCGACTGTATACAGGGTTA